>NC_082637.1:82522163-82830768 GCF_030936135.1 Gavia stellata | reverse complement strand
TGTCTTCTGTTGTTGTTTGACTTAGGTGTTTTGTTATTGTTTGGTTTGTTTGTTTGTTTTTAAATAATAGACACATATAGAGATACAACAATGCAGCACCTTTTGTCTGCAGTTGTAAGAGGAGAGTTTTAATGTGTCTGCTTTTCAGGCCATGGGATTTAGGGGGTTAAAGCCACATATTGCAGAGATTTTAGCAGACTCCTTTGGGGTTGCGTGTCTCCTGATGTGAAATGCAACGTAATGCAGAGATTTTTGATGCTGGAGGGGCACTTTGTCCCGAGGTGGTGTTTAGAAATTGCATAAAGACTTGGGGCCAACCGTTGCCTGACTTCAGAGTTTTGTGATGCCAGTGCCGAGAGCAAGGCGTGCTCTGTATTTGGGGTGTAATAAGAGAAGCTGGGCTTGTTTCCTGGATTAATAATTCAATTGGAAGTTGGGGGTAAAACGAAAACACAACGGGATCCTGTTAGGTCCAGCTGTTTCCACCCCACTACACACCCTCCGCCTTTCATGCATCACTTTCTCCCGTCTGAAACCACGTTCCCACCCTCAGAGTTAATGGTGGGGTGGGGGGGTAAATAAGGAGCGGGGGCTGGGAGCGGGCAGAGGCAAGTGGTCAGAAGTATCATGTTTCTCAGGGTGTCACACACCCTCAACCCCTAAATTCAATGATCCCTTCACGAGGAACACTACCGACTTCTTTTATTTTTTTTTCTTTTTTTTTTTCCTCCGTGTAGTTTTTAGCTCGGGACTTGTGTGCGTTGGGAGAGGCTTTTTTAGGTGCGGATCTGGGAGGGCTGGACCTAAGGGGCAAGGACAAGGACCTGGAGGGACAGGGCAGAGTGCTGGGACGGGGTGGGTGGGTGTGGGTATGTGTGAGAGAGAAACCGCGTGTGTGGGTTTATTTTTTCCTCTCATTCCTGGGGTCAGAATGGAAAGCACGTTGAGCTGTAATTAAGACATCTTGGAGGCGTACTTAACTCATGACGTGTTGCTTTTCTTTTCCTCTCGGTGAGAAAGTGGCTCTCTCTTCCCTGAATCAGGTCCTCTGCCACCCAGAGCCACAAAGAGACATTCGGGACATAGGCACACACACGCACACGCTGACTTAAGGTGAGCACCAAAAACTTCCTCCGCACTTCGCTGTCAGCTGTTTCAAACTGCTGGAGAGTTCTGAGAGCATCTCAACTCCGGAGCTCTGCACAAGGTAAAAAAAAAAAACAATCAAACTTTTGGGAAACGTTTTTACTCCTTTATTTCTCTAGGTTGGATGGGGATCCAGTAAGCAATGTCTGTGGCATCAGCTCCAGGGCTGCACTGAAGGGATTTTCAAGCGATATAATTTGGCAGCTGAGGCGGGGGCGAGGGCGAAAGACAGATTGAAACTGGCTAACTTCAATGTGTTTGACTTTAAGTGCTCTGTGTTACCAAAGGAGAGATCATATTGCAACTGCAGATTCTGTCTGAAAGACAAAAGTTGTATACTTCTGTGGTGTGGTTTCCTCCTATGGGATTATACATTTCACAGAGATTTGTCTTTCTTGAGGGATTTCTCCATCCAGTCAGATGCTTTTAGAAGTTTTTAGGACGTAGGAAAAGGAGGATGGTAGACTGAGCGAAAGTTTCAAGGGCTGGAAGTAGATTTGCATGAAGTACTGACCATCCAGTTAGAAGGAAAAAGATTTTGATAAGATGTGATAAATTACATGCTGATGACATAATTGGCTTTTTGTTGTCAGAGAAAGCCTAAATAACATTTGGCACAGGTTTCTGTATCGTCTCCACTCTCCAAGAAAGTTAGGATGCCACAGCATTTTGAATGTGTAGCTGCACATTAGCTGCTCCATAACTATGATAACTGTATCATTTTACTGGCTGTTTATTTGGTTTTTGGGGCCAAATACATATAAAGGTGTCATTCAAAATATTTTTCATGGCAAAAATACTTGTTTGGTAGGTTTAGATATAAAGGGTTGGAAAGCATTTGCATGTCTAAATTAAGGAGGTTTATTGCTGTTTGTGTATCATTAGAAAGAGGATTCATTACTGCTAGGATCTTTCAGGGCAGAAAATGTTGCCATATATGTTGCTGTGTGATGTCATGTAACTGATACAACACCTTCACGAGACTCTGGGAACCTGGCAATGTGTACAAGAGAATCATATAGATTGTTAACAGAAATGAGTTTGTATTAATGGCTATCAAGATTGTTTTAGTGCCTAAATGTGGAAAGATGCAGTCTGGAAGGGTTCCTATTGTTTTCTTAGGAAAACATTGTTAGGAATATGTATGATGTGGTAGTTGAAAACGTAGATGCAGTGAGGCTGTGTAACTATGGATACACACCCTCTCAGTAAACACCATTTCTAGAGACAGAGTATTTTCAGCATGTGGAGAAATGTATCATAAATGGGAAAATTATTATTGGCTCCTATGGAGAGGGAGCCAGGAGTCAGCTGTCTCACGCCAGGGCGTGTCACGCAGAATGCCACATCCTCGTGCTACAAAGAGAGAGATCATGCTTCCTTGGTTTTTCATATCTAATGCAGGCAGATCTTCAACTGAAAGCATAGCTAGGTGGTGTTGCTCTGAATGCATTATCTGAGACTCCAACCCATATGTACTTACCGGTATTACGTTTAGTGACAAAGGGAAAGGGAAGAAGGAAGAATGCAGGAAGGAACAGAAAAAAAGAAAAATATATTAATTTGTGATACTTTTCAACATAACAGTTAAAGCAAAATGGGAAAAATATTTTGTAGAGAGCAGCTTTATGTTAAATAAAAAAACATGTCGATGTGATAATCAAGACACTGCTGGTCTGCACTGAAATAGTGCCAAAAAAGGCCTGTCTCCCTAATAAGATTCCTGAATGTATAAGCAGATTCCAGTAAGAAAAAGAAAAAGACCCTGTGTCATTATGAAGAAAAGTATTATCCACAGCAATGTCCTCTTCAGAGACATGACTGATAGTATAATTCACAGCAAAGCATCCTTTCGTTATAAACCTAGAGGGTTGAGTTTCCTCTCGTTTTCAGTTAGCACGGTTAAAACAACTAGCAGCTACTAAAAAAACCCTAAAGCAGTACAAAGGCTTGGGGCTGGGGCGGGGGAGAGGCTTCAGAGAAGGGTGGAGGGTTTCTCTGGCATGCTGCAGTGCACCTTTGTTTTTATAGTTTGTAAAAGGATGAGAAGAGCATTTTGTACTGCAGGTCCCCAGCCTCTCTGATTTTATGCTGATATGTGACTAAAAGAAATATTTTTGTCCACTATTGGTCCTAGTCTGGAGCCAGAAGAACTGTTATCAATACTTACTTGATCAAGTCACTTAACCTCCTTGCCCCTCAGCAAAAATCTGGAAATAATATTGAACAACCTCTAAAAAAGTGTTTTGAGATCTTCAAGTGAAGAGTGACTTTGCAATTGCTTATATTTAAGTATATTCAAAGTTTTCCAATTCACTGCAAGGATTAAAGTGTGAGAACAGAAATTAGCATTTTCTGCTTTTCATTTGCCTTTTCATTGAAGCAGTAGTTAAACTATCCTTGGAAGTTGAAATACTTTGCATTTCTGTTTTGCTGTAAACCTGACAGCGTATTTCATTACTTAAAATTCTCTGAAAATTAAAATTTTTGGAAAAAAAATTATTTTCATATGACAAGCTGCTTCTGTTGCTTGTGAGGAAGTATTAGACATTCTGTCTCCACTGTTAGTAACTGTAGCATACAGTACTGCACTTGAAAAGGTAGCTTGTAACTTGTAGGTAACAAAATGTTCTTTGGGGTAAAAAAAAGTCTGAATATACTTAGAATTTCAATCAATGGTGTTTAAGGAGGATTAGAGGAAACAGCTGGCTAAACAAATATTAGGTGTAGAGTGGATGCAGTGGTATAAATTAATAATGCAGTTCTTTATCTGCCGTATGAATGGAAGGTTTTGTGGCGATAAGACGACCTAAACATGGTCGCTGTATGCCACCTAGTGGATATTGCAAAGAGTCTGGCAAAAGATTTTTCTTTTATTCAGAACATCTGCAACTATTCCAGGTGCAACTTAACTGTAAGTGGTTCGTTTTATTCGGTTTTACCATTAAAAACTATCAGCTAGCTTTTTTTTTTTCCCCCACATAGATTTTTAGGGAAGGTTCGTTCTGCTTTTTAAGTGCCTATTAGATCTGATAAAAATCAATTCAGCTTTTCTTTAATGTAATTTGCCACTAATACCTATTCCAAAGACTTGTTAAATCATTCAGTAACAAATAGCCACAAATTAACACTGAGCTGTTACTGTAAAAGTGAAGAGATTTCTGTACAAATATTGTGGCAGGAGAAGCTATGTTCAGCAGTAAGGATTTCAAAGTTCATTCCAAAATGCCTTTATGGATGTGCTTTTGTTAAATCCCTTTTTGTTTTGTTCCTGAATATTTTGTCAATGATAGGCATAGACAAAGAAAATGTCAAATTATTTCTGATGGCTAATAAAAGGTCATAAACCCTCTCCATCTTCTTTTTCTGTGCATGTCATTTATCCCCACCTCCCTCAGACCTCACACACGCTTATGGCTTGGACTGTCCTTTCTCTTTATTAGGGAGAGGAAAATTGGTTTTTGATCCCCTGGATTGTTTATTCAGTAGTTGATGCTCAGGTGCTGTCAGTTCTCACAGTTCTAAAGGTTCCCATGAAATGACAAGGTTTTAAGCATCAATCTGGATATACCTTGTGACTGTTTTTATGCTATGTGACCAGCTTATACACTTGCACTTCCTAAGCTTTTTTAAAATTTCACCATTGTCACAGCTTCCACTGCAGTCATCTCCTAGGCCTCTAAACCAAGTGATTAATCTATGATTCTGATCCTACATTTTTCAAGTAAGTGTCACAATGGCTACTGGAGCAAAGAAGTATTAAAATACTTGGGAAAGTCAAGCTCCCTGTGTTTCGCTTCCTCCTGATTCTCATCACTGTCTGAACAATAAATCAAATGGCAACATCACACTTAGCAGAACAAAAAATTTCCGTGTCCTTCTCATTCACTTAGTTTTCAAAACAAATTTTTTTGTTTCCTTTTAATTAGTACAACAGAATGAAAATCTTGAACATCATCAGTGGATCTGAAAACAAACATTTAAAACATGTGTTAAGTCACAGAGCAGTAATCTGCACTGACTACTTCGAAAACTTTTGTCAAGAGTTATATGAAATATTACCATAGGAGGTTGTTAACATAATGCATGAGTTAATGGCTAAAGTTGAAGGAAATCTGCCTTTCCATTAATCAGGCAAAGTTTACAAATGAAAGTCTAGGAAGGTAAAACACCCCAGCAGCAAATGGGCTAATTGATTTGATGCTATGCTTCACAGGTGGCTACCTTTCTTTTTAGCTCTGCCTGGCCAGGTACTGTGAATCACAAGAACTGCTAATGGAATCAGACCCAAACTGTATTAATGAGGGTCTCTGCAAGGCCACAGAGTCTCTCCTGGGACAAAGCGTTCCACTAGTGTCACTGGCACACGGACTCACCGCCATTTCCTAGAGCAGGGCACATCAGCTATTACGGCAGAATCTACATCGTTAATTGTCTGGCATAATAGAAATAAAATCATGAGACCAGAAGAATGTCCCTGGATATATGCCTCTTGCTTCAAAAAATGTCATCTTGGCATTTGTCTAGTAGCAGAAGACCATTATCTTGAGACAGCTTTCCATTAATAATATCTCCTAATTACTTTAAATGCTTGCAGCCTACAAGGAACATATGGGGAATGGAGACAGGTTAGATTAGAAGTGTGTTTGCCAGAAATCTAAGTAGTAGAAAACAAATGTTTCAAACTACTCCAGGCAAAAAAGAAGGAAAAGTTACTCAGAGGTAGTTCAAATTCAGGTTTGATCATTTTTGGTCTGTACTTTTGCAAGTGGACGTATTAAGTTTGGGTTTGTTTGGGGGTTTTTTGCATGTCTTACCATGTTAATTTACACTACTTATGTCATGGGACCTGGTAACTCATCATCTAAAGTGTATCAATAAGTATTAGTGCATTATACCATGAGGTATACCAACATCTATTGTGATTAACATTTCTTTACATTCAGAACTCCTTTCCTACGATAATGCCTATACACGTAGAGAAGAGGCAGTATGTGTGCATCTATGTATATATACATGTATGTACATATATAAATATATAGATATGCTCACATGCTCTAGTAGAATGTGTAATTTATTTTTTGGAGCCTGGTGATTGAAAATCAGTTGTGTAAAATGGTGTGCTGCTGTTGATTTGTAGTTTTTAGCATACAGACTATTACCCTCCATTGTTTTAAAACTGGTGATTCATTGTTCCGCTAGTTAGTGGCTATCACTGCTTGGCACTTGCGTCTTGGAAGGCCATATAGACAAAAGGCATGTTACAATACCATTGCGCTGTGAGATTCTGATCCAGCAAAACAATATATAAGCAACTTTACTTACATTAGTAATTCAGTGAAATCAATAGAAACTCAGACAGGGCTTAGTGAATAAAACTATTCATCTATTTGCAGAATGGCATCCATAGTATCACACATGGCTGATCAAAAAGCAGTACATAAAGCTAACCTGCAAATCTGTTTAGCTTTATAGACATAAGTACCTCAGTGATGTCAATAAGGTGTTAAGTAAAACCATGCACATATACGAAGAGTAGAGGAATCAAGACCTGCACCTATGGAATCTCTGTGTAGAAGTACATGTTTAATGTAGGGAAAAAACCTTTCATTGCTAAAATAACTTCCCAAACTCTCCGACTGGAACCGAGTAAGTACTCATTTATTTATTAATATTTGAGAAAATACATGCTACACCCCAAAATACCTATGCGGTGGTTTGGGGTTTTTTTCCATAAACATATTTTCAAGTGAAAGAAAAACCCAGCCCTGAGTCACATACAAAAATACTGCCTAGAAATGGGAAAAGCACATTGCAAATTTTCCTGTTTTGTAATAGCTGTGAAAACATCATAGTGTTGGGCCCAATCAAGAGATTTATAAGAACCATCTCAGAGAAAAATAATGTTACAGTAGGTGCGGTAGTCCTTTTACTGACATTGCAGTGATACATGTGTGTTGCAACTACAGCAGACCATAACGGTGCTGCCACCTTCTGATACACGCTGCTTATTGCCTAAGGTAATTTGCTCCCATTTTCCAACACCTGAGATGCTGTACATGCAGTAGTGAAGCTCTGCATTTTTCATTTAATGCATAACCTGAAATATTAATGAGCACATTGTTATTTTCAGATAGACTATGTTAACGGATTTCCAAGTGTCTGAAGCAAAATGTCAAGTTTTGCTGAGTCTTTGTAACTTGTATCTTTAATAGCTTTGATTATATAGATTTAAAATAGGTGTACAAAGTGTGACTCAGCTTGTATTACCAAGTCAAGCAGGCAAGCAGATTTTTTTGTTTCTTTTGGGGTTTTTTTCAGATGTTGCTGTATTTATTCTTTGATTCGTTTGATTAGAAGACATTTTCATTGGTGCACTGAAATAAACTACAGTTGGACTCAATGATCTTGAACGTCTTTTCGAACCTAAGTGATTCTAAAAACTGTATTAATGTAGTGACTCTGTATTTGTCTGGTTGTGCGTGTGGTGGTGTGTCTGGTCACATGTATCATGTCATGCTGTTTTGATGTACTTTGGAGATTTAGTGGTCATCTCTCTGAGCCAAGAAGCAATGAGAGACAGTAAAGATGTTGACCTCAAACATTTTCTGGATTTTGCCCAGCTGAAACAGTGAGTAGAGAGGATGGTAATTCAGTTGATAACTACAGACTACTATCTTTTTACTCTTAAATATTGGTTAAACGGCTTGGTAAACCAGATTATAATCTGGCCACATTGTGCTGCAGATCTAGTCTCTCAAATGTCATTGCAAATGGGAAAAGACACAGAAGTCAGTAGATTAGCTTTAGCTTTTGCTAAAGAAGTAGGCTATCCACACGTTGGAGTGCCAGGGTAAGAAGTACTATGTTCAGTCATTTACCCAGTGGCTGGTGCTTGGTATGGCACAGTGATGTGACTGCTCCTGGTGCTGGATTGCAGTCACCTGGTCCCTTACACCCCATGCATAAGGAAGCACATAGTAGGAGACAGAAGCACTTGGCTGCTGCAGGGCTTATATGTCTTTCAACACAGCTCCTCTGAGCCTGTAAACCATATGCCAGGGAAAAATCAGTTGCACTCCAGATGTGTGACATGCTGGTCTCATTCTGACAACATAAAATATAAAAAGCAGAAAAGAGCAGGTAGAGGTAGAATGTCTGTACAGGAGCCAAAGGTGCTGTGCAATTAAATAAACAATGATACATCCTGGGAAATCCAGCAGGAAAAAATGCAATTTTTAACCAAGAATCTCTCAGAATAGATCAAAAGAATAATAAAACATTTGTCGATGTGTCTGAATGGTTCTCTTTTATACCAACATCTGGTCTTTTAGCCAATGAATAGCTTGTTGCATCCAGTTTCCAGGCATTTCATTCTGTTTTCCCCCATGAGCAGGCTAAGAGAAGCATGCAAGTATTACATTTTTCCAAAGCAACCTCCATATCTGATTGCATCTGCATTTTAATATATGTTCCACCCTGATCAAATCAGACAGTAAGAAAAACTTTCAAATCCAGTAGGGCATTCCCCAGTAGGATGGGAGAATGATAGTGGCATGTATAACATCTTCATAAGCAAGCTAGGAAGATATTGTCTTGATAAAACTAGTGTGACATGTTTTCAAAACCAGTTAGGAAATCAATAGCTCACTGTGAAAATAGACGCACATATCAAATGGGATTTTGCCAGGGCTAGTCAGCATTTGTACTCTTCAAAATTTTCATTGGTAACTTGGATAACAGGATAGAAAATATGCTTAAGTTTTTAGAAAATGTAAAATAGGGAGAGATTTAATTATTTTGGAAGCTATGCTTTGAAGTCAGAATGTTCTGGCCTAACTGGAGAAAAAACTGGAAAAAAATCTTTTCAACAAATAGAGTGTGGTAAACTGAGGCAGAAAGAGAACAATTCACAAAGATGAGCAACGTTTAAAGTCTCATTTGAGCTTGTTCTGGTGCTAGGTACTGCATTTTGAGAGCTGTATAGACCAGCTAAAGAAAGTCATAAGGAAAATAATAAAAATGATAGTTTAGGAAGCATGAGTTGGAAGAACCAACTGAAGAACCCAGCCTAGCCTAGCCTAGCCTAAAGCTGAATACACTGAAGGACAGGCATAATAATAGTCTTTAAATCATAAAAAGATGCTACAAAGATAGAGTAAATAATTTGCTCCCTATGTCTATAGCAGAGAAAAGGAGGAGTATTGGGTGCACATTGCAGGAAGAAAAACTGGAGAAAGAGGTTTCTAGAAGATAAGAAAGCTCAGGCGTAGGTTGCCTGGAAAGCCTGTGAAGTCCCATTGTTTCAGTTTTCAATACCACGTTACACAAAACGGGTAGAAGTATGAAGGTGGTGACTCCTTTTGGTTCTCTGTTGGACAACTTTTCTACAAATCTACTGAATTAGATAGTTTTGTTTGGGAGAAATACTTTTGAAGACTGTGACTTGCTTCAGCATCTGAACAAGCAGAAGAGTAACAAAATCTAAAGAGGTTAATGAGTTTTCACAGTTTGTGGCTCATGAAGATATCTCTTTGTTCTTGAACGTTGTGATTCAAATACATGATCTTTGCAGAGACAGTTGAGTCCAGTCTGACTTCATATCTCATCTGGGTAAATGGAGTTTGAGAATTACTAATTTTAATCATGTACTACAAATCTGAGACAAAAGAAGCATCCTCACCTATGTCTATCACTGCAGTGAGTGATTCCTTTTAGGTACCAAGTTGATAGGAACTTTAGATTTACTGTTTTTCAAGAAGTATCAAGCAGCAAAAAATATGCAGAGAATTATGAGATAATGTCACTTGAATAGAATATTGCCAAGGAAAAATGGTTTTTTATCAGAAAACTAAAGCTACCATATTTATGGAAAAGACTGTAAGTGTCAGGAGAAAGCATGAACATTTATTTCCAGATCAGGAGGCACAGATCCTGTCAAGTCATATTGTGAGGGTGACTTTATTTTTGGTGCATCTGGTGATTGATGCAGATTCTATAATTTTATCTGAGGAACGTTGGTTCAGGACTGCACCATTACTGAATTACTGCAATTTGTTTGTTTGGACTTCAGCCTTCTCCTGACACTATATTGGGGAAATGTGACTTTTTATTTCTAGCTGATTATGAGTTTCAGCAAATCTGTATTTATTTCTGTGTCTTGCAATGTGCAAAATAGTCATCTCGGAAAACAACCCTCATTCTGCAGCCAATGATATTCATTGATTCTTTTTTTTTTTTATTACTCCAGAAACTGCCATGGAACTAAGATTTACAGGTTTTATGCTTTTTTATATATATATATTAGTACCAACTGTCCAGTTTATATTGAGTTTCTCACAGAGAAGTTAAATAAAATCTTACAGATGTAGTGTAGTAATGGAGACCACATGTCAGAGGGCAAGAGCTCACCCTAACAAATATATCTAAAGAGAGGGAGATGGGTGTCTCCAATGTGGAAGCACACTGTCTTTGAGTTCCTTTGACACTAAATAGCCATTTTAGCATATTTCTTGTATCAGGCTTGAATATGCCCTAAACTATGTCCCAAACTTATGAGAAATCCGGGATCTTGGTTCAGTGAATTTTGGCTTTCTATCTTCTAAGTCCACAGAAATGCCACCTATGAGCAATGGCTCTTTTGGCAATGGAGTCACAATCCCATTGTGTCTACTTCAGGGAAATTTATAGATAGTCTTTGTAGTCTGGATGAAAACCAGACACAAGCATACGCCTCTTCTTTTGCAATTAAAGGTTTGCAAGTTGAGTTACTGTGCAATGTGCAAATAAATATGAACAAAAGGACAAATTAAACACTCTGCTGGTCAACAGCTGTAACTTTTTATTCCCATGTTTTTAGGATGCATAATGTAATTTTAGGAAATCTTGCAGATCTGAAAAAAACGTACAACCCAATTCTGGTTCACTATAGGTATATAAGCTCTTCCCAGACTTCAGTAAGGATAATATAGCACAAAGGAAATACATGTGGGCTTACCTCAAGGAGAATTTGGATCATATTTCTCTGTCATGGAAGCTTAAATATGGCAGATGGCCTAGAAAGCATAACAGTCTACTCTTGCAATTCTCATAACATTTTGTGGGTTTGTTTTATTAGGTCATCAGTTTTAAAGTCATAATATTAGATAAGAGTCTTGACTCCCACCAAGACAAGTCTTTTTGGTCTTTGTGCTCAGAGTGGAAAGCTTGAATATGTGAACTGCAGAAGTAAATTAAAGAGTCCTAATCACATGATTTGGCCTAGCAATTCTCTGTATCACTGGGTTCAGTGAGACTGAAAGGGGCATTCTCATCTCAGTGGTGCCCAATGACATGAATAGGAGGCAAGGGGCCCACACAGAAATACAAGAAATTCTGTTTAAACGTAAGAGAAAACTGTGAGGGTGATTGAACACTGGAGCAGGTTGCCCTGAGATAGTGGAAGTGTCTCCATTCTTGGAGACAGCCCAAACCCAACAGGACACAGCCCTGACCAACCAGCTCTACCTGACTGTGCTGTGAGCAGGGCAGTTGGACTAGACTCCTACAGTCAAATTCATATTTGCTCATGTATCATCTAGACTTACGGTACTGAAGAGAAAAAGAGGCATTGATTTTAGCTAAAAAGGGCTATGGATTCTTTCTTGGCTGCTCGGATACACAAAAGCACAAGAATAAAGAAGGACAAGATATTACAAAATTATGCCAAACCTCCATTTCAGCAACATTTTCCAATGCCATTCAAGGAAAGCAGAAGAAGGGCAAAAATAACGGGAAAGAAAGAATAAAAAATATTGAAATTGCAATATTGCTCTTTCTCAGACAAGAACAGAGAGGTGTGAGGAGGAAGGTCACCCCTTCTGTGTATGGTAATTACTGCTGTCAAATGTTGAACTCTTAAAACTGTGTTTAGCTGAATCTAGAGAAGGAAGCAAAGAAAGACAACATACAGGCTCATTTACACTATGTTTCCTAATTGACTCTTCAGTTTCCTGTCATGCAGCCCTTAATTGCTCTTGGCTTTGACCTTTAATGCAATTCTCCAGCACTAAACTGATCAGCATCTCTAGATTGACTCAGGAAGCTATGGGTACTTCATGGTTGATTCAGTGCTAGAAGAGGCTTTTGAAGTGTTATCTTTCATCTCAAAATGACTTCAAATATATTCCGTATAGAGTATGCTTGGACAGTGAGGAATGAACCAACAGATTTGCCTATGATTCTGACCTTTGCTTTTCTCCTTCTGAAATAAAATCACAGTAGAGGATAGCCAAAGGTCCGTAGACACAAAATAGACCATTAGGGATAAGTTAGTGCTTGCTGTATCCTTCTAATATAGTTTATCATTTCACTGCTGCAGGAATTCTAGTGTGATTAGAAGTCAGGCAATTTTATTGAAAATCTGAAGACCAGCACCTTACTGCTTATATCTCCCTGCCACTGAGACAGAGAATTTCTCAGTGCATAATGGAGTACCCACAAAGGACTTACAGGGAATCATTATTGCCATCTTAACTCCTTGCTGTTTGAAGGGAAGAACTGTCGTTGCTGTACTAGCAGAGAATGTAACCCATTATCAGTTTGAGATTCAGGCATCTGAAAACAGATATTAATTGTTATCTTTTAATTATGTCATACTTGCAATAGAGAAGAAAGTATTACTGAGTAGTTAAGACATTTTACTGTAAAGATATTTTACTGTTGCTTGAGAAGCATAGTTTCAGTTCCCTGCTCAGACTTAAATCCCTGCATGACCTTGAGTAAGTTGGGAGCTCTCAGTCCCTCATTCCTCCATCTATAAAAATGGGATGAGAAAACTTCCTCTCTTCACAGGGATGATATGAAGATACAGGTATCCATGTAGGCAACCTCATCAGTTTATCTGGTAGTGGTATAAAGCCACCTATAAAATGTGGCTGTGCAACCAGTTCAGTCAAGCAAGGCATATTATTACTTCCAGCTCAATGCCATATATATTTCTTCTTGTGACACTACCCCAGAAAGTGTATATCTGCCTTCATGCAAGCCAATCTAATCCTGACCATCTCCAGTGGCTTTGGGAGGGACTATAATGAAGGTAATCCAGAGGAACTGCATGGAGAGAGTACATCTATATCACCAATAGTTGCTCAGTTGATACCACATCATTGTTTTTATGCTAAACTCATGGCTCCAAAGTGGTTTATGAGCTTTTGTGCAACATTGAATCACAGCAAGCTAGTCACTGAGCCCAAAACAACAATTCCTCTAGAAGCTGGAATAGTTCTCAGCACTCATATTCCTTGGGGCTGTCATCTTCCATAGTACTTCAGATAGTCATTATTCCAAATAAATAAGAGATGCCTGTGTGTTAAAGACTACAAGAAAGTAAGAGGATGAAAATGGGAGTGTAGGTAAAGAAAAGAATTTAGATAGCCTGAGAGTACTGGGAATTGTATAGTTTAAAAAAAAGTCATCTTCTGCCCAGAAACTTTTCAATTTGCTTCTAGAAAAAACACCTCAAAATACAAAGAGAAGATGTGGAAACAACAAAAATACTACAAAAAATTCATACAGCTTGTCCCTTATGACTATACACATTTCAGTGATCAACGTTAAAACTAAAAAAAATACATATAGTAATAGAAATTATATATGGAAATTTGTGCACCTTTTTCAATGCAAGGGAACCCCCATTATTCACCATGTTTAAGATATATTTTATCTGAATGCTATGCATTTACTTTATGAAGATACAAAAGTTGATACAAGTAGAAGGCAAACAAAAATCTAGTCAAAATGCTTTGAGCAATGAGGTTATTGTTCTATATGAAGAAGACAAAAAAGGCAGTTCTGGCTCATGCTTTGTTAAGAAGAGTCATGTAACTTTCCATTGTTTACTTTTCCAAAGGTTAATACAGCAGCCTGAAAAATGTTCAATAATTACAGTAAAGATTGCATATGCTAAATGTCTTCTGTCTCATTGACTCAAAGGCCAATAATATTTCTTTTGATTTTCTGACTTCATCCTCCCTTTAAAGTATATATAGTTTCTGAAATTATTAATTTATAAATTCATAGACTTAATGGGAATACTTTTAGGCATTTCTTACTACATACTCAAAGCAGGTAAAATTATTTCATATGTCAATATGTCTTGTATTCCATCCTAGCTCCTTGGGTTAGATGGATGGCTACTATTGTAAAAGTTTTATTCCTCTATGTGCTGAAGGAAGGATTCAGCTATCAGAGAATGTGATCTTCTCTGTGTCAAGGCATTGGAAGGTGGTTAAGTCAAGTTTGAGAAAGTTAAACTTGGGCAGCCATGCTTCCCATTGCACTGGTAAGTCCTTGTTTAGCCATGCCACTTCTTAGGCAATGACAGGCTGCAAACCCCACACTGAGCTGCAGCCTTGGGCAGGACTATGCCATCAATCTTCTTTCAAGCAGTGTTTCCTTCACAAAAACTCTTTGGCAAACAGTGCCGTGGGTCTGACCACCTAACACGTGTCCAGGCCCTTGGGTTGACTCTCAGCCAGTGTGTCAATCCTTGCTCTGCTGATTTCCTGATTATATTTCTGGGGGTATGTGCCTGATAAAGATGTCACAAAGTAAAGTTCACATTTTGGTTCCTGACATCTCAGTCATGAAGATTTACCACCACAAAGGAGACACTGAATCTTGTCATTCCAAAGAGGAGGGTTCAGGCCTTTTCTTCAACAAGCATATTTTGCCACAGGGAAAGGATGGGAGACAGACAGAGCTAGAACAAAGAGCAGAAGGAGAGAGGTATGGAGACCTCTCCCTCGGCCACTGGATGGAAAGCAACAATAGGGAGAGCAACTGCTGTGTCTTGGCAGGTGCAGCTGCCCTTTTCGCTCCAGTAATGTTCATTGTTCCACTCAGCCTTCAATTTGTAGACAGCATCAGCCTTTCCCTTGGATTCTGGCATAGGCAAACAACACAGTGAGACTATGCCTTTTCCAATAGTCCTAGCAACTCCCTGTTTGCACAAACTGCCCTGAGCCACCTTTGATAGCATATGTATCAAAGAGGTTTGACTCTTTAACCACTGCATTAGAAATACATGTCACATCGCCCATCTCAGATCTTCCTCTATGTTCCTCTTGTTCAGCCCGGACAGTGCAGCACATCTTGTGCATATTTATCTCATAAGGAGCATTGGGCCAGGGCACCACTTTGTGCACCTTTAAGTGCATTCCCAAGATATTTTGTTGTTAAAACTGGTTTCTATACACCAGGCTCACATTTTAAGCTGAGTATCTATTGCATAAGAAGATATCAGGGATTTTAGAGAATTTAGGGTATTCGAGATTTTAGCATGTGGGAGAGGACACTTACGACATTCGTTTCAGAAAGTCAACATGAACTTGGGTAAACAGTAGTAAACGATGCTTTAAGTGTGATGTCTAATCCTATCCCCATTGTGGGTAGATATGAGACACGTCATAGCAATGTGGCAGAAGTGGAACATGGAAGGACCAGAGGTTTAACCCATTATCTCTCAGCAGGTTGTATATGCCCATCCACCTGTTTGCCATAGTTGACTTAGGTGAACTAGCTGAGTATTTCTGCTAAAGCTATTACCCATGAAAGCATTGATTGTGTTGTATTTAAATAATAATTGCTACACTTCTGACATTATACTTTTACATCTTTGAAACAAATAGGAACTGTGGGCCCCTCTAAGAGATACTGTTCTAGGCAGAATACTGCAGTTTCAACTAGGAACCATGGAGCTGCTTGCCACAAGCTCATGTTTGGAAGGTTTTCTTCAGAACCATGAAAATAACACTTAGTTCTTACAAATCAATATTTATCCCTACATCTTAAATTGCATTACAAATATGGCAACTAGCATTAAGTCATTTGGTAAAAATGGAGGTGAAGTTAAAATTATTTTTACCTTTTTTTTTAAATAAAAACTTATGCTCTGGAGCACATTCAGCAGTTTCAAAGCAAAGAGAAATCTTACGGCTTTTGCTTGTTTGTACACATCTATTATGCAGAGAATCCTAAATATGCCAACATATACAGACGGTGACAAACTCCATTTACAGTGTCTATGCAATGACTGCATCCTGTGCACTGCTCAGAGATATTGTACAGAGTCACTGTGAGACTCAAGTAACAGACAAGTGAGGAACATTTTGCCAGAAAACATTTTAAGGTCAGGATATTGCCTCAGCTAGATTGCATTGCTGAAAATGTTTACTGAATTTATAGCATATCAGTACAATAAGCTGTGGATCTTTCTTGTGAAATTAATAACTTTTCCTTCAGTGACCAAGAAGTATAGACAACGTTGTTTAACCATTCCTCTTGTATGCTAAAAAACAAACAATATTTGTCTTTGACAGCACCCATTACTCTGTTTTGACAACCCCAAAAACTTAGATCACTTCTTCTTTTTTCTGATGGCCAGCAAAATGGAAGCTGTGCCTACACAGGTAATATTGTCTTTTTCTTTATTCTTGTAAAACATTAAAAACCAGCAGTCTCAAATACCTTCACACACTTTAGAAATGTTTACCTTAGATTTTTTTTGTGTGTTTAGTTCATTTTTCATAGGTAATTCTTTTTTTTTCTTTTTTCAAGTAGTGGCATTGTTCTAGCATTGTTCTAGAACATCTAGAGCGTTTATTTCTAGATGTTCTAGGGAATGCTAGGTAGTTAAGTTTTATTCTGTTGGGTTTTTACCATGTAAACACAAGAAAGGAGAATTTTTAAGCTGGAGGTGAACACTCAGGTGGCATGCTGGAAAATGGTTTAAAGTTTTCATGAAGGGAAAGAAGGCTTCTGAGGAAAGGTAAAAAAAAATTACGTCGGATAAAATCGCAATTGACTGTCAAAGTGGAGGTGCTTAACAGCCCCAAAAGTTTGAAGTGAGCACAGAGAGGTTGGATATTAAATCAAAGGATACTGGACCATAGTCCTGCATGTTCTTTCTTCCTGGGATTTACTGCTTGTTATGCCATGGCACAGCAAGGAACTGCACTGTATTGCTCACTGAGCAGCAAGTGTGAGGCCTTTCACTGCAAACACATCTTTTATTTCGTGTCTGAATAATATTATGGAAAAAGTTTCTTACAAAATTTTATTAAAAGGTAAATAAATAGTAAATAAATGGTAGAAATGATGAAGAATTATAAAGAAAGAAATCAGCTAAAGTCCAAATATTGTTTCTGAATTCAGAGCACACAATGAAAGTCTATGTTGTAGTCAAGGTGCTATTTGTAGCTTGTACGTTCAGAGTTTACACTAGAAATGAGTTTATAATGGAAAGTATGTCGGGTTATGAGTGTGCCAGTATCTTTTTTCCAACAAAATCTAATTTGAGACATTTAAACAGAGGTGTTTGCAGTAGAGGACTAGTGTTGAAGGGTTTTTTTTTTTTTTCTTTTCTTATGACCAATTTGAAATCCTTCATTAAATATGCGTGCCAGTCCTTTTATAGTTAAAATGAAGGGAATTTCTCGGCTCTTAAATAGCATCTGGCTTTACAGCCTTTGATGTCCCAGTTGTAAAATAGGGGTCACCCACTAACTCACACAGTAACTCTAAGGAACGGTGCACAGCCACAGCACATTCTCAGTTCTCTCTGATTTTGGTTTTCTCCTTTTGCTCTCACTCTGCTCCCAAGAGACACGATCCGTTGCAGCCACCCTCTGCTTTATGAAGAGTGGTCTGTCGACTGGCAGTTTGTGGGTATGAATGTTAGACTTGACTCAGTCTCCACTCCTGTTCTCCCACTTGTTTCAGCAGGGAACCTGCAGTCCTTCCTGCAGTCGTACTTTTGCCCTTACTGCCAAAGCCTAGACTACAATCTGCTTTGCTTAGTAGAGCATTTATGCATTTAGAACTGCATTACAGCTGAGGAAGAGCTGTCTTCCCTTGGGTGACCCATGTAAAACATACCTAGAACTGAAGTCCCAATCAGATGCTCAGCCTAAAATTGTTCCTCTCCTCTCCCCCAGCTCCTCACCCACATTCTTGGAGAAAAAACTTTTCTTGGTACTGCAATTGCTGTCCCCTTCCCATAGAAGAGAAAGTATCATGTTACTTTAATTGTTTTTCCCTGCAGCACATCTGAGACACTGTGACTCCCTAAGAGTAAAATGCCTCTGGTATCTTAACAGCAGGAATTGTTCGTCTTGACACCAACAAAGATCAAAGCTAAATGCCGCAAGTTAGTCTAGAAGTGCAAGGAAAACGGTCCTTACTCTACATTTATATGAAACAGATCCATGACTATACCTCAGAAGATGTGTCATGTAAATTTCAGATGAAAATAGCAGGGTTCAAAGGCGTTAATACTATGTAGTGTAATCTTTTAGTGGCATGTTGGAGGTGCGAAATTGCTCTACATTAAATGCAGGCTTTATATGCATGCTTTTATATCTATGTCAGATTTAATTAGAGCAATGACCTGATTTTTTAGAAATAGAATTCTACTGTCTACAGCATTTCCAGTGAGACTAGATTGTTAAAAAGCTCATTTATTGTATTTATGCTTTTCAGATTATTTCATTTTGAGGCTTATGAAAGTACTTTTCAAATAGTATCTATTCCTCAAATTGGCCAGAAGACAAGGAGAATTTATAAGATGATTATCATGTGTCAGCCAATTAAACCATGTTTTTTAATCTTCTGCTAAGTTCAGGGTCATTTTCTTTACTACCTTTTGCTATAGTACTAGCTATGGCCCCTAAAATGACAAACTCTTCTCCCCTTGGACATGCAGACCCCGTGAGAATGTTAAAATAACTGTTGTACATGAATAACCCATTTTAGAAACAGATTAACCATTACACAAGTATGAAGGAGGGGTGGGTGTGGCGGTTGCATCTGGGACCTGCTCAAGTCCATCCTCTGAGTTTCCAGTCCCAGAGAACAGCAAGTTAGAAGTTTGTGAATAAGTATTCACTTTCTGCCTGAGATACATAATAACTGCATAAGTAGTCATTCTTTTTTCAGAGCAGATAATAATGTGTCTTCATGCTTCAACAGTAAAAAAGAGAGACAAAATATTTTATTGCAGATTTTGTGTTTGGTAATTTCTCTCCTTGTCTCAAGTAGACGTCTCTAGAAAGATGACAAAATTCCTGCATGCTGGTTTATCTTACCAGCTTTTACCAGTGCAATCATGTCAGCCAAAAGCACATCTTGCTTTATCAGAGTATGTTCAAACAAAATTTGAATGATTATCCTTACAAATGTACATAGACATAGACTTGTACATGTACGTATACATATATACACATACATAAATATGTGTGTGTGTATATGTATGTAGCATTATATGTGTACAATGGGGGACCTAAGATGGGTTTCACCTTTTTTCCCGTTGTGGCTCAGGCAGAGCATCTGCCCTCCTGTTCACAGTGGTAGCAACGACTGCAGCAGCAGTTACCCCATCATGGCCAAAACAGGGGCAAGTTGCTGGCCTGGTTCAAGGATGCAAACCGTAGGCTTTCTGCAAGGCAGCCATGGGCACAGGAGAGCGGGACTTGGGGTCTGTAGTTGCTCCACAGGTCACTTGTCCACTGTGTCATGTACCATTGATGTAGTTGCACAAGTGCAAGAAATCTGTGCTTTCTGTAATAGAGTTCACTTTGCTCACCAACTGCTATCAGTTATGCTCATGGAGGCTTTTTTCCTCCTACAGTTATGCCTACTTTAGGACTGACCTGTCAGCATTGCTCTACCTGTCTAGCTAAATCAATAAACCTTCTCTAGTGTAGCTTAAACTTAATTAGGGATTAGCACAGCTCCCAGTCTCTTGTTTGGCAGCCCTCGGGCTGGGAGGTGGAGCTCTGCTAGGGTTAGTTTATGAGAGCCTTCACAGGGATAGGTTTGGGTGTTTTGGGATTTTTTTTAACCCCTGATATTTGACTCTTTAAAAACCCTGCCCTGGCAAAACAGCCCAGAGAATGGCATTTAGACTGCTAACCCTGACATTTGGATGCAAGGGAATCTGTGCATTTGGCCTCTGAGAAAGAAATGAAACTGAGCGGACCCTACAAGATGGAAACGACTGGTAAGTGAGAGATCCTAGAACAGTGTCCCATGCCCTGTGTGCTCTGCAGTTTATGTAGCTTGGGAAATTGCTACAAGCCACTGAGATGAAAGCTGGCTTAAGTAGAAGCCAGTATCTCAGTTAGTTTATTTGACAATTTATGGTCCCCATTGAAAATCACAACCCTAGCTTCTAAAAGCAATAAGGAAATGGCAAGCCTTGCTGATGCTTGGCACAGATCTCCCATGGTCTGACAAATACTTAAGGTAGGTGATGTTACATGTGGTGTGGAGAAAAACTACAATTATTCCATAGTACAGACTGTGGAGCATCTGAGAAGAAATGAGCAGAAAAAACAAATTTCCAGGGCAATCCTTAGTAGATTCTCCTGTTTTCTCCTCTTTCCTGTGGGGCAATGGAGGCTAGCAGCCATTAGCACACCAAAGAGAAAAACAATCCTTTTTCCACTAACAGCACTTTGGAGCAGGGAGCCTTCATTCAGACAGTTTTGGAGAGGAGCAATGCATGGTTTCCATCGCTTTTCAGTTCTTCATCCCAGGCCACAGTTTTAACAATCCTATTTGCAGTGAGTAGAGCTTACTATGGAAATTTTACTGTTGTCCTCACAAGCAGTTTGTCACTCTAGTCTCTGGAACAGGTACTTGGTGTGAAAGTATCAGTGAAGCTTTGGTAACTGAAAAAAAGAGCATGAGAAGGGCTGTACTGTCAAGGCAAAAGTCAACCTTGCCCTGTGCCTATCACTTGCAGTAATTGCTTAGGGAAGGAATATATATTACCCAAAAAGGGCAGGAATAGTGCAGACCTCTGGCTCGTCTTTCCAAAATCCTTGTAAGAGATCCCTATACATACATAGCATATGTCTGTTCCTAGGATTCCCACCATCTTTCACAGTGTGACAAACCCTGCCTCATAAGCACAGCTTCACTTCAGATGTGAGGATGTGCATTGGCTAACATTGGTTGGAGGGTGTTCAAAGCCTTGACAAGTGCTCTTCGAGAACTGGGAATTATGTCTGTGAAGTTGAAACAGCCTGCATAATCCTGAGGACATTAAAGTGCAAACAAAAGCCTTGCATTTATTCTGGATGAGTGTAGAAGTGCTGATCCCTGCATTTGACTTGGTTGAGTGGCACTTGCAAAAAGTATGTGAATCCTATCTGTTTGTCATTTATTTAAACTGGATACCCTACTTGAGTATCGTTGAAACCCTATTCATTTTCAGCCTACCAATGTTGCAGGTATTCTTATTATTGACTAAGCAAGGATATGACCTTGTCTGACATAATCCAAATCAATACAATTTCCTTGTTAACTGAGTTTTCCAACTGTGAGATTGTCAAGAAAACCTCTTGTTGGGTCTATGGGTTTTTTTCTGAAATCTGCACAGGTTTACTTTACCTGAAGGACTGGCCAAAAGCCATCAGATATTGCTGGCAGCCAAAATAAATGTCAGAACAGTTCAATTAATGATGACATTGATTTTTTTAAAATGTCTTCTGTTTCATGTCATGTCTCAACAAGTTAAAACCCGTCCTTAGGATTTTGTTCTCACAATGTCTATCCTTATGTATCCTAAACTCAACTCTGTATTGTGGCTTTCTACACATTTTTTTTCTTAGTATATGCTTGTATGTTACTTAATTTTGTAATGCTGAATGTAGGTGTTTCCTGGATATAGATTCTTCACTCACGTCTTCCTACATCTGAATATACCTGAATCTAAAATACGATGTACTTTTGTTCTTGTACTAGGTGCACTAAACTGCATACTCTGCAAGCTGTTTTGCTTACACAACTTAAAAGAGTTTTATTTACCATGATATGCTCTACATTATGATTTTATCAAACAGTTGCAAGTTATTCAGTTAATGTTAATTCTATATTTTACATTTTCTGAAATTTACTCAAACCATTATACTATTTCCTTATGCGGATGTTAAACCAGGATAGTGTGTTTGGAGGAGATCCTGTATTCTTTTTCGTGTTATGTCGTTGATTCGCAAGTATATGTGGAAATTGTCTTTATTTTCTCCACTTAATACCCTGAGTCATTCTTCCTAGTGGTCCAGAATGGAAATGGAACTGCCATTTTCCTTCATTTTTGCATCATCCTAAATCTCAGAAACGTCACAACTAAAATGCATTATGGGAAGGTTGCATTACCCTACCGCACCTCTGGAACATAAGAGCTCTCTTCTTCACGTTTTGCACATAACCACTGCAGCAGACAGAGCCAAACGTTCCATACGACTGAGCATTGCAAAAGTCAGGCCATTAAGCCAGCCACATGTGTCTCCATTTCATCTGCAGATATTTAATGATCTGTATCAGGGACAACAGCGTTGTTAGGTAAAGCATAGAGTCTACTTAGGAAATTACAGGAGTCAGATACCAAGTCAGAATATTAAAAGCTGTTTTGAGATGTCTCTCATAAGAAGTCCGAATGATGAGAAAGGTGCTTTGCTGCCAGTGCTGAGTATTACTGAGAGGATGTTTATAGCCGTATGTGGAGCAATAGGAACCCCCATCTGAGTATATTGGATCGTATCATTAATAGCAGTAGCCAGGAGAGTTTAGACCTGTCATAAAAGGAAAGAAGAAAATTCTGCTTGAAATGGGAATTGATTAACCTACTTAAATTGAGGCCTTTGCCAAAAATTTAGGTATACAACAACAAACAAAAAGGATCCCTTGTGTCATAACCTAGTCCTCTTCTATCCACGTTCCCTTTCATCCCAGGCAGATTTTCATAGAACAAGTGAGTTCTGATTTAAAACTAGCTGTGTTTCTTTCCTCCCTGCTAAAATGTCTTTAGGAAGACTGTGATGTTTTTCTACAGATTAAAATAATTTAATTTCCAGTTTAAACTTACTTATGGCCCCACTTGTTCTGTTCCTAAATTTTAGCTGAATTGTTCTTTTTCTCCTCTGGCATTTATTCTGTGACACATTTATAGAGAGCAATTATATCCTTGCTCGGCTGTGTTTTGCCAAACTAACCAAGACAAGCTCTTTTGGTGTCCTTTTATAAAACAGGTTTTCCTTTCTTCTGATTGCTTCAATAAACCCTTGCCTGCATGTGTCCCATTTTAAGTTACTACCTCCTAATCCCATGGGACCAGGGATGCAGGCAGTATGTCTGCAGGTGTTGCCAGAGGCATGGAGTTGAAAAAGAGATTGCCAAGGCGATGGTGATACAAAGTGGTCAGTCCAGTTCTGTGATGCTCCCTGGCAGCTCCGTTGCCAAAACTTCCAGTTTCTATTGCAACACTCACGGGGGCCATCTAGCTAACTTAATCTGGTACCACGTGCTGACTCCGCTCCATACAGACAATGCCTTCCACATTTTTTCATCCACAGATTAAATTGGTACGTATCTGCTTTCTGTGGCAGCTCATTAATTAAAATACTCCATGTAACAAATCTGGTCCTGAGATTGCTCCTTGAACTCATCTGGTGATTCTCTGTAGCAAAATTTTGGGGTTTAGCACAACTATAATACCATCTACCTTTTTTCAAATTCTTTGCCTCTTTATACTAGTTTCTTCCTTCTCTATCCTAAATAATAATTTCCCATGTTGAGTCACAGTTTCCTGGAAACCAAGTAGCATAATGTGATCAAGTTCTTATCTAGACACAGAACTAGTGTGGTGTGATCTACGTGTCGCAAAGCTTTTCTTCTTCACTGGCACAACATTTACTGTTCCCTTGTCACAAAGAACCATTCCAGCTTCCCAGATGTATTTCTTTAGGACTGTCAGTTTATTACTTTAGTTTTCAAGTTATTATCTTTTCCTCTTGAATCCAATAAATTCTTTTCCTATTTCTTTCTAGTGCTGCTGTTAACTTACTTAGTTCAAAGTGCAGAACTGCAATAACTCTTTGCCAATATCTGCAACTGGTAGATACAGAGTCTGGGCCTTTGAATAAAGACTAATTTTTAGCA
The DNA here is from genome assembly GCF_030936135.1 of Gavia stellata. NCBI lineage: Eukaryota > Metazoa > Chordata > Aves > Gaviiformes > Gaviidae > Gavia > Gavia stellata. Next base: position 82,806,639 of record NC_082637.1, on the reverse strand, counting down.
TCTTTCTCACATCTGACTGTCCAAGGATGTCTGTGCAAGTCTCTGTTATCGTTGCTATAAACCAGCAAAAAATACTTTTTTAATAAATAATTAAGTAAGTCATGCACTTTTTTGACTCAAAATAAAAAGTAGCTTTCAGACCACAGTTTAAATTTGTGGTATTCTCACTATTGTTGATTGTTTTGTAAACCAAAACAAAAAAACATGTATGTGTAATACTGAGGTGACACTGTTTAGCTATAAAGTTTGAAAGTGTGCCTTTTATTTAGATAAATTGTCTTACAAATATCCGCAGTCTTAAAAATGTTTATTATTTGTTTTCAATAGAATTTAACTAACAAGAAGTTAACTAAACAATCATATGACTCCTGTTTTTCCAGTGCTCTCAGGCTTAAGATATTGCAATGAAAAGATATTTAAGAAAAGCAGGGGGAAACTTGGTACAAGTAGACATCTGCATGGTTGTCTGCATGTATACATATGGTTAGCTACCACAAGGTGCTTCAGTGCATGAAAGTGTGTAGTGTTTGTAAGCGGTCCCCTTATGAAGAAGTCCCCTTCTGTTCTAGGCACTGATACGTCTCATTGCAGCAATGTGAGAGCTCCTTCTAACTGTAAATATATTCACTTCCACAATACCCTCTGAGCAACAGAAAATACTGTTTTGCTGTGTCACAGATAGTGAGCTAAGATAACGAAAACTAATCCTCCCCACCACTTCCACACACCCCAAGGTCCCACATGGAGGGCAGAGAGGGCAGAGCTGAACTCGTGTCCCCCGAAGTCTGAACTCATGCCCTAACCTCTAGACCTTTCTGTTTTTTAGAATAACTGATCTCAGTAGAAAGTATGTTTTGCCATCAATTGCTGATTAATTCAATTTAAAAAGTGTTGAAAGGATTGTGCTTTTACAAGTGATCCCCATACAGCTTTGATCTGGCTGCACCCACACCTAATACTTCATGACCAAATATCCAAAGAAAACTTATGCATTGTTGCAGTAAGAAGCAAGATGTTTGACGAAAACAGCGCTGTTGTAAAATTAAAGTGTTTACCTTCTTAGAAGCAATGATTCAATGGAGACTTGCACTGGCAATGTGTAACAGCAATTTAAAAAATACGCAGAGCATTATCACTGTTAGTATTTCTTTAGAAAACTGAGTGGCTTGTTAAAGTCATTCTCAATGACTTTGAGAGTGCAGACAGTGCAATTGTCAGACCACAAAAAGAGGGAGGACAGGACTAAGCACTCATGGTTGGCTTGACAAGGAGTCTTGTTTTATGCTTTGCATCAGGATCCCTGCCAAAAATGGTATACTGCTAGTAATTTCTTACAGCAGGCTGGCACCGGGCTCCTACTCAGTAAGTCTGGCAGTGCATCTGTTCTCTCACATTATGGGATCCTTCAAGGATGTGAAAGCACTGTTAATGTTTTTAATTTTTATTTTTATGTTGCTGGTACAGTCGGCTTAGCTGGGGAAAAAGAATGAGAACTCCATTGAATTAAATGTGGGACAGTCAGAACAGAGATGTTGCACCTCTCTTAGATAAAACAGGATCTGACCTATTTACCTATCTCAAGATATTATCATTACATGGACTGTTTCCTAACTTTACCATTCCAATAACTTTCACATTATTTCCTAAAGAAAAAGTATAAGACTAAGCTGTAAGTTGTGATTAGGCCATTTGTCTTGAATCAGTTATCAAAAAGTTTGAATGAGTTTAGAAAGCTGCTGTCTACGACACAGAATTTCTACAGACAGCATCAGCATGTGATTTTTATGGCTTCCCTTGAATTAATTCCTTTTTGCTATATTTCCAGAAAGGAAACTTCCTTCTCTTCTTTGTCCTTATGGGGTGGGGGGTGCTGTTTGGGGCTCATTTTGTTTTTAATGTGTAATAGCAGTTTTTCCGCCAAGTTTACACTTGTACTTGGTGGAAACTGGAGAAGACTTAGGTCATGTAAATACATCTTCTAGGTCTGTTTCAAAACATTGGCAGTCTTTAGGTGGCTGAGAGCATAGGAGGACTCTTGGAGGAGACATGGCATGGGTTGTAGGACGGATGAACAACCATTCACCCCAAAAAACTATGAAATGAGACTAGTGCTTAGAAAACTTGTCTTTTGTCATCCTCAGTCCTGCATCTGGCAGAGCTAAGTGGCCAGGCAACAGTTAGCAATGCTGCTTTGATGCTCAGTAACCTGAACATTACCAACAGGAACTAACAGTTTCCCTGCTCAAATACCCCAATCTAATGCTAATTAATTAAATGTCAGAATGTCCACTCACTTGAATGGGCTTTAAGTAAAATACTTTGGCTTTTCACTGTACACAAAAACCTCCAAAATTCTGTTTGACTGCTTAGAAATGGTACGTGGATTGGACTAAACATTCACTTTAAACCGTGAAATCTAGCACTGCATGTTTAGCTACAGAAAGGCAGCTCAAATTCCCAAAGAAAGCAATTATAATAATAATTAACAATATAATCATATTATTATTTAGTATTATAAACACATCAAAAGAACAGTTTGTAAGAAACTGTCTAATGATAGATCATGTACGAGATTTTTTTAATGATCCAAAGAAGATAGATATCTAGCTTTCATTCACCTTTGGCACAGCACTAGAAACTTAAGTTGTTTATGTCCCTGTAAAAATCCAAGCACCCAAAAAAGAACTGGCAGAACTGGAAGCATCAATAGGGTGAAGGTTAGAGAAGCTGAAAAAACTCAGGCAGAACTTCCCAAAGTAAATGGCCTTGCAGAAGTTATGCAGGCAACTGGGAATTATAGCTGCGACCAAGAAAGCACCTTGAAGAGGTGTAGGTAATAGGAGAGGACCTGGGAAGCAGTGAGGGCCTGATGAAAAGCTAGCTTTCTACTTATGACCAAGAGGCAAGAAAAATGAGGGAGAGAGATCAAGTTTTCTTACTGACCTCCAGTGACCTCCAGGCTTGCATGCTCAAGGCTAAAAGAGGCTTTTTGATGAAGATGATGTCAGAGTAAAAGCACAATCTGGCTGGAGAGCCAGCTCTCGAGCTGGACTGCAGAAATTCTTTGAAGACCCGTGGTATGTGGAGATTGCAGTAAGTACTTTCTTTAAAGGGAGGGACTGCAAAAAATTGGATCTGCCTATAAAACAAAAAGCAGAGCTACCTTTCTATGGCATCGTGCTGTGTGTTATCAAAGAACATCCCATTGCCATACTTCAAGCAAAAACATCCAAATTTCTGAACTAAAGGCATATTTGTATAGTCCATCATAAAGAACAAGAAAGAAAACTGCTCAAAACACTGAGGGACCAGTATTCCATCAATGATAGACCTTAACTGCAGCACATTTGCCTTATCCCTGTTAATGCCTCTAGGCATTAAACCTAGAGTACCAAATTTTCTAATTTCTAGTCATAAAGCCAGATCACATGACCTTGGCTATGCTCTGAATAATGTCAAAAGTGTTGTTACCATTGTTACCCTGTGTATCTGGAATAAATTTTGTATCTAACACAAGGAAGATACTTCAAAGACTGTAAAGATATTTTCTTTCTCCCTGCAAGCAATTTATCAGCATTCTTACCAGGGAATTAATAGACTCCAGGGGATTCCAGATGTCTTTGAATGGTCATGCTGCTTTTCCACTGAACAGTTCTGCCAATGGTTAGGGAACTACTATGACAACCTGTTCTCCAGACACTGACCTTCTGGCACTTTAGATGGCCCCAAGAGTCACACAGTCTCACAAATTTCCAAATTGCCTCAACTAATGAAGTAGCATGGGAGGAGGTCTTGGAAAGCTTGCTCTAAGTCATTCTAATAGAGCATGTAAACATTCTCATTCTTATGCCATCAATTGTTCTTCTTTTTGCCATGGCATCAGCAAAGTTTCCTTTGTGGGAACAGATTAGCTTGGGGACCAGTCTGCTGAATCTGTCTTGCCTTAATTCTATCAGCCTGGGGGGCTTTTTCACCAAGAAGAACCTGTCGTCTTAGCAAAATAAGTGAAAAGTAGAATCAAGTCTAAATGGTGTAAGGCCGTATCAGGGCAACGGGTGGATTTTCATTTGATTTTACTAATTGAGGACTTAAGTCTGTAGCTGGAACTGAGTATTTTACTGTTGCCTTTGGGGAATGGAAGATCTTTGATGGAGACTGTAAATACTTACAAGAAGCTAGGTGCCCTTCAAGAGTAAGGCTGACTCTGCTGTTGCCTACTTTAGATGCCCACTTTTAGCATCAGAACATCTAAAATGAGTGTGTCAGTGCTACCAGGATGAGTCAGAACACTCACCCTCCTTCTGCAGTCAATAGAGAGATGAGTATTTGTTTCTTAAAGTGTTGCTTACCATTCTGAGTGGGAAGCTGTCTAGAGCAAGCCAAAAGAAATGCTAATTACGAGATGGACTCTGAATCCTCGCTTGTAAGGAGCTCCTGAGTCAGATCTGCACTTCAGGCACTTCTGTCCATTGCGATACCTTTAATCCTGAATGACGAGTCCTTGACTAAGCAAATTTATATCTGTAACTTGTTTGCAAAACAGCCTCATGTTAGACCACTCAGCCAAAGAGGCTGTGAAAAGTGTGCCCTCCACGTCAGTGTGCAACATTCAAGGCCACCATTCTGCCTTGTCCAGAGAGGTCACAATACAGATAGAGGAATTTATTCAAAGACAAAAGTGAATAGACAAAAGGCATCCTAGGTCAACTAAACACACAGCTAACTTCCACTGACTATATTGGTTAGGTATAAACTGACTGTAAAAATAGCTTGGACTCCTAAGTGAAATGTAAACATTTTACATACAGACACACTAACTTAGGTGTCCATGATCTGGAGGTGAATTCCATCCTTATGGCTTGTCTCGGTTGCCTAAACCTAAGTGTCTATATGTATATGTAAGCTATGATCTTTAGGAGACCTGCACCAATCATTTGATACCAGAAATCTGTCTAATCAGCTAGATTGAAGTATTCTACTCCAACTTCCCAGATTTAGGAAAGGCTATTGAAAAGAATGTGTGAGAATGTGCCTAGACTGGTCTTCATCCTATTCTATTATCTATCAGCAGTGTCTAAGGGTGAGAGACTCTCAGTTACTGCAGCTGACACCCTTTCCCTGAAAATACACACATTTTGATTCATTAATAGGTACTTCCCAGATGAAACAGAGCTCCCAGAAAGCGGGCCTGTAAAGGCTTATATTATACAGTAAGTTTGTGCACGGCTGTAAATAGTCCACAGGTTTGGGGGCTATTTCAACCCTAAATTAATGAGACTGATTTCACTGATTCTGTTACCTGTTTTAGGTATCACAGATTACTGCCTTTAATTGCTGGGTCTCACTATATTAAATATAGGAAACTCCATAGAAAGACAGAGCTTTTTATGAAGAAGTTCCCTGTGTCTGCCCTAGGAGTTTGGTTTTCTCTCTGTTCCTGTGTCCTGGTACCTCATCTCCTTCTTCCACAGGTGTCTGCTTTTGGCCTTCTCTCTTCCTAAACCTTCTTTGCACCATGAAGTTACACACATGAGAAAATGGTGTAGTATGTTGTTACAATACCCTCTTCTCTGAGGGTCCTGTGGATACCTCAGTAGCTGTGAGGGAATTACAGTCCTGAAAGATCCAAAGCAGCAGGGGTGCTTCCATAAAAGCAGACAGATTTTTGCATGAGTTGTTAGGTAAAATCTAGTTCAAGCACGTCTCTTACTAGGATGACAGTGTCAGCAGCTGGATCACAGGAGATGGTAGTGTATTACCATATGCTCTTGAGCCACTGTGAGTTCAGGCTTCCATAGGTCTTTCTTCTCAGGGAAACAAGCATTTGATATAAGAGATCATCATGTCTTAATGTAAGACAAAAGTTAGCTCCTGTGAGCAAAGGCATTCCACAGGCTTTTAACTACTGTCAGAGAATATTGAGCTAGGTGGACCTTTGGCCTCACACAGTGGATGCTCTTATGTTCTGTAGCTAGAAAGTAGTTGCAGTAGTAAATAAGAAATATGTTATTTTATTAAAAACAGAAGTTGATATGTAACATTATTTTTCAGTACTCTGTTCTTCAGAGAAATGCTTGTTACTTATGCGGTTGAGTTACTTGAAGGCATTCTGTTAATTTTCAGAATATTATATTAAAATACAAGCATTGGTGCTTTATAGCCCTTCAGATTTGCCAGTAGTACATGAATTATGCCTGTGTAAGTATGACAAATGGTGATTAATATCAGAATTTCAAATTGTACCTAAGAATGAACAGTTTTTGAGAATTTAAAAAATGAATGTACAGTCACCTTGACCACTTCCCTGAGACTTGAGGTGTCCCTTTAAAAACTACTTTTCAGCTTATTTGAGTCCCTATCCAGGAAGACAGCAGATTCATAAACTGCAGTAATTGAAACCAGTGCAAATTTCTTGGCTATGACTAATCGTTACCATTTCATACCAAAAATTCACTAGCTCCCAGCCAAGGTTTTATTAATTTTAATATGAAAACATCCACACCTATCATTTCTCCCCTGAGGTCTTCCTAGGCTGCTACAGAAATGAAGTCTGACTTCTATTGCTTTGGCTAGAGTTGAGGATGTGAATTCCTCGGGCTAATTGCTTTTTGGATAACCTACAAAACACCAGGGGTCAGATTCTTGGCCTGGTAACGTTCCTTTGCACTGCACTGGCTCGATGCAGCAGCTCCCATCGCAGGGCATCCCAGGAGGAGAGTGGTACGAAGTTGGGGTACTCCTGACTTCAGACACCCACATTTTCTCAGCTGCTGCTGTGTGTGGCAGTAAAGGGGAACAGCCTTAAAGCTGCTCAGATTTAAATGCAGGGTTAAAACAGTCCCCAACAGGACGCTTCTGCCCAGCTAACAGCTCACTCTCAGTTGATCGACCTCAAGTGTGACATGTCTGGTGACTTAAGCAAAAATACGCAACGGATACGTTTTCTAAAACATTGACCAGGCTTTTGCTCCCCTGGGAAACAGTTTTTAAGTTCTTGCTAGTCATGTGCAGTCTGACAAACACACCTTAGCAGTGCAGATGAACATTACCAGAGCCAAAGAGAGCACAAACATGCGCACACGTGCTATTTGTGCGTGTGCTCCTGCGCTTTAGGCTGCCCTTTCTGTCTGTGGCAATTAGGGAAAACCAGAAACCTGGTAAATTTTACCTATTAACAAAGCTAAAGTACCACTATCTCGGCTATACCCCTCCAAAAAACATGTCAATCTGTAACTGTGAGGTTGATTTTGTACCATGTCTGTGGCAAGTGATACATGAAATTGTTCAGCTGCATCCAGGAAATTGAGGAAGAGGAGATCTCCAAGTCATCATTGACCTGCTCTCATCCTGCTTGTGTGATGCTATCGTGTAAAGTCGATAGAGTAACATGATATTTGTTTGAAGGTACAGGCAAATATCTCTAAAATGTGTATCCTGCCCCCTCAGTGCACCAGGCGGACCCTGAAACTAGTTATTCTGACAAGCGTCATCTGATGATGCTACATGGAGGACTTTCCTCCATCACATTAGGGAGACCTTGACAAGAAGGGGGGCACGTGTGGAGTTCTCCAGCCATGTAACCAGAAGGTAAATCTTTCTTATTCCACAACAGAGCCCCAGTCCCTGTGCACATAGAGTTTGGTGGAGATGGGGATGCTGTCCCCAGAAAAGGTAGTACTACATGTCATCTAGTTATGTGGCTCTTTCTTTTCACTAGTGCCACGGAAAAGAGCAGGTTTGTGGCAAGAGGTAGAGGCAAAGTGTTAATGAGCAGCTAAGGCGCTTCCAGAGCAGATCTGTGGCCTTTACCCCCCACCCACTGGGTCCAAGAGTTTTTTGCATCCAGCATAGGCTCCAAGCTGCAGATTGGGGTGGGAATACCCCCATCAACTTTGCCTTCAAAATCAAAGCTTCTTTGTTAACAAGACTATTTCTAAATCAATAACACTCTCCCCCCACCAATAAAAAAAAGAATTGTCAGTTGTTAGTCAACAGCAAAAAAACCCAAACCCCAGACCTGAAGCATTTTTCACTCTTAGAGGCAATACATCGAGTGCCTGCTCTGGGATTTGTGAGGGAAAGAGCAGTGTGGTTTTACACAAATGTGCCCTGCTCTGTCTTGGTCCCATTGTGCAGGAGGAACACTGGGGTACACTTGTGTGACCCCTCCGGTCAGCCCAGGCTCAGGCTGATGTGCTCTAGGAGGAGCCACATCTGTCCTTGCTTGCTGAAATGGAGGTCATCAGCCTGCCAAGCTTTCCAGGAAAGAGGGAGTGGCTGGAAAGTCTTGAGTTACTGAGCGTGGACCACCTGGAAAATAGTGTGCAGCGAGCACTTTTCCTACCTCTAGACACTCCACAGCAAGGAGTAAGGGATGCTGAATTGGCTTTGAACTCCCACCCAAACTCGCTTTGAAGAAATGGAAGTGCAGGCAAGTAATATGCATGTTCTGTTATGAAAAAATGGCAACAGCATTTCTGCATTTTAGTCTGTAATAGAGATTGGTTCAGATTACCATATTTGGATCTAGACTTGAAACACATAGGTGTTTGGGTCTATTTGGGGACAGGGACTGTTTGCAAAGCTCAGACCTTTACCCAGGTTCTGACTGAGAGTACCCTGCAACTTTGGTGTGTTTTTAGCTCTGATAGACAAAAAGGGGAAAAAAAAAATCTCTCTGCATTGGAGAGAAAGCATATTAATAATGCTGCCACTATTCGATGATTGGGGAAAAAGTCCTAGTCTCTTGAAAGGCAAAGTTAGGAATAGCTATCTTTTCTTTCAAGAAATCAGGGTCATAAAAATTACAGCTATAAAAGACACAGCAGCCTGAACCCTCTGCTTAAAACCGCTTATATTTTGTGCCACCTTTTCTATTTCAGGTCTTCATTTGCCTAATTACTACTCAGAGGCTGGCAGAGATTTTCCCTGCAGCGCTCAGCTCTGCTGACTGCAGAGACCCTACCTGGCACACTAAGTTAGTGCGTCAGCATTCTAGGTAGAAATGAATGAAAAATCAATCAGGGCAACTGCAGCAGTAGCATATACAACTCTAACCTACTTTGTGCATGGTTTCGAACATTTCATTGTGTACTTAGGCATCTTTTAAAATGGTAAGTGGATTTGAAAAAAAATAGATCTTTCTAGTCAGCTTAAGAGATGTTTTGTCATCTTTACTGCTTAGCTCAAGCAAACTTACCACCCTGACTGCTAAGTTAATTTGCAGTCTTCACTGAAATGCCAAAAGCTACAAGAAGATCGTTTTAATCTTGAAAATTATCATCAGCAGATTGCATCAGGCAGTGGGTATAGATAAGTGATGGCTTTGATTGTTTTAACCGTATTTACAGAACAGATCTAGAGTAGGTCTGGAAAAGCAAAAGTGCACTAGAACCTTTTTTGAAACACAGGTATTGCTTACATATGGTCTTGCAAGGAGTTCGGTTGATAGATATTTGTGTGTGTACTTTTATTTTTTCATGTTGTATTTCTGCATAGGCAGAGTTAAACATGGATTGCCAGTTTCATGTAATGAAATTCATGATAAAAAAGTCCAGTCTTCATGCCTAAAAAATTAGTAGCTGTTGTAACTTTTTCAGCTGAGTGGGTTAAATATGTTATAGATCCCTCATAAGATCATTGCTGTAACAAGTTGTGCAGTGCAACACGGTAAAGGTTTCCAAAAATTCACAAGCCTCTTTGTATGTGATGCCCTTACAGTGAAGAAGATTCTTTTGACTATAAAGATGAAGAGTCTACTTTTAATGGTGCTGATTTCTGTCTGCTGGGCTGAACCTCACCCTATCAACTCAAGTCGGGATCATGAAAGAATTATTCACATTCAAGGTAAGGAAATAAGTGAGAAAATACCGGTATCTTCAGATTGCTGAGGGAAACAGCATAATGGGCTTAATGATCCTTTATTTTTTATTCTGCTGCACTGTTTTCTAAATACTATTATTACTGATGACCAAACCTTTTCTTTTCTGGTTCTGTTGCATTATTATTACTCCTAAGGAAAGTAAAAAAATGAAAGTTCCACTGTCTAATAGCACTTAGTCACAACCTTGCAAAGATTAGTGAATAAAGTACAGCGTGATTTAAGATAAAGAATAAAAGCATGCATCCTAAAGTAATAAGCAGCTGCAATGTGTTGAAATACCTTTAGTTTATTGTGGACTATATTTGATTTTAAGAAGACTATCATACATAGTTCTTCATATTACAGAAATTTATTGCTATTTATTATTTAAAAAGGCTCAGCACATCTGAGATCGTAATTGGGCAATTTAAACCAGAAAAAAAAAAAAAAGTAGCTTACCCTGAAAGAAATGTGTCTTTCCTCATACCTTTAATTCACACTAAGTATTATACTGGCCTTCTGCATAATCCTGTTTGGTTCATGTTTGAATCCTAGAGCTTATAGCTGTAGCAGGATTTGAGTCTGCAGTACAATGCAGCTGTTTTTTCAGTCCCAGCTTCAGTCGTTGAGGGTCATCCTGTATAAGAAAAAACCAGAGGATTTATGCTGTAAGGACAGGCAGCACTGACACAGATTTTTCTGCTTTCATTTATATGTTTCTTGAGACTGGCTAAAATTAATCTTGCAAAATTAAGAACCGCAGCATTATTATTCTCCCTCTCTCTCTTTAAAGTTTGATTCCTTTCTCTGAACAGCTGGTAAGTTGTGTTATTTGAGTATTTGTGTAAATATGGATTACCAAGTTAGGGCAGGTTACTAAGAAAGCCTGAACATTTAAAAGTTCACAGGAAAGTCACAGAAGTTAAAGGTACCCTGCACATATTAAAACAGGCACTCGAATTGTCAAGGTCAAATAAGGAGTAGCAGATAGCTGGTTTCACTCTAAGGAAACTCACAGGATGAAGGTCAAATGAATGTGTTACATCAAAATGAAGACATATCACTGTTGTGAGATGATGAACATTCATTTCCCAGGGTAAATTTAAAATTTGACACCAATATTTAATAAACAAATAGTTCGCCTTTCCTTGTATAATGCAGTTTCCTACATCTGAACTTTATCTTTTTGGAAGATTAAATTAGTGGAAATAACAAAACCAAATCAAAATTATTTTTCCTTAATCTGTGTATGTTAAAGTTGCTTAGTCAGCAGTTTAGTGTAATTTGCAAGTCATACATGTCACTTATTACTAGTGCTTCAGCATCTGTACAGTGCAGTCTGCAAGTGCTAAATACTTCAAAGCTGATAAAAGTTTCAAGATGGACCATTCTCCCTACCCATGAAAACTCATCTGAATCTTGAGAGTTTATTCCTTTAAGAAAAGCTGGATAAAGCTTAAAATTGAGCTCCACCATGAGCTTTGTTCATCAGCTGATTCAGGCTCTGAAATACACAGACCACAAATCAAAAAGAATAAAACTGCTTGGAACTTGATATTGTTACTTTTAATGTGTTTCATTCCTCTCTGCATTGTGGAATCCCATCAGGTTTGGGATTCCGCTCTGCCCAGTGCTGCATAAACACATATGACGATCTACACCTGGAAATGAGCTGGAAATCAGGGAAACCTGTGGAACACATGTGTTATAGCTTCATACAAAAGGTATTTTATATTACATTAAGGATCGTAGCATCCCCCTCCACAGCTGAAATCCAAGAGATGTGTAGCTAAACTCCTCCTGGATTGCATGCTTTGGAATGCCTTGGAATTACAAAGGGTGTGGAGATGTTGTGCAGTCAAGTGCACAGAGCTGAAAGGGATCTCCTGAGGCAATGAACTAAAATGTCTTCTATTCCCCTTTCTTTGCATCACATAATCTCCTGTAGGTTTAGTTTCGTTTTTAAAAAAGCTGGGTTTCAAATCTCATTACCGCAAGGTAGTTTTGGACCCTATTTTTCTGATATGAAAAACAGTCTCCTAATTCCCCATGTTTATTCACAGCCATTGTACGGTCTTTTGCATCTCCTAGTGTTGTTCCTTATCTTCAAATAACAATTTTTCTTCTTTGATGTTCACTTTAAAACATTAATAAGATAACACCATATCCTCACAGCTATCATTTGAGTAAACTTTTTCAAATTCTTTTCTAAGTGTGTAACCTCCAGTTACCTGATAATGTTGGTAGTGCATCTCTACACTTGTTCTTTGAATTCATACTTCTTGAGTGTGCCCAGCCAGGATTTTATTCCAGATAAGATTTTAGGCTGGCATTAGTATATTTGTTTTCCAGCTAACAGTGCTTTGTTTTTCAGACCTTGGATCAAATTTCTACTTTTCCCAGCCATGCTGCAGTGCTGATCGATAGATTGTCTATTGTGATAGACAATATTTAGAAGTCGTTCTCCCTCATTATCACTTGCTGTTAACAAGTACAAGGTTTATATCAATAATTCTTCATACTAGGCCTTAAAAATCTAGATTATGCATTCAGTATTAAATGTTATCATACTTTTTCCACCTTTCTTTCTTCAGACATCCTAAATATCCATTCTGCTCCCTTCAGTGATGCTTAATATGCCATGTGAAAATTTTATTAATTCAATAGTCACATTTATTTCATAAGGTAAAATCAGTGGAAATATTAAAGAGACTCAAAAATTATACTGGAGACTGTTCATTAGCCTTTTTCTAGGCTAATCATTCATGTTTCAGCCCAACCAATTGCAGTCTCCTCTGTATCTAATTCTTAGACACCTAGCAAAGTTTCTACCAAAACACCTTTTTTCTCCATCCTGTCTAGTTTCATATATTTCCCATATTACTCACTTCCCTGAGCTCCAAGCAATTGATACGTTACATTTCCCTGGCCTTCTACATTTATTTTTATTATACAGTTAATATCAAATTAGTCTGACATCCTTTGGTAAGCATCTACTTCATTTTATCCCTCTTTCTAGTGACTTTATTTCTGTTCTTCAACAATTTTTCTTCAAAAATTGTTATAAGGTCCTGTTTTCTGTTTAGGTCACACTAATCAGCCTGTTAATCATTAAATTACTCTCCCTACATACATTTCTTATTTTGCTGTTGCCCAGAAACAGATGGTACCATTCTTAAAGTGATAGATGAGCTAATATCTCTGCCATCAGGTTTGACATACCAAGTGTCAGTAGTAATGGCAGTACTTCAGGCTGTGAGGTTTTCTACGCTTTTCTTTGAACAGGCCATATTTTCTAAGTTCTGCCTTCATCTTTATGTTTTCATTTCATATCAATGCACTCCTGTACTTTAAACAACATCATACTTTCAGAGCATCAAAACCAACATTATTAAAAAGAGAGAATTTGTTAGTATAGCACTTGGGTCATTCCTCTGTTGTCTTCCACCTTCATCTGTGTAGCAGCTCCATACTGGGAAATGAACCTGTGCCTGTTTAAAGGACTTTTTTTTCCTGCTACTATAAGATCTTGTACAGACATGCTTTTGATCCATGCTCTGTTTTGTCCTCACTATCATTTCTTATTTCTTCACAACTTGCTAAAGCACTAATGTACAGTGCCATCTCATCACCTTTACCCTTCATTTGACCTTCCTAAAGAGCAGTCACCTATTAATACTGTATTACGGTCTGACAGCTATTTCAGTGTGCTTCTGACTCCCTCAACAAACCTGTGCCAGGAACCAGAAGATCTAGTCACCCCACTTTGTTTCCCTTCCATTAGTATAAAAACTCCTGCCATCTCTCTCAGACTCAGCATTTGCTACCCAGAACTAACAGTATTTCATAAATTGTATTGTTCTCTGATGATACTGACAGGTCATTGCTTTTATGAACACAGAGCTCTGTCTTTCAAATGTTCACTCTCTTGAAACTGTGGATTTCTTTAGCTTTACTAAAGACTTGACAACCTTTTTAACATTGCAATAGGCATACATATGTTCTTTCTTAAAACTTTCAATTTTTCTTAGGGATGAGTCACTGGCTTCATGAATATCTCCATTCCTGCTGAGTGCCAGCTCTAGTTCCTGGTTCTCCCCTTGCTGGTTAATACAGTGAAATTGGACCTCAGTCAAATTTCTCATCTGCTAGACAGTTTTGCCTCCCTACTTTTACCAATATTCCTTTCTGCTTCTTTCCTCTGGCCTACTTCTTTTATTTGTATCTTTTCTTCTTTGGTTCTATTCAAATATCTATGAACAAAATTCATAAAATTTCTAAAGCTGCATTTTATCTCTTCTGCGACTTTATTTCCTTTCCTGAAGCCTGTGGTGGATTTCATGGTTTTGGTCAGGTTGCTCTATTATCTCAGACTGCTTGACCATATCACCTTCCTCTCTGGTAGTTTGTCTGAGTACAAAAGTCATTCCAGTTTAACTTTTGTGGATAAAAGCAAATAAGAGAACTGTATTTAAATAAGACCTGTTGTTCCCCTCACCAACCAGCCCTAGTAAACTGTGTGTGCCTTAGGCGATACCTGTTTCACTCTTTAGAAAAAATCATAATCCTAAATTAAATCATCTGGTGAATGTGAAAGTGGGACAAAAATATACCCTAGCCACATAAGTGTCCACAACAAGAAAACAATACTCATCTATGCACATCAATGTTAATAAACACTCATATTTTTCTCTGAAGTCAAGATCTGTGAAGGACTCTGTGACCCATGGGAGAGAAAGATTTTTTTTTTCAGTGCTCAGCTTTGTATATCTCTCTAATCTATTCATAGTGCTAGTGGCTGACCAATTATTCAAAGAGGCAGAGTACCCTTCAGAGAGAAGACCATTTTTCTGTGTGTAGCTGTTCTGCAAAATAAACGAAGTTGACTAAGCCATTACAGTAATTGCTAAGTTAATTACTTAAGGGTGGCAGCAGCCTTTAACATATGACTCCAGTTTGTTCAGGTTTTAGAAATACAACAAGAAAGGCCAGTGAAGAGAATACAAAGTTTGGTTTGTGAAGGATCAGCCTTTAACTTTCTAGTTTTTCCTTGAATATAAGTGAATTTATATTATGCAGCATTTCTCTACCTTTCAGATACAAGAACACACCCATTTGCCTATCAAGATCTCTGCACAGATTTATTTATACATACCAAGAAATATGTCAACATGGAATGAGCAGAAAACTTTCTAATATTGCCCTATTGAAAAAAAAAAAAAAGTTAAATCAATTAATAACAAAAGCAGAAGAAATCTTTGCCCAACTTGTTCTGCATGATAATGAGTTTTATTCACAGTCCGCTTCCTTTTCTTCAAAACAAGCCAGAACTAACCGAGAGAAAGAAGTTAAATAGACTTGCTGGACTAGCCAAAAATTGATAAGAGATTAGGTGCACTACTGATTTGACCTCTTACACTAAGTTTTATCTTCCCAAGTTTCATGCTTTTCCACTTTCCTTTTGACTTTCTTCTTTTGGTCCACCTTTCTGCGTTTTCCAATTTTCAGTGTTTTTACCTGTTATTTCTTTCCATTTTCCTGTGTTTTACTTTTCTGCTTAAAATTTCATACTACTTTTGTTGCCATTCAGGACATGTCAGATTATGTCATGATCCATTTTGCAGTCTCTTCTTATAATTGAGCTGCTTCTTTTACATCAGCACAACTTGCTTTCCTCTTCAGATCATGGCATGTTGCAAAAGCATGTAATAGAAATGTCAGCAAAGAGCAACCACACCTCCTGCTGACATGTTGGTTTCATTAAAGGCATTCAGGACTGTATATTCTGGAATAGACCTTAAATGACAGGTACCGATATATCTGGGTTGTAAAAAATTATTAGAGAAGCAAGAGGATTCACATTAAACATAAACTTAAATTACTAATTTGTCTTTACTTGTTACATCAGTGTAATTCCATATAAATATATAACATTTAAAGGTAATTAAAGAACTGGAAAAACTCCTCAACTGTTCTGTGCGATATGTTGATTTTGTCAAACAGTCTCAGTGCCATCCATGAAGATCTCCTTCTGTGCAGAAGAGGTGCAGAGGCATTGTCATGATTTCTGTTCTATTCTGCTCTATGAGGCCTGATCTTCATGAAACTTCTTTACCTATAATGAAGTAAACACATACTTAAAATTTATTTAAGGCAACAGATGGCAATATTTTAGAAGAGCTGAAGTTTGTTATTGCCCTGATCGTCCCTCGTGCTGTTAGGGCTCCTAGAAACCCAAACCTGAGTTAATACAGCCCCTTTAACCATTGCCCCCAGTGTGTTACTCAGGTTGAGTAGCTAAGATCAGTAAAAAATATTTTACCTCAATCTTGCTTTTTTTGCCTCAGTCTTTAATAGTAAGACCAGTTGTTCTCCAGGTACCCGGCCCCCTGAGCTGGAAGGTAGGGATTGTGAGCAGAATGAAGCCCCCACAGTCCAAGGGGAAATGGTCAGCGACCTGCTACACCACTGAGACACCCACAAGTCTATGGGGCCAGATGGGATCCACCCAAGGGTGCTGAGGGAGCTGGTGGAAGTGCTCACCAAGCCACTTCCCGTCATCTACCAGCAGTCCTGGCGAACTGGGGAGGTCCCAGCAGACTGGAGGTTAGAAAATGTGATGCCCGTCTTCAGAAAGGGCTGGAAGAAGGATCCAGGGAACTACAGGCCTGTCAGCCTGACCTCGGTGCCGGGGAAGATTATGGAGCAGATCATCTTGAGTGCCATCACATGGCAGGTACAGGACAGCCAGGTGATCAGGCCCAGTCAGCATGGGTTTATGAAAGGCAGGTCCTGCCTGACTAACCTGATCTCCTTCTACGACAAGGTGACCTGCTTAGTGGATGACGGAAAGGCTGTGGATGTTGTCTGCCCGGACTTTAGTAAAGCCTTTGACACTGTTTCCCACAGCATTCTCCTGGAGAAACTGGCTGCCCATGGCTTGGATGGGTGCACTCTTCACTGGGTAAAATACTAGTTGGATGGCCGGGCCCAAAGGGTTGTGGTGAGTGGAGATAAATCCAGTTGGCGGCCGGTCACAAGCAGAGTCCCCCAGGGCTCAGTTTTGGGGCCGGTCTTTTTTAATACCTTTATCGATGACCTGGATGAGGGGATAGAGTGCACCCTCAGCAAGTTTGCAGATGACACCAAGCTGGGCGGGAGTGTTGATCTGCTGGAGGGTAGGAAGGCTCTGCAGAGGGATCTGGACAGGCTGGATCGATGGGCCGAGGCCAATTGGATGAGGTTCAACAAGGCCAAGTGCCGGGTCCTGCACTTCGGTCGCAACAACCCCATGCAATGCTACAGGCGTGGGGACGAGTGGCTGGAAAGCTGTCCGGCAGAAAAGGACCTGGGGGTGTTGGTCGACAGCCGGCTGAAGATGAGCCAGCAGTGTGCCCAGGTGGCCAAGAAGGCCAACGGCATCCTGGCCTGTATCAGAAATAGTGTGGCCAGCGGGAGTAGGGAGGGGATCGTGCCCCTGTACTCGGCGCTGGTGAGGCCGCACCTCGAATCCTGTGTTCAGTTTTGGGCCCCTCACTACAAGAAAGACATTGAGGTGCTGGAGCGTGTCCAGAGAAGGGCGACGGAGCTGGTGAGGGGTCTGGAGCACAAGTCTGATGAGGAGCGGCTGAGGGAGCTGGGGTTGTTCAGTCTGCAGAAGAGGAGGCTGAGGGTAGACCTCATCGCTCTCTACAATTACCTGAAAGGGGGTTGTGGTGAGGTGGGTGTTGGTCTATTCTCCCAAGCGACAAGTGACAGGACAAGAGGAAATGGCCTCAAGTTGTGCCAGGGGAGGTTTAGGTTGGATATTAGGAAAAACTTCTTCACTGGAAGTGTTGTCAGACACTAGAACAGGCTGCCCAGGGAGGTAGTGGAGTCGCCATCCCTGGGGGTATTTAAAAGATGTGTGGATGAGGTGCTTACGGACATGATTTATTGGTGGATTTGGCAGTGTTAGGTTAACAGTTGGACTTGATGACCATAAAGGTCTTTTCCAATCTAAATGATTCTGTGATTCTATGATTTTATGATCTCTATGTTGGAGAGACAGATTTCTTCTCTGCCATTTATAAAACGGGTATTTTTAGTTCTACTACTATTCGGAACCATGTACCTGAACTTTTTAACTGAGATTTATCTAGCATCTCTCTTTACCAATTGTACATCAAAACTTAAAAATAATGTGCAGAGAGTATTTTATCCTGTCAGTTTAGAGATAGGAACATGGGAGTTTGATGCTTGTATTTTCTTTCTCATGACATAAAATGATATTAATGCTTGGGCCAACTAAGACCAGCTTTTCCTAGTCTTATAGCTGATATACAAAAGTTTTTAGATCTTTTTTCCAAAAGCAAAAGTGAAAAGCTAGTTAGTTAAAACATAGAAAAAAATTAGTAGGAAAAGTATGTGGAAAAAGTATGTGCATAATTCTTCCTCATGTTTTTCCCTTCAGATTGTCTGAGTAATACACACATATATGCATGTATCAATAATGCTCTTCTGTACATATTATAGCAAGTGAGAATTATTGTTAACACAGAAATGGTTTTTGAGTTTTAAATAAGCATGGTAGGGTAACAAAACATGCCACTGCTATAGGAAGAGTGAGGATATTTTAGCATAAGAGTTGTGCTTATGTCCCTGTAACACTACAAGAAAACGAGAAACAACTCTGTGATTATTTAAAGTAGGTTGGCACACGGTGTTACTAACCTAATGGCTTGCTAACTATGTGGTACATTTAGGCAATACATGAGTTTATCTGACAAAACGCACCTATGATGTGATCCCTGACTTATGAATTTTTCCCTCTAAAAATACACTTTTTTTCTCCACTGTTGCTCTGTAAGTAAGTTAGTCCATTAAAATTTGGGAATAGTCAAGTTTCATAGCCAGGTCAGCATAAGCTTCTGGGCAGTTCTGATGGATAAAGTGGATAAAGCCATTTGCCAAGAGTCATGGCGTGATTCATCCTCTCTGCCCCATGCTATGTTCTTGGCCTTCCAAACCTGGCTTGCCATCACTCTTGAGTGCAGAAGCCAATTAAGAGGGAAAAAAAAAAGGAGAAAAAAAGAAAAAAAGAAAACCCCACACCAAAAAAAACAACTAAAAAGACAAAAAAATCTGAATACATGGCCAGCAGTAAAATTTGGAACTAAACCAATAAGCCAGCAGGTGAGACTGAATTGAGAGCTCTAGCAGCATGAAATCAAGTCCACTTACTGTCCTTGAAATGGGAATCACGCTGAAGTCAAGGTTAGTTGTGTACAAAGTAATGACAATCAGAACAGCATTGCTAATTGCATAGCATTCAGACAAGGAGGAAAGAGAGGTGGGGAGTAAACCAGAGGTGGATAGTGTGCTGCTGCCTGTGCCTTGTTACTTATATACTTGCAGTATATACCGGCTTGATTTGGCACTGTTTTGATACAGCAAAGCCGACCCGCATAGCAAGTTTCCAAGCAAGTTTTCATTTGTGGCAGGCAGTCTTTCCCTACAGCTTGGAAAAGCAGCTCCCAGAGTTGCGTGTTATCCCGGGCAGCTGGACAGACTCTGCAACTTGGACAAACTCATTTTTGGCTAGCTTAGCTGTTTTTTGCATTATGTTGCCTTTGTCATCCATCTAGTTACAGAATCATAGAATCACAGAATCACTAAGGTTGGAAAAGACCTGTAAGATCAAGTCCAACCATCAACCCAACACCACCATACCCACTAAACCATGTCCTGTAGTGCCACGTCTACACATTTTTTGAACACTAGCTGCACCAAGAGGATTAAAGAAAGGCCACAGCCTGTCAGAATCAATAGTAGGGAAGCAGGAGTGGAAAAAAATATGGCAAATTAGTCACCACTAGTGCCTGGTTCTGTACTAACAGCTAAACTGCTGCCTGTCTTACAAGGCAAAATAATGCCTGGAAGGGTGAAAACCCCACCTAGCAAACCTTTCTCATCTCATTTCTGACCTTGGAGCTGAGACCAGAGCCAATGCCCAGGCTGTTGCCATCTCTGTTCCCCACAGAAGGAGCAGCTGGAAGTTGCCCAGCACATTCCTCACCATCACTGTCTGAGGCTCTTGAGTGGCCATGCATGTGGTCTGTCTTGTCTTCAGCAAGGATCCAAACTGTCCCGTTGCAGACAACTGTTTAGCAAGGGATTATCTGGGGTTTGCAGAGTTTATAGTTTGGCCATTCACCTTACAAATTCTCTCATGGTACTTCTGAAGAAAGTAGTTCTGGGGAAAAAGAAGTATTGCCTTCTTCAAGTAACATACTGGACTCTGTGATAACACTTGTGTGTCCCTTCTTTTTCCTTCTTGCACTCACCTTTCAGATATTCCTGCTACTTAGATACAAAGATAATTTTACTCAGAAGGAGCAGCCTTGTCAGAAATCCCATGAGGAAATCAGCCAGGGATCCACTCTGACAAACCTTTAAAACAGTGTTTACCCCATCTTCTGTGATCAGATCACCATTTCAGAACAGATCATTGCTCATTCTATTAAGGTAACCCAGGAAGAAACATTCATTCGTCATATAAGCTGATTTTCACAGCAGTAAGCTAGAATGCTGCATCCAGAGTACTAAATATATTGTAAGTGCAGGGACTCTGTTTTGCTCTGTGTTTGGGCATTTTTTTGTTCGTTGTGGGTTTTTTTTTAACTTCTTTTCTGTCGACTCCAGAAAGACTAAAACAATTCATTTTGCCATGCTCCCAAAAACATGCAGTTAGATTAATCTGGTCATGGTTCTCATTGGCCACTGAATAATAAAGACCTCTTGGCCTCTTGCCAGACCCCAGTTATCTCATCTTTCATCCCAAATCCCTGATGCCTGCATGTCTTCTGCATGATTTCTAGCCTAAAAAGAAACTATGTAGCATCCCCCAATCTGACATCTGCTTTTCCTCGAAAGCCAGAGAGTCTTCCTTCCTCCTCTCCTAGGTCTGGGAGCAGCAGCAATGTTATTTTCTGCCCCGTTGTCTTGCCAGAGAAGGGCACATCATCTCTTTTTCTGTAAAAAAGAATTGGCTTTTAGAAAACTTGAAAGTGCAGGCATATTTCAAGCATTGCATTCCCGTTTGAACCTCCAGGGATGCAGGAGATGTTCTAGGCTGAGAAAAGCCATGCTTTTCTTTCCTTTCCCAGGTTTCCATCCCCTCTGTTCTTTACTCTTACTGAGATATAAACTGAGGTAATGGCTGCTGCAAAGGGCCAGAGAAGGTGGGAAGCAGCCAGGAGAGAGGTGCACCACCGCATTAGGATGCTAATGCTGGAGTCATAGGTGACAGTGCTCTGGGCAAGTCTCCAGGCCTTGCTGGCACAGACTAGCTGTTGTTAGAAAGAGCGAGCGTTAGCAGCCTGAGCCAGACTCGTCCTCCTGCCCAGTCCTTTCTGCTAATATTTATTAACTTGACTATTTCGGTATTGAAGACCGAACATAGTTGAGCTCTGATTCAGATTTCTTGGTAATAACCACCCCAAAGCATAACATTTCTCCTACCAAGGTGGACAGAAGTCTGTGGAACGTCTTTGTTCCTGAAGGAAAAAGAGAAATTCACAGACAAACCATTCTGGCTGCCTTCACTTTCTTCATTCTACTTGTCCTGTGGAAACAGTGTTAGCAACACTTTCCATGGTGCCTTGCCTCAGATCACCTCTCTCCTTGGATGCTCTCCTCTGAAAGGGGGAAGATGGGTTATCAGAGGAGCCCCGAACTTCTGCTCACCTCTGGGAAGAAGGGCAGTGAAAAAGAAAACCAGTTCTATGGGACTGCAGGTGATCTGCTCTGCAGTGATGATTTTCCACGAGTAAGAAGGTCTCTCATCCTAGTAAAACAACTTGCAGCATCCAAGCTTGTTCATTCTCTAGGAAGCTGGTGCTGACAAAGTACTACACATTTGGGATACCTGTTTTTCTTAAGCAGATGCAAGTTTGCACTCAGCAAGCTTGTCTTTGCAATTACCACCCCTGAACGTGTTCGCATAATCATAAAATGCTGCATACCCTGGTGTTTCTTCTGCCACTTAGTGTAGCCAGTGTGGACAGATAGTGAAGTCAAGCTGAAACTGCAGTTTAGGTGAATATATCATTTAGCCGGCAGACCTGTCAACAAGACTCAGAAGCCTAGGACTCTCTGGAGACATTTATGAGCTCCAGATCCTAACATCTCCCTGCACCCCCCGTGCCTGTGGATGCACCGCAGGTTTTTGCAGTGCTGTGAACAGACAGCTGGCCAGGTGGGATAATCCCTGGTCGGCTCATCACTGACACCTCCTCTGTCAGCTCATTTCCATCCCAGTGCTTCCCTCCTTCAATCATTCACACTTCTCTCTGGCTGATGATGTTTTTGCATGCATTTCTGCATTTTTGTCTTATCAATCCAGATTCATCCCCATAGATGCCAGCAGAAAATTGCTGCTAGCCTTCATAGGGTCAACCTCTCAGCAGCTCCCGCATTTGGGAACTTAGCCTTGGCTTTTGCTGAAGTTAGAGAGAGCCAAACTGAGCCTTAGAGTCAGGAATCACATTTCTAGGTGGTTACATTGACTTGCTGAACACACACAGGGAGTTACGAAGTCTTTCTTTGCAATCTGTTATGTAGAGTGAGGTCAGTAATTCTTTCCCAGCGAGCAGAAAGCTGGTGATTCATTACTAGTTTTGGTCCGTGTCTCTGTGATAGAGGATGGCAATATCTACAGAAGCGCTGAGCTTGCTAAATCAATTTTGCAAACTGCACATGAGAGGAGAGGCCAGAGGTACTAAAAGAAGGAAATATTCTTGCTTTTGGATACATCTGCTGACTGCCACGATGAAATCTGTGCTTTCCAGGGTTTTCCCAAGGCAGCACAGCCTGTCAAAGAAGCCCCAGAGACGTATGGTTGGAAGTGAGCACATGTTAAAGCTGACTGCCCTAAACATAATGATTTCATAGAGCAACATCAGCTGTAGCGACCTACTGGAGAGAAAAGAGAGCAGGGAGTCTGGGGTGAGGGTGAGAAGGAGAGGAGCCAGCCAGTTAAGTATGGGTTTGTGTGAAAAGTGAGATCAAAATATCAAGGATAATACAGTGACAAGTTTGAAGGAGATGAGGAAAATAGATGAAGAAAAATCAGACTGAGATGATCAGGAAAGGAACCAGGAGAGGACTGAATTTTACATTTGAAGATAAATTGGACTTCCTTACTTTGGTGGAAGTATGTCAGAAGGAACTTGAAATCAAATGTTAGAAGAAAATACAAATAGAAAATTTTAGAATTGTGCTGACACTTTTCATGAGAATATAAATAGTGCTATTTGACAGAGTAATGTTTTTTCTCTTTTGTGAGTGTGATTCATGGCATCCCAGATCATGAGGGTCTTTGTATGCTGTCGCCTGAATAAACTGAGTCCAAACTTAAAAACTGAATTATGACAAAAAATGCAGCATTGATGGACAGCTCTGGAACAACCCCTAGGGAAATACCGGATTTTTGTGTGGAGCTTTTTATGGATGGCATTCATCCACTAGATGTACAACTCTGTCAATATATTGATACAAGTCTATCTTCATGACTATGGAGTATATAGAATGGCCTCTGCCTATATGAGGGCGCAATGCTGTGAACCAGTTTGCCTCTGCCTGTCTGGGAGTGTACACATACAGACATACTTGCAGCTGAGTAAATAATTATATACAACTGGTTTATACGCTCTTGCTACCCCATAGGTACAAAATGATTGCACGGAACTGATTATGCAGACCTAAGGTACAATATAGCTGATGGTTCTTATGGCATTGATCATATCTATACTGTAAAAGGTAAATTGCAGACTAATTCTTGTTTCTGTTTTTCTTCTTGAATCCTAGCAGAAAATGGACCCCGTCTACTCGTGGTGGCAGAGCAAGCTAAAATCTTCTCACACCGGGGTGGCAATGTCACACTGCCATGTAAATTTTACCATGAACACACATCAACAGCTGGCTCAGGAACCCACAAAATCCGGGTCAAGTGGACCAAACTCACCTCGGATTACCTCAAAGAAGTGGACGTCTTTGTTGCAATGGGACACCACAGAAAGAGCTATGGAAACTACCAGGGCAGAGTGTTTCTGAGGGAAAGCAGTGAAAACGATGCCTCTCTTATAATCACAGATATAATACTGGAAGATTATGGGAGATATAAGTGCGAGGTGATTGAAGGATTAGAAGACGATACAGCAGTGGTGGCTCTGAATTTGGAAGGTAGGTAACACCTGAATTACACTTAAATTCAGATTCGTGTTAAGGAATATCTGCTTTTTTCTTCTAATACTGCTGATACTGTATTATCAGTGATAACCACAACCTGAGAACTGGGATTCATTGTGCTCTGGGGATCTTGGCCTGACAGCCCATGACAGCGATCATAAATTATAAGAACATTAGGACTTCTAGAACTTATGCTAGCCTATGGCATTTTCAGCTCCCAGTGAGACTCGGTGTGAAGGGAGCCAAAAAAGAATCACCAAACATAGTATGAAGAACTCCATATGGTTTTAATTTGCTCCTATCACTTTACAGAAGTCTTTGCTTGTTTTTACAGTAGAGTCAGGCAAAATTATATTAAATATTCCCCTAACAGCCATTTTACAGAACTTTGGGACATTTTAGATTATCGAGCAGATACAAATCTTCTTACAAAGAGGGAAAATGTTAAAGTAGTTTTCCAGAGACAATGGTTTTGTTTTTTCCAGCCTTATAATTACATAAAATAGCTCTCTATATCGCTTGCCAAGACAACTCCTACATGTAGTCTGCAGTCATTTCCCTCAGCAACGTTCTTGAAAACAGTAGAGCACCAAGCATTAGAAAAATTAGTGAAACGGATTTAAAGAGGACCAAAAATCAGCTTTCCTTTACTCTTATGAAATTCAGATAAATTTTATGAGATTCAGTGCATGTAAACCAACATTTGGACCTTTTCCCCAAAGCACTGCACTGAACTCAGCAGTAAACTAAAAGTTGTATGAAGATGTCTCCCTTACCCTTATATTTAACAGCAAGTGTGTGCCAGAGAGAACTTTAAAGAAGTCAGGTTATCTGTGAAAAGTAGTTAGGAAGAAAAAAGAAAATAAAAGATAAGAAAAGAACAGAAGAAAATCAAACCCCTGGCACTCACACCTGTAATTAGGTGACCCTCTTTCATTGAGGGTTATTGTGCATCATGATGATTATTGGACATGGCTTTGCAGGACATGGTTTAGTGGGCATGATGGTGTTGGGTTGATGGTTGGACTTGATGATCTTATAGGTCTTTTCCAACCTTTATGATTCTATGATTATACAGTTACCCTGCACAATAAGACTGGCTGAGTGGTTCTTGGAACCAAACAGATATCATGGGCTTAGCTTACTTCTTTAAATCTGTTTAACCATTCCTGCTTGGAGACTGCTGAAACCTTCCATGTTTGAGCATAGAAGGGCCCTGCACAGTTTCCATGCCAGCAGGATAGTTGATTTAGGTTGTTTCACTCCACGTAATCCAGCTTTAATAAGAATGCATGCTGTTCTTTTCAAACTTAGGAGATAAAGAAAACTGTACATGTCCAGTTTAAGTTGTCTAAAACAGTTTTGAATGAAGACAGAAATGAGTGGGAGTAAAAAGCATTTTACTTTATTCTTCTCTGCTGGCCAAAGGCTCTCGTGTGTTCAATCTCTTCTTTGCTTGGGCAGGCACTGCAGTGGTTGCTCGTTGCAGCTGCTGTCATTGAGATGAGCCACTGAAGGCAGAGCAGTTTCTGCTTGGCATGCTCACCTTCACCTAAGTGAAAGCAAGGCTCTGGTCAGCTGCCCAGGCTGCAGGTATGGGGCCTGTGATCGGGAGACAAATTACGAGGTGGGCAGTCCCAGGGGTCAAGAGTGATCCACCTCACAGGGTGGTTTCCAGACAATAAGGATGTAAAAATGCAGTAAGTGCAGCTATTTATTGCAAGTGAGGAATAGCAAGCGCCGCGTAATCCCAGTCAGAAACATACAACATCTGTTTAGCTGTGTTTGACCCCAGCACATCTCTTCTCCTTTCATGCTGTTGTGCAGATGGTCCTGGAGCCCACCCCTGGGTTGTGAGGATGCTCAATAATTCAATAATAGTCTTCTGAGAGTCTCCTTACTTCCTAAGTACATAACTCTATCAGGCTTCGAGATGTTCCAGATAAATAACTGTGTATCTTGTTCCCCATCAGATACTGGGATTTCCTGCTTTCTACAACATTATGATATTTTTACTAATGTAAAAGGGTCAGAGCCAGTGTAAAATCTACAAAGTGTTCATGACACCACACATCTGGACCAGATACTCCTCTGGTGCCACTTAGCATTGTACCTCTGAAACAAAAGTTCATTAGCTTTCTGCTATTCAAAGCAAGGAGGTTCCAGTACAAATGCTTCCTGCTGTGCCAGGAGTGCTTGGGAAGGGGAAATGCTGATGGCTGTAGTGGCAGATCTGGAAATTTTGCCTGAAGCTTGGTACAAATACTTGTGCACTTGCAGAGACCAGCATTTGAAAAGTAATATTTGACTGATACTAGAGTAAGAAAGCCATGAGAAATCTTTTCTTTACTGCATACAGTAAGACATCTGAAAAAAGGAGATTTTTCTACCTTTTTTACTGACTGATATGAGGTCTGGCTCCCACCTCCTGACATACACTGTTCTCTCTAGCCTACTGCTCTTACTCTAAACAGTGCCTCCCTGTGAAGTATGCTAACTCCAGCGCACCCTGTACAACAGCACCCCTCCTTCCTGTTTTTCCCCACCTCCAAAATAAGGAAATTCATAAGGATAGAAGGAATCATATTTTTTCAACCAAATATGTTCCAACCTCTGCTCAAAGGAAAGTTTACATATTTTAACTAGGGTCTGACTAACATAAGGAACAATGTCTTTTTAATTATTTTTGTCAGGCATGGGACAGATGTCACACTGTTCATTTCTGATGTTATAGAGTGATGTTTCCTAAGCAGACAGGAAAATTTCATTTGTGAAATTTCATGGTAACACATAACCTTTCAAGAAGTGAGATAAGACTAGCGAGTGTGTCAATGTCAGTTCTGCTTATGTCAACTAAATCCAATGATTCTGGGTTCACGTTTCATTGAATATTCCTTCCAAAATCATAATGATTAAAATGCACTTATATTTACAGTGGACATACATAGTTGATGGAATGTATTCCTTTGTTTGCATGTCCCTGCACTTATTTTTTCATCTCATCTGCAGCTTTATGCAGTGCTGGCTTTAATTGCTGATTCATGTAGTTGGGTAATGCAGAAGAGATCAAGGGAAAAAAAAAATCAATCTTTGGACAAAAATAAAAATATATCAGCCCATCCTAACATTCTACATCTGTTGTAAATAATAAGGTTAATCTCACAGTGGGAAGGATTTGCATCAATAGCCTGCTGTCCTGAGATGGTGGCCCTAAGGATGTTAATTGGCAGCACGACAAAACCATTTATATCCAGGAATGCCCGCTAGCAGTGCAAAACAGCTGATCGCTCCAATGTGAGCTCACTGTACAAACAGTATAGCTTTGGCTAGGTGAAAGCATGTTAATATACCAATATGAAAATAGTTGACCTTTACCTCAACGGACCTTTTTTCTTCTCCGAATGTGGTAGTGTTTATTCTTATTAGACTTCAAGGCCTCCTGGGATCATCATTAAATAAACTGTTCATAATAATTGGGTACTTTTAGCTTTGAAAAACAGTGGAATTAGATTCAGTCTGTATTTGTTACATACCTTACATGTTTTTGGTATGCTTTCTTCACTATTATTTAATGTGGAACCACACAATTTTCCCCCTACCCTAGCAAGACAGTGCTGTCGAGCAGCTAAAGCCCAGGACTAGGATTCACTGCAGTATTTCACAAGCACCAGCTCTAAGAACTATTCAATCATGTCATGATCATCGTCCTGTTTGTAGCCTTAAGTACAAGGAGTGGTCTAAGGGCAGGAGGGTTGGGCTGGGCACAGTGGCTACAAGAAATGTCAAGTACTGCAGAGAGCAGGACACCTTTTATGTTGGTCTTGTCATCAAAGCCATTTTCTCACTGAACTGGCCTTACTGTCTTCCTGCACATAAAATACGGATCATGAGTTTTACACTCTTTGTCAAACGTCCTGAGAGTCAAAAGCTTAACAAATTAAAAGGTCTCTTATGGCTGGTAGATATTGTTGCCTGAGTCATAAGCAAAGAAATAATTCTCAGCTTACATTAAATTTTCTTTATGTTGGTGTTTTACTGTTCTACACTAAATTTTCTTTATGTTTGTGCTTTACTGTTTTCCTTTCTTATGAATACTAGGCACTGTAATGAATCCCACTACATCAGCTTTGTGTGCTTCGGCTTCCCAGGCATGTGAAGGCTCCAACACTGGCCCTCGGTTATACTGCTCAGGCACAGATTTTGTGTACTATTCCTTTGTGAGATTCATGGGCCAGGTGACAAAGAAAGTGGAACAACGATAAACTGCCAAAGGCAGATTTTTACTCTATTAGGAATTTTTTTTATAGTTTCTATCTTCAATGAGAGGTGATAACTGAACACATTAGTTTTGCAATACGGGCTATAAAATAATTACTTTGTACATTCAACAGTAACAGAAAGATACAGATCTAGATGAAGCTGCTAAAAATCTCTGTAGAAATCTGCTTCTACATAGAACCTAATTCTTTGGGTGGCTCCACATGAACCAAAAAAACATCAGGTTTTATGATCTTGCTTAGAGGTATGTTAGCTTTTATGTACAAGACAGAGTTAGGAAAAAAAACAGGCATCCCTTTCAAAAACAGACTTTATAGTTCAAAATAGATCAAACAAGTCCATAAGCTTCATATAAACAAATTCTTCCAAATTGTCACAGCAATCATTTTCTAATCTAGTCATTTGCTCTTAAGCTGGATGTAAGCAATGGGGAATTCATAGCTGAAACCAATATGAAACCAAGTCCATGCTCTCAACAGCAGGAGAAATCAGATTTAGCCTAATACTATATGTCATATTTGTTTTTTCTGTGTGTTCCTGTTACATTCATACAGAAAAAGCTATTTTAAATATCCTTTGCGTGACAACCTGTTGTAGTCTACTGTAAAACTGGTACTTGAAAGACGCAGGTGAATCAAAAATTTCAAAATACAACAGCAAAAATTTATCTGGAATTGATGACCCAAAGGAAAATGCTAAAAGAATTAGGACTAATTAGCCTAAGGAGAGCAAGGAAAGACAACAGTCTCCAAATTTCGATAAAGTCTGTAGAAAAATAAAGGAATATTCTGCCCCCAGGCAAGGTGAGTCTAGTTCATATACCTGTATTTGTCAGAAATAAGCAACCCCACTAGCAGCTTGGTTATGGGATGCTGTGGGCTGGAGGGACACCATCTCAAGATTCAGTTTCATTTTTAGGGAAATTGATACATGCGGATGGCTAGTGGACCACCCATGGAGTCTGTGCTGAATGATCAGATATCTGACAGTCCTGACAGGCAGAGAAATGAAGATAGAGTCTCAAGAAAAATGAGGGACTTACCACTTTTTACAGAATTTTAGAAATCCAGCATGGAAAATTTTGCCATCAAGTGCATGAACCTGCCAGCATAAAACTGTACCCTACAGTATAGTATATAGCAAACCCTACTGTTACCCTGTGTTTACACTGGCTACAAGAAAAACTTACTTTTCTGTTTGGGCTAGAACTCAAGGAAGCCCATTTCTTTACTCTGGCTGTAAAAAGACCTTTTTTTCCATATGGGTCAACAGAAATTTGTGTTATTTTGTTCTATGTGTAAATATTCTTAAAACTGCTAATTGTACAAGGTGCTGGCTTAATAGACACCCATAACTTGTTAAAGGAGTTGAGCTTCCTGAGGTTATTTCCTCACCTTGTTGTCTTGGCTAACCATCACAGCTTCTTGCACTGACAATGTGTCTGTAGCGACTGAGTAATTGCAATGCACTTGCACTGAATTTTAGGAATTACCTTCATATAAGATTAAAATACAAATAGCTTACAGAGGACACACAAATATAATCTCTTTTGCATTCCCTAAATACCACAGTAACAGAAGCAGCGTTGTACATTTGCAGAATTGAATGTAAGGCATTAACGGAAATACAGGTGTGCATATGGGGAGGATATGTTATACATCCAGTTCTTACGTTCCGATGTGGTAGAAATCCTAATTTCCATTACAACAGTCATTTTCTGGACTGCAGTTGCGTTGTCACAGTTGCATACAGCAAGCCTCACCAGGCCCTCCTCTTTCACTAACAGATTTATTCTCCACTGAATTGATGTGTCTCAGGTTCTTCCTCTTTTGTTTGGAGGAAAGGAGGTCCTTCCCTGGGGGTAGGACCTATTCCAGAGAACCGTGTGTTTGGGAGAGGAGCCACACTGTGAAGTCTATGTTGTAAAATAATATTCCCCGTGAAGGCTCCGCAAGTGTCTCAACTGCTTCCTTAGGGTAAGGAGCCGAATCACAAAGGTCAAGTTAAGGTTCCTCAACTCAGTCTTCCCACAAAATAACCAGATTTTAACCATCTGAGGGTGGAAGCTTTTCTCCTCCTCCATTTTCTAAGCTGAATTTGTTAACGTTTGGAAATGAGTGTTTTGTCTAGTGGTAAAACACACTGTTAGAGTCAGCAGTTGAGATTTAGTTTGTAGTTTGGAAACAGTAACAAGCCTCAGGACAGCTTTTGTCCATTCAAGAACAGATGGACTGGATTATCTTTTGATGGGTTATAAGATCCAAGACCAAAGAAGATGCTTTTTAATTAACTGAAGTGCAGCACTGCTAAATTGTTACAAAAGGAAGATGAAAAGTAAGATCCAGCTATGAATTTCACTGTTAGGTTTGATAGGGAAAATTATATTAACAAAGATGCAAGATAACGCAAAGCTACACAAAACACATACCCGGTCAATTTTGCTATACAAAATCACCAATGGCCACCCCCATCTTCAGGGTGAAATTAATGTTAATCAGTTGCAGGCTTGTACTGCAGATGAACTCAAACAAAAGTCAGCTTCTATGCAGTCTACCCGAGTATAGCCCAAAGCTAATATTACAGTTTTGTGCATATTTATGTTATTAAAACATTATGTCCCAAACTGTCAAACTCAAGCAGATTTGTAACAAATTTACATACATAATTAAACCCTTTTAAAAAGTGATTTTGGAAGCCTTAAGGAATCAAATCTGTTTGAATAGTTTCCAGTTAATTGTTTCTCAGTTTTTAGAAGTATGTAAGTTTAGATCTTGATTAAAAAATGCCCACTTCTGATGATTTTAAGGGTTTTTTTACAAGTATATGCAAATCAGACACATGTATTGGACAAGGAGTCAGTTGTCTGGGGAAGTGTAGTTCTGGAAAAATAATAAGTATTGGATTTCTAATAAAGTAATAAAACTTGGATTCCTCTGACATTTGCTACATTTTTATTATAGCCAGTGATATTTCTATCCATTACCACTGAGGGGGAATGAATAATTTTTTAAGAAAGATGTGAGGAAGAGGAAGGAAAAACAGAGATCCAGAAAAACATGAAACATCTACAGCTTCTTGTTTATGAAGTTACAGTTAACAGCACATGTTGTGTTACATTTCATTCATACTTTGTAGTTCAGAACAGCTAATAACTGAAAAGCCCTTTAACAAAGGATTTACAAAAGGAAGGAACCTCAGCATACTCCTCTCTACTTAATTGCTGAAGGAGAGCAAAATATTGTTTATTATTACCCTGCCAAGTTTACATTTGCATGCTTTATTTTCTTGGACCAAGTCACTGAGGTTTAGTAGTAACAAAGTTTTTGTTTAACAAAAGTAACACTTCTTGGATGATAGATGGGCAAGGGAGAGAAGGGAGAGAAAGGAGACGTTAAGATACCGGTGGAATAGACACCGAAGTGAATTTGAATGTTCGGAAAGAAGAATGGCTTCATTGCATGGTGACAGTCGTGCATGACCATAATATAATTTCTCTATCCTATGCTACATTGCCCTGGAGGCAAGGAACTTGTTATAGGCAGGAGGATTCATCAGCAGGGAGAAAGTAAAACAAAAGATGGATGTTTTTACCAGTGTAAATTTTTTGGCTCATCACATGTGTTATCTTGTCTTCAGTCCCCCTGCATCCTACAGCACTTAGTTCTACAGAGATGTTTGAGAATAAACATTCTGAGCTGGATCTTCTCTGATGCCGTTTTATTTCAGCTTATTATGAGACTGGGCTAAAGCCAACTGTAAAATTTAGCTCTGGGTTAAGTTTCTAAACCCTGCCAAAGATTAGGGTGGTCTGATACAAACTTTTGTTTCAAGTCTCTCTCTTTGCTTTTATCAGAGCCACATGGGGAGGTAGTTCTTCAGCATTTTCTGAAACATCTTTCATGTTTCAAAAAGTAATCTTTAACTACAGATCTTTTTCATAAAACAAACAGAAAACGTACTGTGGAAAAATCTGTCAGATAAAGGCAATGTCTTTGATTAAACGTTGCTGCTGAAGCAATTCTGGAGGTGTTCCCACATTTCCCATCTCCACTTGGATATCCTGTGTTATGAGAAAGTCCCTCTGCCATACCTGTCTGCAATGGCTCACCACCAATGAGCAACAGACAGGGCTTTGGGCCGGCCAGTGGCTGGGCCTCAGGGGTGGAAGGAAGCATTTGGCAGGTCCATGCTCCTTGCACAGTGGCTCTCCAGCAAGCGTCCTTTGGATAAGCCAGCTGTGCTTTTGGCAGCCATAGGGGTTGCGAGGGAAGGTGGTGTCTCACATGGCTTCCTACTAGTGCTGTCTTGTGTTGCTGCATGCTGTGTACTACATGGCTCACCATCTGCAGGTGGGGAAACCTGTCCTCTGCTCAAGGAACCGTGCTCCCTGATGCCCTCTGTGAGGAGCTCGCCCTCCTTGAGTGATGACAAACTGCCAAAAAACAGCTGGAAAGTAGCAGAAAATTCTCCCTAAAACCACACACGACTTCACTGATTTTATTTCCCTATAGATTTCCTACTTTAAGACCTCAGGACACTAAAATTATGCCTCCTACCAGTCTAGCTTTGAAATCTTGTGATTAAGCTGGGCATGAAATACCTTTCCGTTCCTAAGATAATGTGAAATAAAATAAAACCAAACAAACAAAAACCCAACTGTCTCAAACCTCTCAGGAAATCTTGGCAAGGGTCCATGCAAAGAACATAGCACTCTTTTATGTCAATCAAAACGTTTCATTTTAATGTCTGTGTATAAAAAAGAATAGCTCGTATGCCTCTGTACTACAATTTCTTCTTTCTAAATAACTGCCAGAAAACCCCCAAATCCCATCCCGCAAAAAATAGAACCACGCTGGGTTTTAATTTACTTTTTTTAAATGAGAAATTGATCTTACAGCTGATAAACTGGAATTTTCTGATGAAAAACGTGTAGTTGCAAAATTTCAGCCAGTTTTGCTCATCTTTAAGCATTCTCGGAGTGCACGAGGGTGAGATCACAGTGGGGACAGCAAAGCTGCAGATGGGAGCAACATGCAGACCTGGCATGGCTCCCATTGGGAAAAGGGTGAGGTTACGTGGAGAGGAGCCGACTAGGTAAGATGCCAGCCCTATCCCCTTCTCAAACCCAATTGCTGATGTGCTGACAGTGCATTTTCCCCCATAAATAAAACAACACTCTGACACACATCATGGTGTTAACCTTTATTTCTCCTTCTGATGACTATAAATGCTGTCTCCCTTTCTCCTGCTCTTTCTGTGTCCTGTAACTCACCTTCTTTCTACCGCTTCAGGTGTCGTATTCCCTTACTCTCCACGGCTGGGTCGTTACAACTTAAACTTCCATGAGGCTCAGCGAGCGTGTCTGGACCAAGACTCTGTTATCGCCTCCTTTGACCAGCTCTACGATGCCTGGAGGTCAGGGCTGGACTGGTGTAACGCCGGCTGGCTCAGCGACGGCTCTGTGCAGTACCCCATTACCAAGCCCAGGGAGCCCTGTGGAGGGAAGAACACAGTGCCTGGGGTCAGGAATTACGGGTTCTGGGATAAAGATAAAAGCCGATATGACGTTTTCTGTTTTACTTCAAACTTCAACGGTAAGAGCCTTCTTCACCCCTACCTTGTAAATGACTGTTTCTGTGCTTAGGAAAGAAACTCCTATGGCAGCAAGTGATGTTTGATTTGTCAGAGCTTATGTTAGGCTTGGAAAATGTTATTGTTGAATTTACAAGGACACATGCGCAGAGTAAAGTTGTCTTTGCCACATGTTCACGTAGATCGTTTTTACAACTCAAGAACTTGTATTGGCAGGAGTTTCTAATATCTCCGCTTTCACCCCGTTAAATTTTATATGTACTCTTTTAATGTTGATATATGCCTAGTTTATTTCAGTTAAAGTGATGAAGAAACCTGTGATTCATTAATTGAGCTTTCCCATTGAATTCAATTACAATTATGATGTTTTACAGCTTAAATATATCACCAAAAGAAAATTCTGATTACCACTTCATCTATGTTGTTGTGTCAAGCAGCGCTCATGTACCAGGTCTAATATGACTAACCTTCCTTATCAGCAGGGCTATTTCTAGCTTTTATACTTAATAATTTAGATTCCTAATCTTAGTACACTGCCAAAACCCTGTTCACTTTTGCTCTGAGCTTGGTCTGCTCTAAACCTTATTTTAGCGACTGCAAGCTTTTTGCTATGAGTAGATGTTACTTTAGGTATGAAATGACCTGATCTCAGCTTGCTATCATTTCAGGTTTAATCTAGTGGCTGAAAAGGATTTAGAAAGCATGGTTGTGAATGAGAGAAACGCTGCAAGTGAACATGTGCAAAAGGAGTCTGCAATCCTCTACAGCATCATACTTGTGGATAATTCCTATGCAACTTTGCACATGTTTGGCTTGCAGCCCACCCAGACCAAGAAGCATGGCCTTTTTTGTTTATGCACAGATTGCTTATCCACAATGAAGCATTTTTGTCCTACAGCACACCAAAAAATAAACATAAGCCTTGCTCTTAGAAGATATGCTCTAGTGCTAAATCTGCTCCACCCTCTTAAAAAAAACCCCAAATCCTCAAACCAATAATACTAAATTAGGTTGGATGCGGTCTGAAACAAAAGCTTAGCTGATTTTTAACATGCTGCATCATTCCATGAAAAGCTGGCTCATTTTTCCCTTGCTTCATTTATTCAAGGCAAAATCCTATATAAGCTCATCTCTTATATGCATAGTTAACCCTGTACTATAGAAATAGCACCGAGGAGTAAAATAAACAAGGAAGAAGAATTAAAATGTGATAGTTGCACTATTTATAATGCTTGCAGAGTAAACATTTATGAGTACTGGTCACTAATCACCCTTTTCCACACTAGCAGCTGGACAGTATCTCTTAAGGAAAGAGAAAAATCATTTCTTATTAAAAAAAAAGTACTGACAGGTAAATATTGTCTGTGCATTGATACAGCAAGAGAGAGAAAGGGGAATGAGGTAAGGTGAGGGTAAGGTATATAGGAATTAGAGAAATCAAAGACAAGACACTAAAATGAATCTCATCCTTGGTGAGTCTGTTAAACTGACCTGCAAGACAGAATACTGCACAGCAATAGGATGATATCTAGAGCTGAGCACTACCTTTTCTAGTTCCCTACAGCTCAGCGCCATGTACGTCTCTCAAGGTGTCAGCAGAAAATCTGGACTACTGCTTCTCTCTGTGTCCATTTCCTTAACCAGCAACTCACCAGGTTACGTTATCCTCACATGTCCCTGCTATGTTCTCTGCTATTCATGTCCCAAGCTTACCTTAATATCCACAATAAACCCAGTCACTCTCCCAAAATGCCAGCTTCCTATTTTCATCTCAACGCTTCAGATAGCATATGTATGCTTAACGGCATACGTTAGATT
The DNA here is from genome assembly GCF_030936135.1 of Gavia stellata. NCBI lineage: Eukaryota > Metazoa > Chordata > Aves > Gaviiformes > Gaviidae > Gavia > Gavia stellata. Next base: position 82,770,860 of record NC_082637.1, on the reverse strand, counting down.
TCTCACTGTAAAGAGAAAAGCTTATAATAACCCATTTTGCCACCAGGTTGCAATTGCCAAATGCAGTGGCTACGGGCAAAGAGCTATTTCTGCAACACCAAATATTGACTCTCTCAGCTCAGGAACAGCCAAGGAAAATGAAGAGTGGTTAGAACACCATGCATTTCCAGTGGCTGCACTGACTGCTTGAGTCTCCTGATGAAACAGAGAAGCCTTCAGCTTTATGTCAGGGAGCTGGAAAAATGCCAAGAGCCGCAGGATCAGGGGAGTATAAGGCGAGCCTAAAAAAAAAAATATTCTCAAAGGGTGTCAGTTGTGGGAGCTGCTATGAAGAAAGAGGGTAGGTGAGGTTTAGATTTCTGCTAAGTGGGTTCTTTTTAGGGAAAGAAATACCCCAAATACATTATGATCTCAGGGACCATAAAAAAAAAAAAAGGGCTCAATTTTAAACCGTTCAGCAGTCAAAGCTAAAAGGTCTTTGTCTAAAATACATGCAAAGCTTGTTTTTCACCTGAAGAAGAATGGTGCAAAGCAGCAAAATTGAATTTAACCATTAAGGTGAAAAATGGAAACATAGTCATCAAAGCAGTGAGTTCAAATCCAGGTGCAGTGTTTTCACTCTGGAACTGTTCAATCCCATTTGTGATGAGCTGAATACACCAAAAAATGCTGGTAAAAAAGGGGGGTTTATACTATTAGTAAAAAATTCTACCTGCATTCCTGTTACCTGCACAGGAAAGTTGTTTTAGCAAAGTTTGTGTGCAATGCAATACAAAATAATCTTAGTACTTTGTGAAATTACTCTGTGCAGTGTCTTTTCTTAGACTAGTGTAAGTGCAATAGTTTAACATTTTGTTCTGCGTGTATAACTGCTTCATACTCAAATCATTTTGTTAGTTCATAGAACTGTTCATGTTTTCTGTCTGTGCAGGCAAAGCCAAAAACCTGAAAATGTTTCTTACAATTTGTAAATAGTAGTACCAGCAATTTACCAGTTCATAAGAATATATAGTGATGTGTTTCATAAAACAATGCAAAGAGTAATATTAGCATAATACTATCCATTAAATCCATCAAAATATTGTGGAATAAAGTAATTTTTTTGCCTCCATAGAGATAACTACTGGATGGCAACATGTTTCCCAACCTGCTTTGACATTCCTCATGTTGATAAAGACTGTTGAAAATGAATATGCACAAGTGGGAAGTATCTAACTTAAATTTGGAAATTCCATGTTGGAATTTCCTGATGTCTGTGTGCTCAGCTCCGCTCCCTCACAGCCGATTTCTCCTCTGCTTTTCCTTCACAGTATGAGCCACTTTACTCCATGTTCTCTTTAGAAAAGCTAAAGGTTCCTGCCCCACGTGGTGGGACAACCTGCCATGATCCAAAGGTTTGCAAGGGCTGCAGACCCCAATTTCTCTTCCATGCCTGCCCTAAGGAAGGGGGATGCTCCTCTTCCATACATTCCCTCTAGAAGGTCAGTCTGGGCTTCTACACACCAGTTCAGGGGAATAAACGCAGCTAAATGCTTTTGTTGCAGTCTTCCCTACAGAGCCCAAAAGGCACTGGACAAAGAACATATGATGGTCAAAGAACATATGATGGTATAGCTGAGTGGTTATTATTTGCTTCATTTCAAAGGGTTTCTGAAGGAGAACAGTGAGTTTCTCAAAGAAAAAAGATTCATGGGAATCTTTTGCACTGAAAAGTGTTAAGTGAGCTAAATATAAACATATCTATCAGCTCCTCTATGATTAAGCATTTTCAAAGAAAAAAAGGTATAAGTAGAGCTTGTATCACACTTTCTGCTCATTAACATTTCATTACATACTTTTCACACAGAACCACTGTGCATAATTGATTTGTTAGCCGCTCTAGCAGAATCAAGTAAAAATCTCATGTTAACAAAGTTTAAAATACAAAGAATAAATTTTAGGGATCATGTTAAAAGTGCAGCTATGAACCACCTTTTTATTACAGTAATGCATGTGATGAGCTAACCACCTCTGCCATTTAAATGGGAGAAAAGTATAGAAAGTCATCTCTGAATAGTGCATGCTGACTGCTCATTTGACCATTTCAGAATATTTTATTGCTGGGAACATGTAGCCATTGTTCCAAAAAGAGAAACAAACCTCCCCAAAAGAAAATTTCATAACCTTTCTTAGAAGTGATTGCTCCTGAGTCACCAGATTCACTGCTGATATTGAGGGGGGCTAGAAGAGGATTTTTAAAAATTGTTCCCACATCACAAATTTTTAACATGTTCTTCAATTGAGGAACAAAGGCCTCCCTCAACCATTTAGTATTGCTATAAGATATACTGAACCGAGTCTGCTGAGCAGATGACAGGGTCTACGTGTTGTGCAAGCTACAGATATACCCCACTGGCTGCTGAAAATGCCTTTTATGGTGGTGTGAAACCACAAATTAGAGCAGTTCGCTCTTTGCGCAGTAAAACAACTTCGCTGATTTCTATGGCCGTAAGCTTTTCGGCGTGCGCATCGATCGCTGGCTGCAAAGGCAGTCCTGCACTCAGTGTTCCTCCTATGTGTGCTGCCACCCACCAGGCAGAGCTTGCTGCTTGGCTGCCCCTGCACAGCAGTGAAGCCATGAGGCTGAGTGAGACGCTGCCCCAGCAAGCCAGTAGCATGTCAGGAGTAGTCTTAGGGCTGAGCCCAAGTGCTTAGATACTTAATGGCTGGCTGTACATGGAGGCTTCCTCTCTGAGCGTTCCACCAAGAACCCTCTTTTGAAGGCATTGCATTAACACTTTCCTGCAGAAAATAGCTAATGGGGTGGTACTGCCTCTCTGTGCTTCTGAAGATGATGGCCCACTGTCTAGAACATCCAGCTGCAATATAAAAACTTACTCTTAAATCTCTCAATTTAGAGCTAAGCTTGGAAAAATCTCCAATGGTGGGGCATCCCTCAAACTCCCACAGTAGGGTGTTTAGGTCAAGTGCTCAAGTTTTCCTCTTTAAGATGTTCTGTTACATGCAAAAGTTTAAAATAGCTATTATAGATGGGGTTTGATTAGGTTTGCATAAACCCTCTGCCCCATTATTTGGATATGAGAAGCCAGATCAAGCACACTCATCCTCTGTGGGAGTGACCCAACTACCAGATATTAATGAGAGACAGACAGTTAATGCCTCCCTCTCCTTCCACATCAATTAATAAATACTAAGATTGAACAGTTAGGAACCCTTCTAACCTATTAGCAGGGGGAAAACAGCAAATCTGTACTGAGTGTACTAACAGAATTTTATTTAATCAGACATTCTGGATACACATTGCACCCCTGTGGGGTTTACTATTAAAGTTCCCCTATTTAAGTGGCAGAGTACAGGAGTTTTTATTGTTGATGTCATATGTCAAAAGCCTGACCTTACTGCAAATCCCTAGGAAATTACATTCCATGGACATATGGTTTGAAGAGCAACTAATAAGCTAGGTGAAGTTTACATACTATCAGTCCAAATCCCTGTTCCCCTAAGTCTGAAATCCTGTTTGCTTTGGGGAAACCTCTTAATAACATAGTAGGGACAGGTTTCCACTTAATCAACGTTCTCTTTAGCAACACCTTGTAAATGCTCTCAACTTGCTGAAATGGAGTTAAGCAAGCATTTTACAAAGGGGTAGATTATCTACTCTCAACAGTTTTCTGTAGAAATACTGTAGGTATTGTCTCTGACAGCAATGAAATTTTTAAAGTTTTTTCTCCATTACAGCTGCGATGTAAATTCCCTTTTTTTTAATGTTCTTTTCATGGTATACAATTTCCAACCTTTATATGAAGTTAATTCAACTATCTTTATATTGTCATCTGACTTGACATTTCTTCACATAGAAAAAAAGCTATGTGTTTTTTGCAGAAAAAGTAATCTGAAACTGAGCAGAATTTTTTTTGTGTGTTTGCCTGTTTTTCTATGAGAAAGAAAAACGATATTATTCTGGAGTACATTCTTAATTACGAAGTAAAGACTATGTTTTGGAATTAGAAGATCCCCACATCAATAAATTCCTTCATATTTCAGCTAATTTGCCTCTTAGCAAGACAGTCAGATTGAAAAGCTGTGAATTTATTTTGAAAGTATTTTTCCTTCAAGTAAACACTATTCCTCTGCAATCCATTTCTACCTCACACTTGGTTAATTGTCAAATTAGTGATGATAAATAACTGTAAGTATAATGAATAAAAGGCTTACAATGAATTTATATTGCCTTGATAAATTAAAGTAATGTTAGTATTATTGCTGCTTATGGATTAGTAGGGAAGACTTCCTTTTTGAGCTTTACTTGCTGGCATATGTTTTCATTACCTTGAGACAGAGGCACATTTTTCTTAGCAGCACTATCAGTTCAATGCCGTCTTACGGTGAGGACATACCCTTTGATGCCTAAAGAGAAACAGAGCTGCAGAACTGCTGCGCGTGGTTTTGACGCTGCTAATGAAGACTGATGACAAGCGTGGTTTTGATCTACCACAGGCTCAAACTCCGCTTCTGAGAAGCTGTGCAATATCTCTGCTTTCTTACAGAAAAAAATAAAAATAAAAAAAACCTGTGCTTGTACTTAATCAGAAACAAGGTCACTGCCTTGTCAAAGAGTAAAACTGCATGTGTTACCTCCAGCCACCCTCACCCAAATGCTATCAAAGGCCATGCTTCTGAGAGGAAAACTCATAAGGATTTTAAGCTAATGCTGGAAGCATAATGTTGAAGTGCACTGCTTTGGATGTTTAACTGATTTCCCTTCTCTGACAGTAAGCTACAGCTGCATAAGACCTGCTTTGCCTGAAATCTGTGGGGTTCCTCAGATATTTGACTGAATTGTCATTGGCATCTTGTTGGTAAATGCATCTGGCACCATAAAGTCAGATGCAGAACGGGTGCCCTCCTGCAAATCCCAGGGTCTCTTCCATCATCCCTCTCCCCCGACCTTTTTCCTGCTGTTTTTCTACCTCTGAGGATGAAAATGCATTGCAAGAGTTCAGTTACCTCTCAAAGCAAGTGAAATTGGGGGTGCCATGCCATGCTAAGTTAGCAGAAATATAATGCTATTTTTTTTGTTCAAATAGTCTGTTTTCTCTACTTGCCTTTTTTTTTTTTTACTCCTGATACTTATCAACTCAATACATATATAATTAAGATATTTTTAACAGCACAATGTACAAATTGCACAGTCCCAAATCAGCCACTGTTGGACATGGTTCTGCAGTGGAACATCTCCATTTCTCCTCAAAAGTCACTGTAATATTATCACATCATCTTAGTCATGTCGCTAATGACCCTTTTTCCTTCTTTCTTTTACTAGGTCGTTTTTACTACCTAATTCACCCAACCAAGCTGACCTATGACGAAGCCGTTCAGGCGTGCTTGAAGGATGGAGCTCAGATCGCTAAAGTTGGCCAGATATTTGCTGCCTGGAAGCTCCTGGGGTACGACCGCTGTGATGCTGGCTGGCTGGCTGACGGCAGTGTTCGCTACCCAATCTCCAGGCCAAGGAAGCGCTGCAGTCCTAACGAAGCAGCGGTTCGCTTCGTAGGCTTCCCTGATAAAAAGCACAAGCTGTATGGTGTCTACTGTTTCAGAGCATACAACTGAAAATACCTAGAGCACAAAAGATTTAAATTCATTAGAAACATGTGAAAGATTTCTTTTCGATACCAAAACTGTGATAAACCTTTTTTACTTACTGTAAAGAGTCATTTTCATAAACCCAACCCATTAATTTGTGGGTTTTTTTGTTTTAATATTTTTGTAAAAGTATCATTCCATAGATATTTTAAATTAATATAATTTAAGGGAAGCTCTAGGTAAGTAAGTTTTAGAGCCAAATTCTTTTAGCTACATCATCCCAACAAAATATACTTTTCATGAATGGGGCATGCAATAGAGCTTGATGATTGCTAGGGCACAATTATGGAATGCAAGGCTACTCAAAGCAGAAGCTTTTAAAAGCACAAATTTTACATATTTGTATCAGTTTGAGAAACACTGCAAATTGATTATATCAGGAATTTTGAAATAAGATAATCTTTTTGTTAAAGGGGATCAGTGAGGTTTTGTAAAAAAACCTCACAACAATGTAGGTTAGAAGATAACTGTTTCCACTGACTTCACATGGGAACAACACAGAGTTTAATAAAAGCAGCTAAAACAGTCCACAAAAATAGGACTAGTTTTATAATTTAAAATCCTGCCTTTCAGAAAAATGAGCTCGTGGTCCCATGCATAGGAACAAGCACAATTAGTTCTCCTGAACATTTCAATTGTGTTTTTGTTGTGTATAAGTAATTGATGAGGGAGTGAATAATGAACTAATAAGAAAACCCTATTTTCTCTTAACTCCAATTAAAGATGCCTGAGAAGTGTTGTATTACTTTTGAGTAGCTTTACTGAGTTATTTTCAAACTCTTAAAGGCCATTTGCTAAGCAGCATATAGCATCTACTCAGGGCAGTTGTATAAATGAACTGCTGGACAGAGAAATTGTAAACTTTAGCAGCTTGATTTTACATTAGCCTTTGAAATGTAAGTGTCTTAATGAAAGAACATTACAATATTTAATATTTCTTACCTATTTACACGTCACAAGAAATAAAAATTAGAAAAAAAACCCATTAAGATTATTAAGTCTTAGAACAAGATTATTAAATAAAATCTGAAACCAGCTATTAAGGTTTAGAAGGTAAAAAAACACTTTATTTCTTTACACCTCATTTTTATCTAAAAATTACATCTGTTTTTTAAACTATTGATGAAAAAATAATATCGTTAGCCCTGAATTATTTAGGTAATCCTCCTTAGAGTTAACAGAAAAAAAGTATCAAAATACTTCATTTCACTGAATCTTCAGTGGTGTAGGTGGAAGATGTTTACCTATATCTGCCAGTGTCAGAGACAAACATGCACTGTGCATGGTGCCTAGGATTTTCAGAGCTGCCTAAAACACTAGGTCCTCCCTAGATACCAAATTGAGGGAATTTGGATTTCTGATGCAAACTTATTTTGGATGCAGCAATTCTTGGTGCTCATCTTCAGATACCTTAATGCAACCAGTTTTTCAGAGAGCGGGTGCTCAAGGCTTTCTGAAAATTTACTGCACTTACAGTGTCTCAAGCTGGATGTCCAAAAAACAGAGAGGCCACTGATTAAAAATATCTTGGTCTTGAGTAATGTCTTAGGCAGTTCTGGCATTCTCTATCCAGTATTGGTTCTACCACTTAAAAATGAAGAACTCTTTTTCCTACTCTACGCTTGCTGACTATGAAGATTTCAGAGGACCAATATTTGTATTACGCAAAGTTTTATAGCTTCCCATTGTTTCCGTATCTAAATGAGACATAGTGGTATTTATCCAAGTAGGACACAAGTGGTATGCTTTCATGAACAGTTTGATGTAGTTATTTTCCCATAGACGTGAGTAAATAAATCTCTTTCCCAGAGTGGTTGTGGTCCTGTTTTAAAACTCTGTGAACAAACCAGGAACAATATATGGCAGGGTAGTAGTGGAAAGATACCATGGTGTAAGAGGTATTATATTGGAGTTCATTCCCATCAAGCTCAGAGGCAAATTTCTATCCTTCTGAGGATATTTGCATCCACTGTGGATATTTGCTCATACTATACAGATGAAGTAATCTTGGTGCCAAACTCCCCCCTTTTTTTAATCCACTAAGAATTGGATTTTCTTGAAACTGTATCACTTAGCTATAAATAGAGACTTATTACAGGTCAAGCCCCTAAACCCATGTAATCTTTTCCAAATAGACATTTTTTAAATCAATGTCCATTTCACACATTTTCTCAGGCCATTCAGAACCTTTTCTGAACCCTTTGGAGAAAAAATGGAAATGGAAAGAGAAATGGAAAATATCCGTACAGGGTAAGGAATGGGGTATGCAAGACGGGACCATGACCAAGGAATACATGTTATTCCCCCATCCAACCTTCAGAAACATGGAAAAAGAGGCAGACTATTTCATAGTCTTTTCTGAAGCTTGGACAGGGAGGTTGTGGAGTGGGAAAAGATATAGGGAATATCCTAGTTGTTACCCCAGCTAGATACAGAGTTGCTGAAAGAGGGAAACCTTTTACGCAGCTGGCTTTATCCTCCCCAAAGATCTGCTAGATCTGGAGGAGGCTGCATGGTTTTCCTATTGCACAGAGGTGAAGAGACCCTCATGAAAATTTTTTATTTTACCTCTCCAGGGAAACCCTTCACAGGGTTTCACCCAGACACATCTTTTTTTGCAGGACTGGGGATTATATTTTGCCTGCATAAAAAATGTACACATCCAACCCACTCGTGGGGCTGGCTAAAGTGCCCTCACTGCTAGACCAAAGGCACTGCGGGAAAGGTGAATTCAGCCTTTCACCAACTTTGCAACGCTCTGGAGATGGCTGGTCAGGTCCTAAATCACAGCAATCTCAGGCTTGCGCTAGCTTATGCCTTCTGCGTCCATAACTCCGTGCTGCCGCTGTGACAGCCGGGGCGTAGCATCCCCCCAACCCACCCCTGCTTTGTGCATCACCCATACCCCGGGCCGGTGGCTGAGCAGGCTCTGCACCACCCAGGTGATCCCTCAGCTCCGGGGAAAGCCCCTGAGCTCCCAGCTTGGCAGCGCAAAGAGACCACAGGGCATCAAGGAATTAGGTCTCCAGAGAGACGCCGAGCTGGCATACGATCACAGATGGCCAAATTTATCGTTCGGTTACGCCTGTAAGTTCGCATTGAAGATATTGCTTGCTAGGAATCATATGTTCATGTAATGGAGTCGCAGTATGTGAATCTGCATTCGTCGTGTTACTTATGAAGAGCCCAATAGTCTAATTTGGGATCGGGCTAGATGTAGATCTGTGTATTGATATACAACATTATGTATTATTGTAACAGATACAGTTAATTGGATAGTTTGATGAAAATAAGTTTGTATGAAAAAAATAATTAGTTCTAATGTAAGCAGGTATAAAAACCATAAAAAGTGTATAATTACCTGAGAAGTGGGCACAAACAGAAAAGAAGACACGAATTATATTTATTTTTACAGCTACTGACTCCATTTCCTTTTATAATGTCAAATGTCAGGATGTTTTCTTATTTTCAACTAAGCTAGCTAGGTGCTTGGATAAAAACTTTAAAAAGCAGCTTAAGAACTGGATAAAAGTCTGTGCTATTTTCTGTTCATGAGAGAATATTCTATCATTAGAATCAATTCATGTTCTCTGTCATTATCTTGTATTTCACAATGTATCTGAATTTTAATGCCCATGAATTGACAACAATTAAATCATGTTCTTTTCAATATGATGATTTCTCCTTATTGACTGGACATTCTTCTATTTCTGTCCTAGAAAACACAAAAAGAAAAGGAATAGATCAAAGTAGGAAAATACTTACTCTGCCATAGTAAACAAAGTGATTAAAAGATTAAGGGGGAAAAAAAAAAGACTACTTGGTGAATATGATTTACAATGAAAATAAAGAAAACTGTATTCCAACGCCTTTGGTTTATGCTTCTTTGAAGCATTTTGAAAGTACAAATGCAAGTACCAATTTCTTCTTTGTGTTCTCTTCCATCTCCTAAAATAAAATAAACCATAAATAAGGAAGGGGGTTTTTTGTTTTTAATATGGTTGGTGTTACACTGCATATGCATCGCTAGAAATTGGATGTAGAACAGTGTTTCATGTATGGGAAAATTTATGAAATTATTTCTACATTCCTATGGCCTTAGAAATTAAAAACAAAAAAAAAGTCTTTGTAATGTGCAACAAGAAACATTTCCAGTGTCAAGCAAATAATTAGTTATTTAACGCACTGGGCCAGCTTTTCAGCTTCTGTAATCACACTATTTCTGCATTCTTTTATTGATCTGTGCCAGAGCATTAACCCTGAAAGTTACCTACACTGCACCACTTTGTTGAGAAATACTAATCTTCCAGAAGCTTTCAGTATATCAGCCATGTTTTAAAATAAATGAAAAAGAGCTTAGGAAAACTTATCACTCAGAATAAGGGAAATCTGTATTACTATTAATACATGATTGAGACAAATATACTTTATTTGCTAATAATTTATTTAAAATAATTTTAAAATGAGCAATATTTTCACTTTACAACATTAAGCATAAAATTAAAACTGCCTTTTGTAGAAACAAACCCTCAATAATCAGGATTTTCATTACTAGTAGCAGCTTGCATTTAATGACATCTCACTATTTAAAATAGAGACACTGTCCTTGCGTTTGGAAGTCACTGGATTTAGGGCTTGATAGAACTACCAGAAAACCAGAAATGTCTAGATTTTCACCTACAGACTAGTAAATGAAGTAGTAGGCTGCCATTTTATTTAGCCATTCTCCCATTTACTCACAAATGATACCAGCAGCTTTCTCTTCAACAATAACAGCTAGTTGTTCTTCTTGAAGGTTTTAAGAAGCTGAATCTTACACATTTGTTAGTAATTTTGTCCCTTTTTCAGAAGCAGTTACAAAGGTTGAACAACTATGCTGCAGAGCAATAAAATCCCAATACCAGGTAATTTACTATATAAAAAGAGCCAAGATTTCTCTGGGTTTCAAATCAAAAATACAAAACTAAAAAATAGTCTCAATTTTAAGAGAAAGGCAAGGTGAACTGATGAAAAATAATTACTACTGAAAAAAATTAATAATTACTAGTGAAAAATAATTACTTCTCTTCCCATGTCATGAATAGGGACGGTCCCTTTAAAACAAGGGTGATCTGAAAGATTCTTTGAGAAGAAAAAGGAAAGACAACAGAAAGCAATACTTCAGCTCCTGATCTTTCACACTGAGGTTACCTTTGTTATATTTTGCCCAATAATTATTAAGCTACATGTTTAAATATATTATTAACCAACCCCCCCAACAGATTAATAATAGAGCAAGAGTTTGGAAGGGGTTTCTTCCTTTTCTTTGTCAAGCCTCAAACTGGAAGTAGGCAATTCTCATTAGAAGTCCTTTGAGTCTAATATTTTCCCCTTTCTGTCTGAGAATGTCTCAATCCATAAAGCCACAACAGGATAAAATGTAAAGTCCATCTATTTCTTCAATATTGTGCCAGAGGCAAGCAATTGTTTAACTAATAACAGCCCTAACATGGGACTCAGCTAATGAATTATGCATTAGCATATTTTCCAATGTGTCTAGTGGGTATTTAATGGATTCTTTTTTTTTTTTTTTTGAAGGCCAGCAAACAAAACAAAAATGGAATGCCTTGATGCCAGCTGAATAAGAACAGTTTGGGTTTTATTCTTTACTAAAAAGCTATATTGTAAGGCATTTCAGCTCCTTACTTCCTACACTGCTGTTCGCTGTACTTACATGCACAATACCATTTGCTTTCTACTTGATTTCATCCTGATTTCTTTAATAGCTAGAAGAAAATTCAGTTTCTGGGGTTTTTTTATGTAGAAAAAGATGGGATTTCAAAATTTTGAAGCTCCAGCTCAAAAACAAGATAAGCAAAATAAGAAGTCTTCATTTCAGCAGAACTGGTTTTTGAATCAGTGGCTGCTGCTTACAACGGCAAACTTCAAAATCCCAGCATAAAATGAATTTATATTCTGTGTTACCAAAAATGAGCTATCAGTGACTATTCTATTTCTTGACTTTCAAGGATGGTTTCTTGGAGGTTTTAGTTCTTTGTTAGCACTCCTGATTTTCACTAGCAATTAAAATAAAATTAACATATAATGATAATGAATGATGATACTGAAGTAATAATGATACTGAAGTATGAAAAACAACGAAATAGTAATAACAGGTAATTTCACAGTTCCTGGCCTCAGAGAGTGACATTACTTCCTTCTGCTGAAGGTTTGCCAGCAGACCCAGCTCCTCACAGCTCCATGGTAGCCCCATGCCAGTCGCCTTCATTCCACTTTTCTCTCCGTCCTGCACCTTGCTCCAGCCCAGAAAGGAGAGCAGGGATGGGAATACCCATGTGGTAACACAACAGGCTGCTTCCACTGTGGGAAGGGTGAAGAAGTTGCAAACAGCACAGCTGGCAGGAGCTCTGAAATCACTCTGATTGCCTGCAGATTAGGAGAGGATCTCCTATGTAATGTCCCGATAAGCCCATTTACCAAGGTTTTGTGAGTGAACATCAGACAGGGACACCTACTTGCACACCAGCGTGTCCTACATGCTCAGTCAGTTTCTATTATGTTGACTTTCATATTTATGTTATTAATGGTGTCCAACTGAAGAAGTACTTAAACTGCTCACTTGACCCTACTTAGCCCTTCCTTGAACTTAAACATCTGCTAGCTGAATGTTTCAAAATTTATGAATATAACAAAAAATAACAATGATTTCTTTAGTTCGATGATAGTTTAAGTGCTGTGCACACGGGCTAAGGTCACAGCTACATAGGGTTGCATATACATTAAAAATAATCAGTTCAGTTAATTGAAGGCAGCGATGTGGTTTTGAAATGTATCTTCTGATCATCTCCACTTCTTGCCCTCTGTCTTGTTTTAGAGGGTAATTTTGGTGTGCATGAATTAGGTTCCCTTTGGAGGAAACTAAATTGGAAGCTCAGGCTGATGCAGACATCAAATGCATCCCAGCCATAAGGGGGATATAAGGGTCTGAATCAATCCTCGATCCTTCAGACATCTTCAAACCACATCTATAGTGTGGATTTTTGTTTTAGGGCCCAAACTAAAATCTAGCCTGATGAAAAAAAGCTCTATAACTCACACTGTGCAGATGTAGGAATCTCAGCACTAACTGCTCCAACCTGCTGAACCATTCTTGTTGCATTGAATTACTTGCCCATGCAGACATAGCACAGCTGGACAACTTGGAGTGCTGGTTACAAGCATGTGGCCACAGGGAAAACGGCCCAACAGTATTTCACAACAGCTTTAGTTCTCAGCCACCAGAAGTATTAGATATGGCACGCTTGTACCTGTAATACCAATCTCCAAGTCCTGGTAGAGTCAATAAGGCTGCCATCATATCCAGTGAGGCTTATGGAGGATTTTGTCTTGACATGTATCTTTAGACCAACAAGTGCTTTGTATACAGAAATTAATAGTATTTTCTCTTCTACATTTCATAAAAAGAACAAACATAATGTACACTGTTGTGTTTGAGTGGTGTGCTCGGCTGGAGACACACGCTGGATCCTCCCTTCCGCTCCAGGTCTTTCATGCGCAGTAAAAGGGATGGAGTGGAAGAAGTGGTTGGCAGTGGTCAGTGCTTAAGTATCAGACAGTAAAATCTGGTGAACCAGTTACTCCAGTGCAGGCAGTTTGGAATGCAATCACAAGACTGTCCTCCAAAGCCCAGTCTCCCTTTTGCAAGCTCTCTTGTAGCGAGGTATCAGGTGTGAAACACGGCGGCAGTGTTGGGGTCAGTCTTGGACGCTGACTGTACCTCAAAGTCCACAGACATGAACAACAGATGCAGCCTGCTTTGCCTAACCACTCCTAAGCTGGACATCAAACCAAACAGCTCCCAAACACATTCTCAGAGCTAGGCAGTTTCAAAAATATGTTTTAAAATTGATTGAGCACAGCCTGCCTAAACAACAATACAAAAATAAGGTTTGAGAATAGCCTGCAGGCTCATCAGACTGTGTCCTAACCTGACAGTAGTCACTGCAATCATACTGTTTTCATCAAGTTGTTATATTCTAATCAGCTCCGAAAGATCCAGGTAACCTGGTTTCTGTCCATCCATTATAGAAAACTGACGAATTTCTCTCTTCAGTTATCAATGCAGCACAAGATTATTAGCATGCACAGAGTGTTACTTCTGTGGAAAGTCAGTTAAAATAAGATTTTATGCTCTTACTGACTGCAATCTAGTATAGCTGAGCTTTACTGCATCAGCTTGTCTCAGGGGAGTTTCTTGGGATATTTAGTTCTGAAAAATACAGTACTCAGCACAAAACTAACATTTGGGATATTTTTAACCCTTCTTTTCATTTATCTGCTTCTTCATGTTCACCTTTATTACATGAAAAGGTAATATCCTAATGCACAAAAATGGCCTCAGCTAGAAAACACAGAGCTATGAAAAGGTTTTCAATTCCCACGGCTTTTCCAAGCATCAAATTATCTCAATGATAATTATCATAAAATCATGCATCAAGGATTGCACCAGGAAAGCCTGTCTTTCTGATTTTTAAAACATGACCTTCAAGGCTGAATACTTCCAGAAAAATCATATCTACATCTAAAAATTTCTGAAGATAGCATATAAATCTTGATCTGCTCCAGCAAAAAGAAAATCATTTGTACATACATCCTAAAAAAATAAACAACTTGCAAAAGAAACACACTATGTTTCTTTCCGATAGTTCTTAATCATAATTATTATTACTTAAATAGGTGTTCATTTTTCCAATGCATTTTTCAACACTTAAGTTTTTCCACTGATCCACAATACAAATGAACTTGATCATTTTTAGCCAATTCTATGGTATATTCTTTAGAAAGGCTTTTCTCAGGTATGTGTAAGCTGCAGTAGCAATGCAGTAATCAGCTGGGCAAGGTTAACTGTACATGGAATTCAATCAGGGTTTTTAGAGGGAATTTTTTATTTCTCATAGACTAGCAGATTTTTAAGTAACACGAGGAATAGCACTAATTTCAGAAACATGGGGGGTCAATATAATTGAGAATGCAAATTTGTATTTGGATTGTCTTTACTTCTAAAACGCTGTTAGGCCTCAAAAACAGAAAAAATATCCTGTATAATGTTAAACTAACAGCTGAGAAACTAAGGACGGAGAGTCACATGGGGATCAGGGCACTTCCACGTGAGTTCTGCTGCCCCAGGCAAGTAAGTGCCCAGTGTGGGAACAAGTACACCAAAACACCCTTTAATTGGGAAACTCAGTCCCCCAGACCCACCTTAAAGTAACTGCATCAACAGAGCAGGAAACACATCAGCTATCAAATGCTGAAGAGAAGAGCTCTTAGATAGCTTCATCAACAAAGAAATAAAATAAAATATCCAGTATAAGCCTTTGCATTTGCTTTGGATACAGATAGCCGAATCACTGGTTTTGCTTAAAATGCAACTAAAGCAAGAGGAGTTGCAGCCATAGGGGTGCAGTATTTGTCCACCCTAAACTTTTTCAAAGCCTGATGACCACTGGAGACCAAATTACAAAAGGCCTTGTCTGAGAGAGAGCCATCAAGCCACTCAGCCTAGACAACTTAATGGTATTTCCAGACTTGTGCAACAGTAGATGTGCAACACCTGTGTGTTTAGCCACAAACTGCTTCACAATAGCTGCTTAAGTTTGATCCTTTATGAACAGAGGCTTATCTCTCGGTCTCCTTTAATCTAAAGACATAGCCATAACTTAAGGCTTTGCAGCATATCCTGATGGGTCAATAGTTTACATCAGTGCGTTACATAAATTCAGATGAAATATCTCACTAACACAGACCGCTATGGCAGGATTCACATCACCTGGTGTCAGCTGCTGACCTGTTGTTGCTCGAATATTTAAGTAAGTATTATTGGCCATTAAGACAGCCAGCCACCCATGGAAGAGTCAACACTTGCAGTACAAAAGGTATTGCAATATGCAATCTGAGCAGACACGTCTCTGACCCCCCTTTCCACTAGTGCTGGTATGACATTGCAGCCCACATCATCACCCTGGCTCTGTGAGAGCACACTGGGGCTAAATTCATAGTGAAACTGGACATTGCAACTCTGACCTTCAGCGTGTACCTTGGAGGCATGCTGTCCCCAGCTGAGCTCCTTGGCGCTGAGTTTGGCTGTCCCTTACCCCACTCCCAATTTCTGGAAGAGGAATTGCTCAACAGCCTTGAACAGGCAGCTGCCTAACCTGGGAGCTGCTGGGAGGGAGAAGTGAGACCTAATCCAAACTGCAGGAAACCAAGAAAGCCACATTTGCAAGTCTCTCAAAAATAAGTAAGTAAGTGTGTAAATGAAATAACCCCAGGCACTCACCCAAACAGTCCTACAATGCAAGATACCTGCTTTCAAATGCCTCTATCACCTGATTTGGTGCTAAGATCTAATTAATTTTTCTGTTTTTTCCTAAAAATGCCTTATCAGGAAAAAGGGAGCAAAGACAGAAGGATGGAGATGGATGGATGCATGCAAGTGTGCAAGTTAGAGCTCTCACCCCAGTAGTTGTACCTGGACAAAAGGCCTTGTTTTAAACTTTTCCAAGGCCTTGGCTTAAGTCAGGGCTCAGAGTTACTTGAACACTTCAGAAAAAATGCATTTTACATGTACCCAGCAGCAAAAATATGTCAGCAGCTGAGCACACAGAACAGTCCACGTCCCTCACTGACCCCACCAGTGGCCATGCTGAAGCAGAAGTCCTCTCCTCAACCAAGGGCAAGGACCACTTTAGAGGCAGGGGAGTGCTGTCAAGCAAAAGCACAGCCCCCGTGTGACTGCACCGCACAGCACCTTGGTACATAACACAAGCCAACTGGCACGTCAGATACCTAGACATAGGGGCATGTAAGCGTTTTGTGTACCTCAGCCGTTGCTAAAGATTCACGGGTCTGGCAATGATACAGATGTGTGTAGCTGCGAAATCTCAGATACTCACTGCACTTTCAGGAGAGTTGTGGTCTTCCCCAGCAGCATGTTCAGTTTACTCTAGAGCAGAAGTCCCTTCTTCCTCTCCGTCACTTTTGGTGTTAGAAGATACCGGCAGCTACAAGGTTGACTTTGAGCTACCTTGAGACATTTTTCTGGAGAAGAGCACAATCTCTATCTTGGTTTCCCAGCTGGAAGCAGATTTCAGTGTAAGTCTTAGAAAGACTTAATAAAACCTTCTCCATCCTTTTCTGAATAACCTTCCTCAGTTACAGAAGGTTGAAGACAAGGCCTTGGGAAAAGCATCAATACCAAAAGGGAGCTTTGAGTAAATGTCCAGACAATCACACTAAAAGATGCTGAAAATATGCTTAGACAGAGACATTGGCAATTTCTAATTAATTCCCCCCAATCCCCTCACATTGAATTTTGCCTGCTGAGAAAGATAAAAGTCTGGTTTGCCTGCCCAGCTTTACTATTTTCTAAGTAGACCAAGTATTGCAGCAGTGAAGTTATGGCAGATAAGGACCAGAAAGATTAAATACTGTTTATATGAACTGTATAAAACATTACAGACCATTCCAGATGGAAAATGCATGGAAGGATAGCAAGAGAGCAAAGCAAAAATACAAAGGATATTGCAGGGTCATAGAGCTAGACTTGTCAAGCTTCACCCACTGCATGCAAGATATGTACAAGATTTTCCTTGTTTGCAGCTGCTGGAGGGGCAGCCCCTTCCTTATGTGTGAAGCCACACACACCTCAGCCTCCTGTCTGCACGTGAGCTGAAAAGGCCCCTGCTCAGAGGTGTATTCAGAAGAAATTTTGAAAACTCATATCCCACAAAATAATGATTTCCATGCATATGATAACAGTCTCCTTTGTGACTGCACTGGCAACAAAATTTATGCATGTCAGTGGAAAGACAAGGCCATGACCAATTAGCAATTCATATCTACTCTTGTATAGTTTTTTAAAATTCATTTCCATTACAAATTAGGCAATTGTTTCAGCTCAACTTTGAAGCAGAAGTCCATCTACGTCATATCCAAAAACATAAACACTCTTATAAAAGTATTTGCCTAAACTGTATTTAGCAGGACTGAAAATTATATCTAGGAAATGTGACTTAGATTTATGAATGAGAACTCTGAGATAAAGCATCTGAGCAGCACTGCTGAATATTTCCGTCATGGCAGGGATTAAAAGTCCACATTAATAAATCCACCACATTTTCCAAATGCAAAGTAATGGTTTATTAATCAGAACTCTTTAGTAAGAATTTATTGCAATGATTTGTCATAAAGCTATAACATTTGTTCTGCTGTTTAAAGATTCCCTGCCCATTTGGTAAATGCCTATTTATAAGCATTAAAAATGCAAAGCAGTATGTATATTTCATTGTTTGTTTCTCTGAAGCTGACCTTACTTACTGAGTGAAAAAAACCAAACTCAGCATTTCAGTAACACAATGACTCTGAGGCATCTCCGCCCCACCAAATTGTATTTTTGCACAAATCACTCAGATTTTAGCCTGATGCATAGGAGTAAGTGGCCATCCAGCTTGGAGAAAGTCAGCAGGTGAACCCGAGAGACACTGCTTTTTATGGCTAGACGTAGCTGTCATGGGAATGGGGCAGCAGCTATTTGCACAGGGAGGTAGCCACGGCCCCTCCATCCTCTTCTCTGCAAATACTTGCTTCTGTGGCCAACGGTGATGTACAGCCAGTGCCCACCACCTCCTCCAGATAAGGGTGCAAGCAGACAACATGCGTTGCGTACACCCACAGCTTGTGTTCGCGTGGGGACTGGTACCTCCAGCAAAGCCATATAGGACAAGGAAGGCTGACGCATGATGTCCAAGCCTGCAGGGATCACGTTGCACAGCCCAGTTGTTAAGCAATAGCCCCAGAGTTACACTCTTCTCCTCAAATCAATCCTGCTGGAGGGTCTTCCAGGTCCTGGATGGATCATTGATTTCTGAGCTAGACAATGAAGTATTCAAGGCTTACGTCTTCTAAAAGTAATGTTAATGAGCTATATTGAACTAAATGTAACTTTCTTACAACTCTTCCAATATAATACCACATTTCGGCCCATGATGAGGAACTTTGTTTTGTTTCTCAGGATAACTGCAGTGCAGCTTCACAGGCTGCACAGAACAGCTGAACAGAAACCTTCAAACAAAATAAAAGGTGTTGCCTCCTTTTGGGACAGCATTATGAACACCTAGCTATTTAAGTCGCTTACAGAGAGCACTGATAGGGAAAGATCCTTTAAGGCTTGCTAACAGCAGCTAGTCGGCTAAGTATATAAAGCAATTTAGGCCTAACTGGTAGCAGATATGCTGAAATGTGGTTTCCTAACACGAAGGGTAAACAAGACAACTCCGAAGTAGTACATGCCTACAGATTAGCACAAGCAGAGAATTTGGAGAGACACTGGTGCTACCCAATCCTCTCCACTCATCCAAAACACCTTGCATCTCATAAAGCTGTGGGTTTTGTTATACCTTTTCCTACAGTTTTGCTTTAATTATAGAAGGCATTATAATTCTTGGCATTATAATTTTTTGCATTATATTAAATATACAAATAGTATTTAAATCCAATTTGCAGATGGCCTAGACAATCGAAGTTGTTTGGTGAAGCTCTTCTGTGATATGTGTCCACCTTATATGACCGCAGTCAAAATAGCAACTTCAGTTATAACGGTGATGACGGGATGAGAAGAGATGCCCTTAATCCTTTACTCAGCACTTTCTCAGATGCTTACCCAGGAGCAGAGGGCCTATGGTAAGTCAGTGTGAGCACAGCTATTGTATCCCCACGTGTACTGCAAGCATTATGGGAATACAGAGAAATACGTTTCCTGGCACAATAAAGACAAAAGTTACTGTTTTAGAAGGATGTCTCTGTTAACTTTCAGGTTGAAATGCATTAGCTTTGTGTTCTCTGTTTCAAGCTGGGACAAAATCATTTTAAGTAGGCAGCCAAGCAATAAGCTGCCATCCTTTATAAATGAGACTGGAAGAGTAGAAGGGGCCCCTTCCACTTCCTTGCAAAAAGTGGTCTTTTCTTGAATTTCTGTATTTGTGACAGGGTGAGTGGGGGCCACAGCAAGGAGGATGAAGGGGAGTCTCAAGGGTTACCTGCAGCAGGAGGACTGTATCCAGTGCACACGGACAAACCTGGGCCAGTGATGCTAGGCATTGCACCTGACCCATGCCATCACATCGCAGCCCAAAGAGGGGGACCTTAACACAGACATGTTGGGCCAAACACCGCTCATTCAGCCCAGAAAGCCAAAGCTGCTCACAGGAGCCTTTGTTCAAACACCACATTACCAGTGCTGGTACACAAGCATGAAGTGTAAGTAAGGTAAATTCAGGGCAGGGAGGCCAGACGAGATCATTTTCCAGTCTCAGCTCCATTTCTACAAGGCATTGAAGCCTCTAACTGCAGCACTTGGGAATGGGTCACTCGATAATTATGAGTCTTAACCTAACCAATAAGGGAAAAGCCAGGGACAGGTCTAAATTCAGTACTCAGCTCAGTACTGTTCCCCAAGTACTGAATTTAGACCTGTTCCTGGTTTTTCTCTTCGCTGGATCAGGAGCGGGGAGCACTGCCAGAGCTGGTTCAGCTGTAACAAACAAAGCAAATCCAAACCTTTAATGCTCTTACAAAAGACCTCTTTATTTTTGAAAAAAAAAAAGTGCTTGTCCTATGATCTTCATACATTCCCTTTGTATCCGTGATGCTATGCATTTTTTTTTTCCTTAGATAGGGTATCCTTTCACTATTCTTCTGCTTTTCAGTGAGGAGGTAGAAAAGGACAGCAGGCTTATTTAACGTGCCCTCCCAAGGCAGTAAAGCATTTCCTCCTCTCCTTTTCCAGTGGTTCATGAGTAACAGAGACAGTTTGTGAAGATGTAGTCCTAAACTTCAGGGTTTTCTGTAGGGCCGTTTGTTTGACTCAAAACCCACGATGTATGCCAAGCCCACAACATCATGTTCAGAGCCAGCAATTTAATGGAAATTGTTTTAAGTTTTTATTTCCTACCACAGACTTTCTGAAGCACTCTCAGAATTTTCCTTTCAGGTTAAGCTAAAGCTGTTCTGTATAAATATTTATGTAAGGGTGTGAAGGGGGAATCACCTTCCACACTCCACCCAACCAAAATGTTGGAAAAAATGATGCATTTTTGGTAGTCCATTTTAAACATGTGGACAAGGACAGTCTTTGACTGTATTTTACTTACTTGCTGGCTGGCATCCACTTCAGTCTTTGCCAAAATAAAAAAACTCAGAAAATATTACGGTTTTTCGAAGCTAAAGGACAAAATATTTTCCCTGACCCCTTTAATTTTTTTGTGAGTTTAAATGTATGGTTGTCTGTAAAAGTATGACTTCTGCTCAGGAAATCAGATCTAGACATGAGTAAAACACTGCCTGAATCAATTAAAAGAAAAATGCTTTTTAATGATGTTTCCACACCGGACAAATAAAATAGGCTGTTTCTGTAATGTGCTACAGCAGGCAGGGATTCCTTATTGCCTGTTTCTCTCTGATTTCTCAGAAAAACATGGGGAGGGAGAGCTCATTGTTAGGGGCCACGGAGCCAAGCGGGTATTGTTTCTGGAAGGGGAGGAGAAACCAGAGGCCAGTTCTGCACATTTTTTGCTTGAGGTCTGGGGAGTTCAGTATCCTGACATTTCTGTCTCCATACTTAACTCCTAACCTGTTTTACTTTCTTTAAGTTCACACCATTACATTAGATTGACTTCAGCTGGGGTTTACTCTGATGCCCAACCAGAAAACCTCACTAGATAAACATGAGTCCTTCAAAGGAAGGTCAGTACAGAGCGCAGCAGTATGACACCCTCCAAAGTGGGCTCAAAATCGGTTTTGTTGCTCTCCTGTTTTTTATGGAAGGGAAATTTGGGAAGGAAAGTCCGATATTTGTGACTACCAGATGACACCACACAGGTAAATGACTGCTGCCACCTGCCAGGGTAACTTTGAAGCTCTGTGTATGCTGTTAGCCTTTTTGCCCTGATCATTGCATTGCACAGGATGGCTTTTGAATTACTGACTTTTGGAATCTGTTGCTGAAATGCAAACTTGCTGAGACACATTGTCTTGTCAGACTCCAACCATCCATTGGACAGAGCTATGATACAATCCTGTGACCTTTCTGAAGGACAACAGAGTCCCAGTCGCTGGCCCAATCTCTGCGTGCTACCAGACCTATTGTACGCTCTGCACTTGTAGTCAGAGAGAGGAGGAAAGACTTATGCACTGAGGCCAATGAATAAAAGAATGAATGAAAACTGAGTCAGGATGCTCCATTTAATTCCTACACTTCATTTGTTGGCTTAATTTCTTTTTGAATGCACACAACTATAACTATGTCAGTTCATGCTCATAATGAGTTTAGATCAGTATTTAAGAACTTCACTTTGAACATATTTGAAACTCCCATTACATTAAGTTTATATTGAATTAGTGACAGACTTCTAATGTAAAAAGTAATTATGATGAAAACTTGGCAGTACAAAACCATAGTTTCAAGGCAAAATTTCAAAAAAGAGTCTGTTCATTCTTGCCTGAGTCCCCAGAAAGATAAGTATTAAGCCAAACAAATTCTAAAATATTGTTTTAATCGGCTGGAGGCTGATTAGTTTGATGGAATTTGTCATTTGTGGAAATTCTGCATCAGTTCAAATTAATTTCCTAGCCTTTAGATCAAGACCAGATGACTTTTTAACAAATAGCACTTAACAAATAATTGGGATAGAACTGGAAGTCACTAGATGAATTATGGTTTTGTGGAGTCCAAATTCTACGTGAAAGACGATGGAAATTGTCCCTTCTGAATTGAAAGAAGCCCCGTAGCCCTAATGGCATTTATGAAGGCAGTAGGTATTTCTCAACCGGTATCTTTCTGACCAGCACTGGGGCTTTCCAACAAAGTGAGGAATCCACAAGGACCAAGAGAAAAATAAAGTGGAAATCTGCTATGATTTGACTAGAAGAAAAGGCCTCGAAGAAAAGTAAAGTCTGCAATGGAGTACATATAGGGAAAATTGGCCTGATTGGAACAGACAATGTAACCCCATTAGTGTCATAAAAGTGCCAAAATAGAAGCTTAATTCACCCACAGTGAATCCGTGTTGCCATACCTAGTAAAGGTAATTTGGGAATTGATATTTCTTTGCAATGGCTTTTCTACCTGCAGCACATGTGTTGCTACTGTACAGGGAAAACTAAGCTAGCAGAGTATGAAAGGAAAAAATGAGACCAGGCTGGGGTATGGGTGAAGGTTCACGTGTCAGCATGCTTTATTTTTAAAAAAAAAGCAATTCCTGTTTTCAGGAATAATGGAACTTTCCAAACTCAAAATTTCTCGTTCCCCCCTTCCCATTTTGGGAATCTGTCATAAGGGGGAAAAAGGATTCCCACAACTTCTCCAGTTTATTAAGAAATTATATGTTTAGTACAAACTCATGTCTTTGATGGCATCTCCAGATTCATTGTCCTGATTCTTGCACAGTCTTGAAACGACTGAGAAGAGAGTGTACACAGTTTTATCCATCCTGCCTGTGGACAATTTTTCTCATTACCATCCCAGAGAGCGCTCGTGCAGAGGTTTGTGCTCCAGACTGCATGGAGGTTGAGCAATCTCCAGGCCTGTGCCAAAGAAAAGAGGGAGGAAGAAAGGGGATAGCAGAGTGCATTTCACAGCACGGTGAGCACGGCTGATGTACCCTAGCTGCTACTTTTACAATGCCCATTTATCATATACTTGTCCTTAAGTCTGATTTAGTCAGTTTTACCTGGAATTAGGAACAACCACAGAGACAAATAGTTTTCTGGGGATATTCAAGGGCATATTTTTCTGCACAATAGACATAAATTTGTGAAGAAATATCTTTGTGAAGCAGCACAATCTTGCGCCTAGGAGGGCTGGTCCTGCAGAACGGCAGGGCTCATTGGCTGTGATGGAGCACCCTATTAACAAAGCAAATCCCACCGCCTCTGCAAACTGAGCCGTGCCCTCACAAAGTGCTCTGTCTTTGGCTCTAAGGATCCACCATGTAGTGCTCACTCAGATGTGTTGCACAACATCTTGCTGTATGGGACAGCCAGGGGCTGTTCCTAATTCCAGGCGGCAGGCAGAAAACAAAAACAAAACCTAAGCTAAACAATCCAGCATAACTTGTCAGCAGTTTGCCTAATGACAACATCCTTAAAGGCAAACTCAATACAGTGAAGCAGAATTTCCTTGTCCAGATGCATACAGCCCACAAATTTTTGTTCCCGGAGAAGTGGATACAGGTGCTTCCAGGTTTCTGGTCTTGGTCAGTCTTGGGTTCTCTTCCGTAGTTTGGGGATGCACCTCCTGCCTGGACACTTGAAGGCTCAGTTGCCTTGAAAAATCCAGGTCCAGTGCTTGCTCTTCTGGCTGGATCATCCCCTTTCTGGTTCCCCAAAGCCTCACAGGCAATACATGCTTGCATTTTAACCTATCTGTATTTCCAGTGTGGACTTTTGAAGGCTTCAAGTACATGCAGCAGACTTGGGTTAAGGAAACAGCATCAAAACCTGTGTTAGTTTGGATTTACCTTACACAGACGAGTGCCACTCCTCTAAATATTATTGTTCTGACAGAGAGTGTAAGCACCCTTGAACACAAACCACAGCAAAAACATGTCATTGTGCTGGACAATCATATATGCCAGCTGTAAGCACTAAAGACCAAGGTCTCAGCTGAACCTCAAGTGATTCATTGCATTGTGTATGTGACTCAGTTTTCACTGGCACCTACGTTTGTGTGAACAATGTTTTGGCTCAGTAGATTATTTAACGAAAAAGGACAGTGGCAAGTCTTCTCAGAGACTGATCATAACAAAGAAAACGAGGGGAAAAGCAGAGGAATGCAGCATTCTTCACATCTTTTGGTGAAAAACCACAGAGCTCTTAATTCTGAAGTGCCAGGTGCTGAGATCTGCCACCTTCAAAAATGCAGAGGCGTTCAGAAATTGGGTGCCTATCAAAGAAAGATAGCAATGACCACCCGTTTGTGAAAGAAAACTTACAGCCTTGACAACTCATACCATCAAAAAAGGTGCCTGCAGGTAGCTTATCTTGTAAGTCGCTGAGGAGATAAGCTCCAGTGCAGGTAAGCCTGCACTGGGGAAGGGAATAGAGGAGAAAAAGGCTGACGAGGGGCTCTTTTTGGGGCTTTTTGAAGTTGGGAAAAGCAGCTATCCTGTGCACTGGTGGCAGTTCTAAATGGGCCCTTCAGGAGCGAGCAAGTAAGTGGGTGTCACCCAGGGCCTCACCGTCACCGGGGAGCGCCACGACAAGGGCGGGCTCCCTGGGCGGGCGAACAGACCCAGCAAACAGGACACAGCCCAGCAGCCAACATGTGGCAGCTCGCACTGAGGGTGCTGAAAGCCAGGACGCCATGGTATCCACTTGGCAGAAGACCGTGGCATCCCTGAGATCTGCACGCACGACCTCTGATGCAGCTTCCCCGCTGGAGCTCTCATGGGAGCATGCCACCACCCAGGCGTCGAGCTGCAGGGTGTGCCCTGCATTTACGCCGCTGTTGTATGGCAGCGGTGAGCACGCCTGTGGGAGGTAGAGGAGCTCCTCCGCTTAGTGATGGAGGTCAGGGAGGAGGTAAGCAGGTTGAGGGCCATCAGGGAATGGAGAGGGAGATAGACACTGGGAGTCACACCCTGCCTCCCATGGTAGAAACCCGTCAGGCAGACAGAGCCCATGCTACAGAGAACTCCCTGTCCTCTCTCCGCCCTCTGAATGTGGTGACTTGGAGGACAGGGCGCAATGGCAAGATGTTCCTATCCAACGAAACAGGCACCGCAGGCGTGTCTGCCCAGACACTACCTCACCTTCCCAGCTGCCGTTGCAAAACAGGTACAGTGCTCTGCAAGGAGAGCTGGACAATGGGGAGGAAGATAGTTCTCTCAGCCCAGAGGTGTTGTCGAGATCTAGTCGGATCACCCCGCGCATCAAAACCACCTCAGTAAAACATAAAAGACGGGTCATTGTCATAGATGACTAGCTTCTGAAGGGAGCTGAAGGCCTGATATCTAGACAAGACCAGCTACATAGGGAAGTCTGCTGCCTCCCTGGGGCCCAGGTTAATGATGTAAAGAAGAAGCCTCCTTCCTAGTACGGCCCTCAGATTATTATTCCCTTTTGGTCTTTCAGGTAGGCAGCAACGAACTAGTGAGAAGAAGTCCAAGGGCAATGAAGAAAGATTTCAGGGCCTTGGGACAACTGGTCAAGGGATCAGGAGCACAAATCGTGTTCTCCTCTATCTCTCCGGTTGCGGGGATGGATGAGGGGGTAAACAGGAAGAGCCAGCAGATGGATGCCTGGCTCCAAACCTGGTGCTACCAGCAGGACTTTGGGTTCTTTGGCCGTGTCTTGGTTTACCAGACACCAGGCCTGCTGGTAACAGACGGGAAAAGCCTGTCTCACAGGGGGAAGAGGGTTCTAGGACAAGAGTTAGCAGGGCTCATTGAGAGAGCTTTAAACTAGATTCAAAGGGGGACGGGGAGGTCACTGGGCTTGCTAGAGAGGCACCTGGGTGTAGTACCTCAGCACTTGTGGGGCAGCGTGCTAGTATTTTTGAGAACCAGAAAGCCTACCACCCTTGAAGGGTGAAAATTATATGCACAACTCCCTCCCTGAAATGCTTATACACCAATGCACACAGCATGGGGAATAAACAGGAAGAATTAGAGAACTGTGTGCGGTCGCAGGGCCATGATCTCCTTGCAATTACTGAGGCACGGTGGGATAGCTCACATAACTGGAACGCTTTCATGGGTGGCTATGTTCTTTTTAGGAAAGATAGGCCAGCAAGGCGAGGTGGTGGAGTTGCTCTTTATGTGAGAGAGCACCTGGAATGTATAGAGCTCTCCCTGGGGATGGATGAAGAGCGAGTTGAGAGATTATGGGTAAGGATTAAGGGGCAGGCTAATATGGGACACACTGTTGTGGGTGTTTATTACAGGCCACCTTATCGGGATGGAGAAGCTGATGAGGCCTTCTATAGACAGCTGAGAGTCACCTCACAATCACAGGCCTTCGTTCTCCTGGGGGACTTCAGTCACTCTGATATCTGCTGGGAAGGCTACACAGCCAGGCATGTACAGTCCAGGAGGTTCCTCCAGTGTATTGATGATAACTTTTTGACTCGGGTGGTGGAGGAGCCAACAAGGAGAGGTGTACTACTGGACCTAGTACTGACAAAGAGGCACTGGTGGAGCACATGAAGGTTGGGGGGCAGCCTTGGCTGTAGCAATCATGAGAAGATAGAGTTTAGGATCATGTGCAGTATGCACAAAACGACAAGTAGGATTGCAACTTTGGACCTCAGGAGAGCTAACTTTGATCTCCTCAAGGAACTGCTTGGAGAAATCCCATGGGTTAGGGCTCTAGAGGGCAGGAGGGCTCAAGAGACCTGAGTCATATTCAAGTCCCACTTCCTCCAAGCTCAGGACTGGTGTATCCCTAAGAGCAAGAAATCAAGCAAGGGAAGCAGGAGACCTCCATGGTTGAGCAAGGAGCTTCTGAAAAGCTCAAGTAGAAGAAGGAAGTTTACAGTATGTGGAAGAAGGCACTGACCACTTAGGAAGATTACAAGAATGCTGTCAAAGTATGCAGGGATGAAACAAGGAAAGCTAAGGCCTCCTTGGAATTAAACAATGGATGTCAAAGTCAACAGGAAGGGTTTCTTCAAGTACATCAGAGGCAAAAGGAAAACTAGAGAAAATGTGGGCCCAGTGTTGAGTGAGACAGGTGCCATGGTGACAGATGATGCAGAGAAGGCAGAGTTACTGAGTGCCTTCTTTGCTTCAGTCTTTACTGCTCCATCCAGCCCTCGGGAGTCCCAGACTTTGGAGGTAACAGAGAAAGTCTGGAAGAAGGAAGACTTTCCCTTGGTTGAGGAGGATCAAGTTAGAGAGCAATTAGGTAAACCGGACATCCTCAAGTCCATGTGTCCTGATGGGATGCACCCGTGAGTGCTGAGGGAGCTGGCAGAAGTCATTGCTGGGCCACTCTCCATCATCTTTGAAATGTCCCAGAGAACAGGCAAAGTGCCTGAGGACTGGAGGAAAGGCAGTGCCACTCCAGTCTTCAAAAAGGGCAAGAAGGAAGACCCAGGAAACTACAGGCCAGTCAGCCTCACCTCCATCCTTGGGAAGATGACGGAAAGCTCGTTCTGGGTGTCATCTCAAAGCATCTGGAGCAAAAGAAGGTTATCAGAAGTAATCAACATGGGTTCACGAAGGGGAAATCATGTCTGGCCAATCTGATAGCCTTCTACGATGGCATGACTGCACGGACAGATGAGGGGAGTGCAGTGGATGTTGTCTACCTTGCCTGAAGTGTGGGTTAGATGAATGGACAGTGGGGTGGATTGAAAACTGGCTGACAGATAGAGCTCAGAGGGTTGCGATTAGTGGCACAGAGTCTAGTTGGAGGTCTGTAACAAGTGGTGTTCCCCAGGGGTCAGGACTGGGTGCAGTCCTGTTCAGTATATTCATTGATGACCTGGGTGAAGGGATAGAGTGTGCCCTCGGCAAGTTTGCTGATGACACAAAACTGGGAGGAGTGGCGGACACACCGGAAGGCTGCGCTGCCATTCAGCGTGACCTGGACAGGCTGGAGAGTTGGGCAGAGAGGAACCTTATGAAATTCAACAACGGCACATGTAGGGTACTGCACC
Source organism: Gavia stellata (assembly GCF_030936135.1). Classification (NCBI taxonomy): domain Eukaryota; kingdom Metazoa; phylum Chordata; class Aves; order Gaviiformes; family Gaviidae; genus Gavia; species Gavia stellata. Next base: position 82,742,494 of record NC_082637.1, on the reverse strand, counting down.
TGGGGCGGAATAACCCCATGCATCAGTACAGGTGAGGGACTGACCTGCTGGAGAGCAGCTCTGTGGAGAGGGACCTGGGAGTCCTGGGGGACAACAGGATGGCCATGAGCCAGCAATGTGCCCTTGGGGCCAAGAAGGTCAATGGCATCCTGGGGTGCATCAAGAAGAACGTGACAAGGAGGTTGAGGGAGGTTATCCTCCCCCTCTACTCTGCCCTGGTGAGGCCACGTCTGGAGTGCTGTGTCCAGTTCTGGGCTCCCCGGTTCAAGGAGGACAGGGAGCTGCTGGAGAGGGTGCAGCAAAGGGCTACAAAGATGATGAGGGGACTGGAATATCTTTCATATGAGGAAAGGCTGAGGGACTTGGGTCTTTTTAGTCTGGAGGAGAGAAGACTGAGGGAGGATCTTATTAGTGCTTCTAAATACTTAAGGGGTGGGTGCCAGGAGGATGGGGCCAGTCTTTTTTCAGTGGTGCCCAGTGACAGGACGAGAGGTAATGGGCACAAACTTGGCCATAGGAAGTTCCATCTAAACATGAGGAGGAACCAGCAGATAGCAAAACACTTTCTAAAAGCCACACAGTGGCAAGATTCTTTGGTGTTTTATGGCCATGGATTTGAAGTGACTCTAAGTCCTGCCCTAGCCTGTCAGCTCACCCTTCCCAAAAGAAAGACACAGAAAGGCTTTTTACAAAGTTCCCTGGCATCACATAGCTTTTACTGAAAGGATATTTTCTTTATCCTGCCTAATGCAGGACCTGAAACACTGTTTTCAAAACTCAGGAAAAGGACCTCCTTGGGAAGTTGAGGGATGTCTCAAACTCAGTACGTACTCTAGTACTGCCACTGCATCCACAACCCTCCTGCCAAAAAAATCAAGTGCCATTGGTCAGCTATGTCACAGCAGCCAAAGATTTCCATGTTAGGTCACAACAGTGTACTTCAATCATCACCGAGAAAATAGAAGACATAATAAGTACCAATCTATTAAAAAAAAACACCAAAAAACCCCAAAACAAAACATGTACAACTAATACTTCCTGCTGCAAAATTTCAAACACCATCAATTTCTTTCAAGCTTTGAACACTCTCAAGAAACCTGTCAGGAACATGTCAAGCAATAAATTTCATTGGAAGCCATCCAATGAACACTTCATTCTTGATTGATTTTTTTCTGACTGCCTGCCACTCGATCAGTAAGTCTTCTTCCCTCTCGCAATGAGGTCTCTCCTAAGGTGAAGAAAATAGGTTAGTGCAGGCGGTTAGGATGCTTCAGTTTTGTACAGGCTGGATTCAAGCTTTTTATTCAGCACAAAACCTCTGTGTCATCTTATACAACTCATTTGTGTATCTTCTTTTTGTGTCTCATGTAAAATGGAAATAATTTTCCCCTGCCTCATCTGGACTGTTACCAGGCACAAAGACACTACAGTTGTAGGAGTCTCACAGTACCCACAACAGATTAAGCGTAAACCCAATTATCTGACTGAAGAGCAACACAATAGGTTATGCCAAATGATGCCTACTAGAGGAGACAGCTGATACATAAGAATCCATAGCCACTCTCCTTTGTGAAAATATATAGGGATAGAAGGGTGATAGCCACAAAGCATCTGTCAGAAAACTTGGAAATTGATTTTTTTTCCCCTTGAGTGTGAAAGAGAAACTTCAGGAGGGTCCTCCAGGTCTCAGATTTCAGAGGGAGTATCAGGGGCCCTTTGAAAGCCAGCAGGAACTCATAAATCAGATGGGAGGGGACTTTGGACCCATAAAGGATGGAAAAGAGAGCTCAGTAACCCCTTCATCTTAAATGTTGACTTAGCTGCATCAACTGGACATCTCAAGATAAACTGCCAGACGTCTTTTGAAGAGGTGACCCTGCTGCTTACTGCCTCTCACCAAGAAATCAGCAAGTTTTGTCTGCATCTCAGCTGGAGTTCACAGCTATGGTCACAGAATTCATGAAAATGTCTTATCCAAATTCTTGTCTCACAGTTTAGTGCTTTGTACAACGCTTGCAGGTATCCTTTGCTGCTGAGCCTCTGTCACGCACTGCCGCAGCTACGCCTCCGCTGCAATACAGTATTGCAGCGCAGTAATGCAGATTACCTTTTGTTGGCTGGTCTGCTCATTCATCCCTTTGAACCACCAGTGTATTTCAAATTGTACTTCCTTTACTGTTAAATGGGACTTGAAATAGCTGTGGTCTGTAGCACTTCTGCTATGGTCATGCCACAGTGCTAAAATCTCTCCTGCTCGCTGGGGTCTGGGGAAAGCAAGTGATAAAACACCGGAGGAGCACGTAGCTCCGCTGCAGCTGAGTGGCTCCTTTTGGCAAGGGGATGCTTGCTAATTTAAATGGGGCTGCTCAAAGACCAAGGCAGTAGTAACTTCAAGTGATGGTGGCATGGTCTAGCTCTAGACCCCAGGCCCAACTTTTGCCACTGAGGTAAAAGCCTGTGAGACCACTGCCTCCAAGTGTCAGTGCACAAGTGAGTGGCTGCCCTGCAAAGAAATCAGAAGAGACTAAGAAGAAATATGCCCTTATTGAGATGTCCTGGGGGAGGTCAAATTATTGTCAAGGGGGTCACACTTTTTCCTTCCAGGGCAGCTGGAGCTTTCCAGGGTGATGCCCAAGAGGTCTTGGAAATGAAAGTGCTGAAAGCCTGTGCAGATCTCTCCTAATCAATAGTGAAAGCTGCTATTTTCAACATGGAGACCAAATGCCACGTCTGTGGAGGCTTGGGACTCGGGTCAGGGAGAGAAGCACACCAGAGCACAGCCAGGACCTTCCCACCACCACCCCCTGCCTCCACTTTTTCATAAGAAACATTGAATACTCCTTATTACCTGGATTTTCTTTCACATGTACTCATACAATAATCAGTACTTTTTATTTAATGCCCAGTTATAAAGTAAATGCACTTCTTTATTCTTTGAACCCTACTGAAGTTTGCCTGTTTCACCCACTAACTCCATGACTGAAAAAGAAACTGAGCTTATATTAATCAAATTTCTTCACCGAAAGTGTTGTCAGACACTGGAATAGGCTTCCCAGGGAGGTGGTTGAGTCACCATCCCTGGAGGTATTTAAAAGACGTGTAGATGTGGTGCTTAGGGACATGGTTTAGTGACGGACTTGGCCGTGCTAGGTTAACAGTTGGACTTGATGATCTTAAAGGTCATTTCCAACCTAAATGATTCTATGATTTTAAATTACAAAAAAAAAAAACCAAACCCTAATAAAATTAGCTTCCAGACATTTCACAGTAAACAAAGTTTAGATAAACAAATTTCACTCTGGAAGAGATTTTAGCTAGCAAAAGTAACCTTTGCCTCTGGAAAACTGGTGCATTTAGCACGTCCAGATGTTGAGTTGGATCCTTAGCACTATTCCAACCCTTCGCATTATTCAGTCAATGAAAAGTAGATAGAAAGCTGACCTGGAGTCCATTAAAGACATTCCTCTTGCGGAAGATGTGCAAATAACTATGCATTTCCCACTCTTGACACTATTTGACAAGTTCTGAGTGGAGATACTGAGGATGCTGCACTCTGGAAATGCAGCGCAGACTCATGACTTTATTGGTCTTACAAGTTAAAAAAACAAAAAGCCAATTCTCACAGTAGCCCCAGCATTAAGGGAAGAATACTTATTCAGCAAACCTTCCTCTGATGCTACCATACACAGCAAGGCCTGACTGTCTTGTGTCACACCGTATTAGACTACACTGGCTCCCAAAAAGGATCCGCATACTGTGCACCTAGAAAACTTCCACAGACCTTAAAGGGTGTTTAGGGGAAGAGATGGAGAACTGGCTTAAAATAAACATTGAAAACAATAGCTCGATGTTCTTTTTGTATGCTTAATGTTACTTACTACAGCTGCTGTAGTCCTTATAAATTATCTCTAATACAGTATAACCAGATGCACATTTAGCTCTGTTGCTCCTCCCCATGTGTGAGATACCACAGCTCTCAGTTTAGAGCATGCTTGGGTCTTCAGGCAGGTCTCTAGGGGATTTCCACTGTTTAGTATCCTACGGAAAAACAGCAAAAAGTAAACTAAAACATCACCTTCCAAGGAAATACTTTGAGTTATATACGAGCACTGTTTTTGTTTTGCAGAGTGACTCTGGAGACATATGTTTTTAGAAGAAATAAGAACCCATGCGAAAGTTGCAGAGGTCTGTATCACTGACAGAAGAAACTGTGCAGATACCACCGTGGATAATTTTTGCTCTAAGCTGCCTGCATGCCACTTTATCTGGGTAAAATATTGCACTATTTCTAAAATTAGGGTTTGTTTCCAACTTGGCCAGTTTACTGCCATACTAACAAAAATTTCAGTATCAAGGTTTTAAGAAAAGTCTGGGGCAAGGCTGGGAGTGTGAAAAAAGAAGACATGAAGAGAACAGGAAAGTAAAAATGTGCCTTCCAAATAACAAAATGTCTTAGAAAAATTACGAATAATCCAAAGTCAAGAAAAAAATTGAAACATAACTCTGGAGAAGAGGGAAAAGAAAATAATTATTTTGTTTCTAATATTGGGCAATTTTTTATTACTGGTCAATAGTGGGTTGCATCCGAACTCAAATGGGGTTTCAATCATGTGACCAGACAGTTAACCAAACCAACAAGAACTTTTAGGGTTTTTGTTAAATTCTAGATCTAAAGGGGGAAAAAAAAAACCACACAGATGTCTTTGATTTCTTCAGTGTAAGATGGAAAAAACAAAGCACAACCAAGCAATTACTCACATTGAGAGTTACATTTGCTGTGTTACAACCTGATCCTCAAGTGATCCCATAAAAATGCAGCCGACTGGGCACAAACATAAACATGCAAAACAAGTCAGAGTACTGGCCAGCTGTCAACAGCTTATGAAAAGACTGTTTCTCTCCTAACTCAGCAATGGTCTGTCACACCGTGACTGTACTTGGTTCAAGGCTGGATTCTTGTTGTGAGCACAAGAGAAAATAACCCCCATCTGGTTGGCAACCGCCTTCTGTACACGAGCTCAGGGCCACCACATCGTGGCTTCGTTGCCAATGGCTTTGTGGAAGGTTTTGTACAACGAGGGAAGATGCTCAGCGCTGGCTTTTGCAAGAGGAGCACTGCTGGCACTCGGTACTGCTTCTGGGGACCACCTCTTCTGGGCTGAGGGCTAAAACCAGTACCTGGGTGAGGAATAAATTGTAAATCCTGCAGAGAGTCATTAGCAGCTAGATAGACCATTAACTCCAAGGTCACATTAAAATAACCTTTGAACACTAGTTGTATAGGGGTTGTTTCATTCCTTTATGACTACATGAATCAACCCCATTTAAAATGTCACTGAATTAACTCAAAAAAAGATAATTTGCACGTTATTCAAAACACCTCAAATCTTGACTGATCATGGAAGAAGACAATCACTGAAGTATAGCTTTACAGTTATAAACCAAATAGAAATGTGTTTCTGCTTCCATTGATCCGTCCTGGACTCCAATACTGCCCTTTCACGCTGACAGCCTTATTTCACTCTATACAGTGTCTAATTCCCAGGCGCTAGTATCATCAAACACTGGCTGTGAATTATTTATTTGATTAAAAGGCTGACATTACTTGACAGATAAACACTTTTGTAGGGCACTCAGGCAAAAGACATTACTGCCTGGCTCTTCACGTGACTTCATACTTACAAATAGCCTTTGTAATGTTTGGTCATATAATCCCGCACCTCAGGTGCTGCTGCCAGTGGTATGGCTGTGCAGGTTGTTCTTTCATACTTTGGTTCTTGCACTTGTCACTTGCTGAGACACTGTAAATCTGTTTGAAATCTCGTGCCCATATTAAACATTGTAAAATCGCTTTCTCTCTGATCTAGCAGTATTTGTGTAGGAGCAAATTTTCTTCCCAGTCCTACTTAATCTGCATCTGACCTTTGCAGTTGTACCATAACAAATTTAAATTCTGCATGCACTTCAGTTTGAACTCGTTTCTTCTTACAGCAAGTATCCACTCTATGTTAGGTATGTTTTATATGAACAACATTGCCTCTCTGATGTCTCTGTGAAGAATATATGCCCTGTGAAGAAGAAAGAAACTGATTATCCCAGCAAGACTCTTGAGGATATCAACTGTAGGATATAACTTGTAATAAACATTTTTCTTTAATGATATATATACACACACAAACACTTTGTATAAGCATATATACATATAAATGTATCTGTATATTGATGTAGACAAGGAAATACTGGAATGAGTCCAGGAACAGCCCACACAGATGACTGAAGGACTGGAGCATCTTTCATACAAGCAGGGGTTGAAAGAGCTGAGGCTGCTCAGCCTGGAGAAGAGGAAGTGCAGGGGGACCTTATCCACGAGTCAAAATACCTGACGGGAGGGAGTAAAGAAAACAGAGCCAGGTTCCTCTCAGTGGTGCCCAGTAAGAAGACAAGAAGCAATGGGCACAAACCCATTTGAACACAAGAAAACACTTGTTGTGTGGGTGGTCAAACACTGGAACTGGATATCCAGAGAGGATATGGAGTCTCCGTAAGTGGACATACTCAAAACCCCTGGGCAGCTTGCTCTGGTTGACCCATCTTCAAGCCGGGAGGTTTGCATTGGGTGATCTCCAGAGGTGCCTTCCAACTTCAGCTGTTCTGTGATTCCAGGTAAATGAAGGTATGACAGTGTCACACTTTCAATAAGATATTGCACTAATGTCACATAAAGTTTAGAAACGCAAGTTCCAGTCTGTGGAAATATTTTGGTTTTGAAATTTCTTTTTGATGTTGTCCACTTTTCTCAGCAGGGGTCAGAAATCTCAGTTGCCCCACCAGTGCCTCACCCAACACAGATAACAATCCATCAAATGCTCCAGACAAGGGCTCTGAGAGCATCTCACACATTGGCATTGCTGTTTTAGTTAGTACCTGGGAAAGGGACAGAAGAGTGGATCCCGCTTGCTTTTTAGCATGCCAACCTCAGCTACCAGCTCTGAATACCCTAGGATTATGGCAATTAATACAAATTTTCAGGTTTATCCAAACTGAGAAGCAGGACTCTCCCATTATGAGATCTTATTAATGATGATATGTTATAACCAAATGCAGAGATCAGACAGTTCAGCTGCGTTTCTGAAATGCTGTATTCCACTCTCCACACATAGTCTCTAGTCCCATTTCTACATCAAACCAGAACTCGAAACAATATCCACAACCAGAGATTTGAATACTAACTCCTCTGTTTTTCTTTCTTTCATTCCATATGTCTGTTTTAGTAGTTAAACTATACTATTTACAAGGCAACACCTCTTTCTTCCTCCAGGCAATGAACTAATTGTAAAAAGTCATGATAATTTAAGGTTTTGACTATTACAGTCACCATTTTCTACATCATTTGTGACCACATGACATTATCTGACCCAGCAGGCTGCCTTTCCAGAAACCACACCACTGTTTAGCTGGGATGGAAGTTGGGAAGTATTCCGAGATCAAAACTGAAAACCTTTAAAAAAATTCATTGGCAGCACTCAGTGTCAGATGTAATATCAAAGTCCAGCTCCTGGGTGCTGACTTTGGTGCGCTGAAACTGGTTTTCAAAGAAGAAGGGATGGCTGATGTCCTGCAAGCCCTCCTGATTGCGACATGCCACTGTCAGGCTTGGGAGATGAGTGTGAAGCCAGCCCTGGTGGAAACTGACCTTCTGCTACCATGGAACGTTTAAGCTTCACCAGGTACCACGTACTGCTGCTCAACACTTCACTTCCAGAAGCGCGTCCAGCTTTATCTTGGTAATAACAAGCCACAGAAAATTCACAAGTTCCCATTCGCTTCAGTGGTAATTGTACAGATGATTAAAAATGTGCTTGCTTTATTCTTCATCTTTCTCTGGTGTTGGTTGTTGGCCATCCCTTCTCACAGCAATACAGAGCTTGTCAATGTCCCCCTGTGACTGTTTTCCCAGCCTCGAGCAATCATCAGTATGTTTGTGCACACACTTTTTTGCTAAACCATTGAGTTAACATTAGACCTGTGTTCAGCAGCAGGTGCAGGAGCAAGTTCCCACTTTCCTACTTGTACCCTGTGCAGCTCTATTTACAAATCCATGTAGGAAAATCACAGTCTGCCTATGCATCTCCCCTGAACTTCACAGACTTCAAGCACTGTATTCACAACAAGCATATCTCTACCATAGCGTCTCAGATGATGTATCTGTGCTAGCATATCACATTGGCAGAGATCCCTAACAGAGACCAACCTAGAACACCTGGGGTTTTTTGCCCTTGCTGGGGTGACTCCACTGTTTCCAGAAATACTGTAAACTTGTCTTTTTCGTGTGCTGATTCACAGACCTGGGGTGGGGAGGTTGGCAAGGAAAGATGTTCATGGGCTGCTGCAGAGGCTTGGAAAAGAAAATGAGGAGGCTTTAGCTTGCTGGAGGAGGCCACTTGAAAGATTTTAGAAGCCTGCAAATGGAGAGGATTTGCTGACCCTATACCACAGGGTATTTTTCCTTACACTTTCAAGTTAGCACACTTATACCAGCAAATCTATGTTGTTTGGATCAGATTCTTCCATATCTGATAATTCCTCTCTCCATTCTCCAAGATAAATTCCTTTCTCAAAAACTTAAAAATTTAACAGACAATGACAGCTATCAAAACAGTATCTATTTCTCTCTGTTGATGATTAGTGTAACAAAGTATATGATTGTATAGTTTTGGGGTCTGGGTCCCAGGCATCAATTAACCATTTAAAACAATTACTCAGTAATAAAAGCAGCCAAACTCTACAACTGAATTTCAGGACAACTCATAGAACACCACTGGGCAACTGCAGTGATTTTAATACAAATAAGAGACACACAGTTGCCCCCCTGCCCCAAAGAGTCTCCAAAGATTAAGTAATAAAAGGACTGCAAATATGATTTGCAGAATTGTACATAATTTGGGGAAAATTTGAGGCTTATACTTTAACTAATAAAGCTACTGATCTTTACAGCCAGGAAAAAGAAAGAGTTATCAAGAGTGATGTACAAACCCAAAATTTCACTATTCTATTCTGTACCTAATGTGGCATGAGAAATTAAGATATTAATGAAAAGAGAAGATGATCAGCTAAAGTTGAGTCAGACAGCTCTCTGTGTACAGAAAATGCATGTGATTTATCTGAAGTGTCTAGTGCAGCTTTAGGTTCATTTGAATGTTCCACATTGTCAGTAATTGCAGCAAGAGCTTGCATTTCGATAGCAACTTCCACCAACAATCCCAAATGTCTGAAAACACAATTTTAAGTAATCTTCATCTGCCAATGGCAGTCTACCCACTTCAAAGGACCCTAAGCATGCCTTACTTAAAACAGAGGCATGCTGAAGTCTAGATGAGATCTGCAAAGAGAGAACCCAGACCTCAGCTCTTGGTCCTGTGACAGGAATAGGTTTTATTCTCCTTCGGGTAACGTATGAAATGCATCAGTTTTATTTGCTATAGTAGCAGACGTTTGTATAGCCGCTGGTCTATTATGAGTTAACCCTTAGCTGCAGCTGAAAGATGTAAAAGTAAAGTAAAACAAAAAGAAACGGCTCTGGCAGGCTGCCCCCGCAGCTGGCAGCGAGGACCCCATGCAATAACCCTCCTCCGTGTGACATCTAGCGTCGGCTTGCCTGAAGGACAAGCCCGTCCAAACCCCACGCTTACAGCCGCGCAGCTTTGCAAAAGGGGTGGCGGACCCCCCCCAGCCTCACTCCCCACCCCAGCAGCAGGCAGCTCCGCTCCCCCAGCTCTGGCTTCCACCCCGCTTGCAAGGACAACCTCAGCACCCTCGCTTCGGAGAAGAGAGAAGAAGAGGGAAGAAGAGGGAAGAAGAGGGAAGAAGAGGGAAGAAGAGGGAAGAAGAGGGAAGAAGAGGGAAGAAGAGGGAAGAAGAGGGAAGAAGAGGGAAGAAGAGGGAAGAAGAGGGAAGAAGAGGGAAGAAGAGGGAAGAAGAGGGAAGAAGAGGGAAGAAGAGGGAAGAAGAGGGAAGAAGAGGGAAGAAGAGGGAAGAAGAGGGAAGAAGGGAAGAAGAGAGGAAGAGAGAAGAAGAGAGAAGAAAGAAGAAAAAGAAGAAAAAAGAAGAAAAAAGAAAAAAGAAGAAAAAAGAAAAAAGAAGAAAAAAGAAAAAAGAAGAAAAAAGAAGAAAAAAGAAGAAGAAGAAGAAGAAGAAAGAAGAAGAAAGAAGAAAGAAGAAGAAAGAAGAAGAGAAAGAAGAAAGAAGAAGAAAGAAGAAGAAAGAAGAAGAAAGAAGAAGAAAGAAGAAGAAAGAAGAAGAAAGAAGAAGAAAGAAGAAGAAAGAAGAAGAAAGAAGAAGAAAGAAGAAGAAAGAAGAAAGAAGAAGAAAGAAGAAGAAAGAAGAAGAAAGAAGAAAGAAGAAGAAAGAAGAAGAAAGAAGAAGAAAGAAGAAGAAGAAGAAGAAGAAAGAAGAAGAAAGAAGAAGAAAGAAGAAGAAGAAGAAGAAGAAAGAAGAAGAAAGAAGAAGAAAGAAGAAGAAAGAAGAAAGAGGAAAAAGGAACGAATAAAGAAAAAAGAAGAAAAAAGAAGAAAAAAGAAGAAAAAAGAAAAAAGAAAAAAGAAAAAAAGAAAAAAGAAAAAAGAAAAAAGAAAAAAGAAAAAAGAAAAAAGAAAAAAGAAAAAAAGAAAAAAGAAAAAAGAAAAAAGAAAAAAAGAAAAAAGAAAAAAGAAGAAAGGAAAAAGGAAAGAAGAAAGATGAAGAAAGACGAAGAAGAAGAAAAAAGAAGAAAGAAGAAGAAAGGGGAAAGAGGAAAAAGGAAAGAAGAAAGAAGAAGAAAGAGGAAAGAAGAATGAGGAAAGAGGAAAGAAGAAAAAGGAAAGAAGACAGAAGAAAAAAGAAAGAGGAAAGAAGAAGAAGAATAGAGAAGAAGAGAGAAGAGAGAAGAAGAGAGGAGAAGACAGTAGAAGAGAGGAGAGAGAGGAGAGAGAGGAGAGAGAGGAGAGAGAGGAGAGAGAGGAGAGAGAGGAGAGAGAGGAGAGAGAGGAGAAGAGAAAAGAGAAAAGAGAAAGAGAGAGAGAAGAGAAGAGAAGAGAAGAGAAGAGAAGAGAAGAGAAGAGAAGAGAAGAGAAGAGAAGAGAAGAGAAGAGAAGAGAAGAGAAGAGAAGAGAAGAGAAGAGAAGAGAAGAGAAGAGAAGAGAAGAGAAGAGAAGAGAAGAGAAGAGAAGAGAAGAGAAGGAGAATGTTTCAGTTGGAAGGGACCTACAATGATCATCTAGTCCAACTGCTGTGAAGGGGTTAAGACAATTTCAGGCTTCCAAGTTGTGGTTCTGCACTGGTTTAACTAGACTTGACTAAGCTAAATTCCAGGTTTTCCTCACCTGGTTGCTTTTTTATTTGCATCGACTACCCTTCGGCAGCAGAAGTCCCCTCTGATGGGGGCAACCAGGGAGTGACCATAGCACGGACAACACCATGTGGCCACCCACCAGCCAGAGTCCATGGGATCCGCCGGGGCTGCACCTCTATACCTGTGTTATCAAAACAGAGGAGAAAACCTAAGGCTTCTCAGACTTCTAACACCTAAGCCAAAACTGACCATTTTGGCCTAAGCTGCAACAAATTCAATCCCCTGCCTGAACCTCTCCTCCACAAAGGGAAGAGGGGAGAGCTGAGGGGCTTGGGAGGTGATGGCACTGCTCTCTCCCATCCCTGTTATTTCTGGGTTGCCCCCTTGGTGCTGGAGGGAACTGTCCTGCCACACACTGTAAAGGAAAGAAGAAGGAAAGAGCTTGGAGCTTCCAAAGGTCATCCAAATTGTCCCAGTCACTCACTTATGCCAGAGAGGGGGAAAAAAAGTAGATCATTACCATACAATTATTTGATAACGGGTATGAAATTGATTTACCCGTTTTAGGAAGACTATTACTAGTACTGGACCCAAAATAAATTAACCAAGTTTATTTCATCTGAAGGGTGAATAAAACAGTGTATCACAGGCATTCACTGGATAGTACACAATATGAGTTCATAACCAAAAACCAGTTAAGGAAATAAACTTCACCGAGTGAGTTTTAGTGCTCTAATTTCCATGCAAATTGCAAGGAATGCCAAAGTTGTATTTTAGATCCTTAATTGGATACGAATGTAATGGCCACTGCTACACAGAGTTATTGACATTTATAATTTCAGTCCTTGTCAGTGGATGGGCCAAATAAATAAAGCACAGAGAAGAGATTTTCAGAGGCTCATAAAAGAATTATTAGAAAAAAAATTTGCAGAAAGCAAACAGTACTTGTGTCCCTCAAACCTCTTGATACTATTGTAAACCTACTCTCAGCTATTCACCTTCCTTGGTATCCCACCTTTATCAATTATTGTCAGGGGAAAAAGCAAAATCTGCAAGAGTCTTTCTTGTTGACTGGCTGATAGGAAGAACAAATATGCTTTTAAACACGTGGGTTGTCGTTTCCATTTGAAACAGTATTTCTGGCTTAAGATTAAATTTGCTATTTTAGCCAAGGTCTACTAGGGATATAATGAAAGGCAAGGGTTATAGGAAGATACAGGATTTTTCATTCTTCTAACTGCTATAGTTTAGCAAAAGACATTTTTATAGAGAAGGGGAAAATCAAACCCTTTCAATCCTCTGTTCCAAGAGGAAAGCTGAGAAAGAGCTCCTGGAAGTGCAGTGCTGTCTTTTTTCCCCCCATGCAGACAATATTTAGGTCAAACTGGAGAGGTCAGACTTGAATCTACATATTGTTAAATTTTTGCAGTCCGTTGCTACTCAAAAAGCAATCATGTACTCCCCCACGGTTACAGATCACTGAAGACAGCTGTTGTAAAATTCAAGGATATTCCTGCTCCATGCAAGAATATCCCCGGCAACAGTGCATGGTACATTCTCCTCGTAAGAAAGCAGAAAAGATCGCCAATTCATAGGCCACATGATGTCACTTCTTCTTATGAACTGGAAACATCAACAGATGGAGTACTTGAGACTGATTCGTCCTGGCACTGCCAGAATCCAAACCGAATTGTGAGAAAGACACCTCATATTGCAAAGGACAGTAACTAATCACAAAGCTAATAAAAATAACACTGCCCATACTCAGCTACTAACAGGAAATAAAACAGCCAATGAAGTAGCAGAGAATCAAATGTCCAAGAAACTAATTTAGAAAGTCTTGGCTTATAAAGCACTGATATTTTAACTCAAAACGCCCCATCACAGTCAATTATTGAGGCTATCAGTTTAGAGTCTTGAGGGCAGAAGGACAGAAGGTTTAGCACCAATAGCTTATAAGCTCCTTCAGCCAAAGACAATTAAGTCCAAAGTAGTTATGGAAGACGTACATGGCAGGAAAGAAGAAATACCAGAAGACAGCTTCAAACGCTTCTCCCCACTGTGGTGAAAGGAGAAGGTTACATCCCAAACAGCAATAGCTGCAGCCCTAAACCCCATTCAGGCTGGGGCTGTATACCATAATCACCTCTCAAGGTCAGTCCCCCCCGAAACTAATCAGGATGCTACCAACAGCACTTTGGAGCTGATGTAAATAATATGGTCTCACTGATCAGTGGCAAAGAAAAAAAAGAAAGAAATAATCCTCACCAGACGAGCAAAGAGACATTGTGCAGAGGTTTTGCTGCATGGCCTGATGACGGTATCTGAAAGGTGAGTTTAGAAAACTACAATTGTTGGGAGCCAAAAAATCAGTTGTGGTTGACGTCATTGATTTTCCTCTCTCCCAGACATTGCTATTTGTATATTTTAGCATAACATAATAACCACAAAGTCAGTGGACTCTAATGCTTAGATAGGATCTGTTAAATTACGAAATCTATCATACATATTACCTAGAAAACGTACATCTCTGACTCACATCAGGTAGCTTTGACAAGCAAACGAACAGCAGCTTTCCACAAGCTTCTCAAAGCTTTATTTATTTTTATTTATTTACCCTAGCTTCATTGCTTCTTGAACAGTGAAATAAATTAGAGGGAAGTGCCATACCTCAGCACTCATGAAGAAAGCATAATCTGAGCGCAGCCAATTTATTGGAAGAATAATGAAGCCCTCTTCTTCCTAGGTTTCTCTATAAATATGTACATATATATTTTAAGGAATAATTTTGTCATGAGTCAATCAGCCAGGCCCTCTCCAACAAAGCATGCCAGTGGTTTATCTTTTGGACTTGAGCATGCTCTCCTTTCCAGTGCTCCTAAACCCTTTCCTATTCTTACCAGGTTTTTCTTCTATTGCCCCAGAAGCTGCAAGCCCTGCACCCAAGATTTGTCTCTCTCGTATAGCTACCTGCATTTCTTACATAAAATAACCAGGATTGTCAGAAATGCATAGCTCACCTGAGTTTTACTCCCAGCTAAAACACCCAGAAGCTTCAAGGGCAACAGGTCAGTGTTCCTGTAAATCCCCCTCAGTTGACACATTACAGAAACTTGTTTCTCCTCCTTTTCCCCTAACTTGCTTGCAGAAATCCTTAACCACAGTTGCCTTTTTATACTTGAAGAGGAAAGGCTTTGTGTGTGCTCTCTGTATACTCAAGTTTGACCAAGTGGTCCTTAAATGGACCTTGTGCTACTTCAGTATAATGTACAGGCAAGCAAAATAACCTGATGTTTCAGGACTGCTGTTTTACGAGGACAGACTGATAGCTGAGAGCGTTATTTGCTGCATAGCGTTTGTTGCTGTTAGTCTTCTCAGTGAAGAGGACACAAACATTGCATACTCCTACTTCAAGGTTAAATCTGAAAATTGATCCTAATATGGTAACAAATGACAGATTTGTCTTGAAGTAGCCAACACACCAAGGGGGAAAAAACCCAAGCAGCATTTTCCCTGAAAACACAGGTTTTTACACTCCCATTAACGTTTTCTGCTTTTATAAAGGATACATGCCACCACCATGAAGATTCAAATAGTGGAGGGAAACAATATGTTTTTTCCCTTTCAATTTCAAGCAACTTTAACAGAGGCCATAATGAAAAATATATTAATAGGCACTGGAATTTCACAAGTCAGTTCACCATAACATTATCAATAAAATAGTAGTTATCAGTGCAAACTTTTATGTCTCAAAGGGGACTTTTGAATGTGTGTTGGTGCCTGTCTATAACTTGAGAAGCTCTTTTTTCAGTTTCCCATGCAGGCATCAGATTCAACTCTTATACCACAGGCCCTGCAATATTCTGGGTTTTTCTTGAAGTCCCCAATCACGCAGCTATACAGACTTCATTGAAAAGTGAAAATGTTCAGCCTAGTAGTTTCCAAGCAAAACCTAAAAAAAAAAAGAATCAATAGCATTCCAGCATTTCCAAAGTTAGAAATTAATTTTCTTAGGAAATCTTACAATACCTGAAGACAGGAGGACTTTTTTGGCTGTTTGGTATTAGAAAGACTTCCCTTTGCTAGAAATACTAAGCTTGAAGAAGGAAAATATAAAGCTGTCTTACCTCACAAGTTCGTACTGGTAGACAAACATTGGCACCATTATTGTCGTTTGTGTTAAAATAGAAGAAAAGATGGCATAAAAGATGAAGGGACTGAATTACAACACCTTGCAATTCAAGCAGAAGCTAAGAGGTAGGTGGGTGTACTGTAACTCTAAATATCCCAATAAGAATGTAAGAAACATACATTGCTATTGCTCAGCATGATAGATGATATTAATGACCACAACTCAAAACAGCTATGCTTTTGTAGGTATTACCAAAAGAAATAAAAAGAGGGAGATTTCATTGGACTCGCAAGGGGAGCTTTTGCATTTTTCTTAAGACTGAGATAAAAGTTTCTTGCAGTCATAACATGTGGGCAGCGTGTAACCTATTGGTGCAGTCTGGTGTGTGGTGGTTGAGACCAATCTTTTAGTGCTGTCGAGGAGGTCAGGTCATACAAGGTCAGAGAGCTTCGGGAGTCAAGTCACTTTCATCTGATTAAGGTAAGAGCATCAACAGAGCAAGAAAAGGGTTTTAGAAAACAGGACAATGTTAAAGCACAAGGCTGAGAAAATCAACCTAACACCAGTGTCCAATGAACACATCAGCAACGCATGATGCAATGATGAGGCCCAGAAGGATGTTGTCATAACGGGTAGAAAATTAAAGTCTACACTGGCATTTTGGCCACAAGGGTGGTTTTGGAGACCCAAGTGTTGGAGATTCAGAAAGGATTTGCAGATGTAGAGGAGATGCAGGATCTCTGTCCCTTTCCCAAAGCCCTGCATGGCGGGTTCAGGGAGCTGGGGAGGTTCCTTGTGTTACAGATTAAAAGTCTGATCAGCAACATGGAAGGAGAATTGGGGAAGGGCTGACCCACAGCAGCCAGGGGAGTAAGGGACTTCAAGATGCACCCAGTACCGGTGGTGTCTGAAAGACAAGAATGGGTACCAGGAGCCTCCAAGGCCACTTCTACAAAACTGAAGTAAGCCAAGTGCCAAAGCAAACAGGTAGAGACCCATGTAGACAAAAGGAAGATCACTATGGTCAGCTTACAATACACCAAACTATAGCCAAGTGCAAATAGCAGATGGTGGCCTGTGGAGATGGAGAATGCATCGTCCCTTCACGCAATCACAAACGCCAGCATCCCACAGGGACTTTGGGAAAGCAGGCGTTTATCAACCATAGCACCAAATTTTATATTCTTCTGTAATATTTGAGACAGTACCCAGCTTGGTTAAGCTTCCACTTCTCCTTTCAGGGGTGCACTTGTTGCTCCCACAAAATACAAGCCCTAAAAACTGAAATTGGACTTTGCTCAGAATAAACAGAGTTTCTTCATTATAAATTTTCTGTCTGAATGTCTGATATTGCAGATAGTCATGTTTTGCAGCTCTCCCCTTTAACCCAGCCATTTTGAACTTGCTCTTGAACGCACAATGAAGAAAAACATGAACATTTCATCATTTGTTTATTTAGTTGTCTTTGGCTTTATATTGGTAAAAATTGCCTCTGGGCATAATGTTAATCATATTGCACAATAAGATACTTATTACATTAATACGTATTGGAGCAAAGCCTCAAATCCCAGGTGTACTGAAAAATTTAGTATTGGAAATCAGTTTGCACAAGCCCAAATCTACTTGAAGATATGAGGAGGTGCTAAAATCTTCTAAGACCAAGCTCTTCATGCTTATGCATTTCTTCCTGATCCTTGCACGCAGGTATTTCCACGCAGTGTCTTGAAGCAGGATGCTGCTATAAAAAATATGGGTTGTTGGCATTGCTCCTACACTGTAGATATGACTAGCAATTTGTACACTCATTTTTTAAGCTATTGTATTTTTTTCCTTCCTGACTCTGGTCCATGTCAGAACAGATTATACAAATCTGCTGGTGATATAAAACTGCCATTGTAGCTACCCAAAGCAATCCTTTGAATAGCTGAACAGCGATATTAATTCTCAATGACCAAAAATGTATGCTGTAGATTTGCAAGGCATCTTAAGATTTGACCCCTCCTTGATTAGTTCCCAATAAAAAAAACAAGTCTCTAAGCCACTAGGGAATCCACCATCAACAAGAGCAATTTTTAAGGTGGTGGATTCTCCTTAATGGTATCAAATATCTTCTTTGTTCAGGCCATTTTTCTCCTTCTGAGATTTTGGGAAAAAATACCCAATTCCTTTTCCCTTTTGTTTTTTTTCTGACTTTTCAAGACTTTCCCCCCCACACACTTTGAAACTTTAAGGAAACAATTTTACTTTTAAATAAATAATACAGGGAAGCAAATAAAGTTCTTCACCTCTAACTCCCTGACTGACTATATCTCAGAAGTTAGGCAGCTATGTGTCTGCTGCAGGAAGGGTACAAAAGAGAGCAATACAGTCCCTTAAAATGCAAAGATTTCCATTCTGCTGTTGTCATCCTGCTGACTATTTCGTCCAGAGATGATTTGCTTTGGGGCATAACTATATGGGTTTAATTTTTGTGCGCGTGTGAAGTTGAAGAAGTCATAAATTTTAATAAAACCCATGTAGTCCAATACTTCTTGGAGCTTATCTCATTCTTGGATGTGGAGAGGCTGATCTTGGAAGGAGACTTACTAAAGTCCACCAAAACTTATACCCAGACAATAATTTTTTTCATGATATTTTTCTAGTCTCTTGCTCTTCTTCCTTATCCAATCATGCAATATATACAGCTATTCGTAATGTTTGTGCTAAAATTGACGCTTCCCCCATTGTTAAGGGAAGGCTGAATGAAACGCCTCCTTGTGCTTGCATTCCCATGTACCACGTTAGCTTGTACAATCAGTCCTTACTTAATTCACATGATGGGGGCAAACATTTTTCCCTGTAACCTCCTGACTGCAAGTGAGAGATCCCAGATGGCATTTTCAGCAGTGGGTGCAACTATCCCTGCACATTCCAGGGTGAGAGATCGCAAGCAATACAGCTTCTCACTTCAGGCAGGGGTGGTTCTGGAGCACATTGGTACTCATGGAAGGGCACAAGCTGCCTCTCTGCTTGGCAGATGCAACTTGCCACTGCCACCCCCCATGAAGGGTAATAAATGTCCTGCCACCTCTAGCTGCCCTCTCCACAAAATGTCCATACTGGGTTGGGAGGAAAAGAGATGTAGAGCTTTGCATTAGACCTTGGTTGTGTTGCGCTCCAAGGCTAATAAACGTAGGAATATCTCCCAAAGTTGACCTCAAAACTTTCGCTGAATAAAAGTACACACCCAGCAAGCTGTGTGGGTAGGTCAGACTTGACCTGTACTTGCCATGAAATAGCTAAGAGTCTTTATGAAACTGTATTTTCAAGTAGGTATTGGTCCCTTGATTTGGGAAGATCCCTTTTCCCCTTCAGCTGTACGATTAAATCCCAGTTTATTCATACACATTCTGGCCCAACTTTCAAATGGGTTTATTTACCCCTGCAAAACCAGATTACAATAAATCACAGCAAGGGATTCCTCCTCTGTCCGGCTTTCTATGATACTTCCAGCAATGATTTTGCATCGGTCCTTCAGCACATCTCTGTGCCTTTATGTTATCCTTGAACTTCACATCACAAATGATTTAGAGTATTTGAGAACAAATACTGGACAACTCTGCTAATGAACTGGTACTTATAATGGTACCTTCACACTTCTTCGTGGCAGTCCTTGCTGAGTTGTCCTGCACTCGGCTTCCACAGAAACACACACATGGTTGAGTGAACACATGAAATACTGAGAAACAGTTGCTTAAATTTTTAGTTAACTATTACCTACACCTTATGTCACAAAAGTGGTCATGGCACAACTTCCTTCTAAAGAGTCTGTGGTTGGACTAAGGCAATATAATTGATGAAAGATGACCTTGATTTCTCCAGTTTTGAGAATGTAACATCCCATTTACTCTTGGTTGAATCTGTTCTTAAAACACGTGAGATGACTATTTCACACAAAGACTCACACTCTAATGAAGTGAGATTAAGGCTACCAAATATTTCCACTTTCTCCTTGCTCTAAGAGAGATTCTTCTTATTGTGATACACAGGACATAATTTCAAAAAAATGTGTCAGCATTTATTAATTTATGAAGGCTGGAGAGCATTAACTAATGAAACGCGCTTATTGGGTGAGATGGAGGGGTAGCGGATAGCTATTGATATAAGTTGAAAACCATTTTGGTTTTTGGGTTTTGGGTTTTTTGTTGTTGTTGTTTTTGGTTTTTGGGTTTTTTTTAAGATGCTTGACCATGGAGGGTCAGGGTGGGGTATTACTGTTGACATATATGAAGACACACAGGTCTCAAAAATATCTATTATAAAAAGTAAGCAGATAGGAGCACTTAAATGCTAAGAATATTGGTGATGTAGTGATACAGCAGAGAGGGGAAAGGAAAAGTGTTTTGTACTACACAGAGTTTACTTGTTTCCCTTCTGTGCTCTTTGCTCACCATCTGTGGAGCACAAGTTGAAAATTTACAGCCAAAAAGGGTTATTTACATGATGTGAGATCAGCTAGAGGCATTTACACTCGGGCTATCACACAGAATATATATGGCCCAAGATCTAAAGAGGTGTCTCTGCCCTGAATTGGTCACAGAAGATATCAAGAGGCAGTCTTGGATTTCCAGGTACAGGCAAGATCAGACTCTTGTAAGAAGGCAAATAAACAAAGGAAAATAAAACGTGTTAACTTTGGTAGATTAGTATCATAGAAGTTGAGAGAATTATTTTGAATGCATAGTATTATCGCTTTGCACAGGAAGAGCAAGACCTGTGAAGTGAAGGTTAGCAGCAGCAGAGTATGGTTTGGAGGAGATACAACCTCGAGGGAAAGCGGTTACGCCAAGCCGTCAATGCAGCAGAATAGCTGGCTTTGCTACGTATAGGGTCAATAGTTTTGATCTGCACCCACTTTTGAAAAGTCAGAGTGATTTAATGGAAAGGAGACTTGTTCCGCAAGAAATGAACTGAAACTGTCCTAGCAGCCTGATGATTTGTTGGACCATGTGTATTATCAATTGCCGCAAATTTAACAGTGGTTACAATTGCATTACCTCGGCCATTTTAGAATTGGATTAGCCTAATAGGAATGTCCCAGCTCCTTCATACAGCCAAAACCACAAGTCACATCACATCAGGGAAGGTTTGAGGTCTGATGCCTGCCAGCAAGGTGACAGTTCCCATGGGGTTCCCAGCCCTTTCTCCATGGGATGGGGCTCATCCAGGCAGGCAGTTTGCTCCTGCACTGGCTCAGGGGCACCAGCCTCAGTTATCCTGCTTTCTCCCTCTTACAGCACTCCCCTGCTACCCCATGCTGGCACTGCCCTCCTGCTGCTCCAGGGGCTTGGACCGCGTCTTAGCTGCTCAACAGCTGCAAACACAGCAGCCCCAGAGCCATCCTCACCAGCCTGGAGCAATCCCCATGGCCTTTTTAGGATCAAAGCTGTGCTTGGAGTCAGCTGGGGCAGGGCAAGAGAAAAAGGGTTGGATTTCTGTAATCTGATTCATCTCTCCTTTGGCAAATATTTTTTTTCTCTAACATTAGCCCTGATGCTGTTAATATGCTTTGGACTCACTATATTGAGTCAGTCAAAAATACACATATCTATTCTTTTACCACTGAAAAATGAAGATTTATTATATACAAATATAAATCTATGTCCTCCGAGGTAAAGGTAAACTTACTTCTATGTGTAATTATATGTTAGTTAGTATCCAGTATACTGTAAAGCTCAAAATACTTTTGTAGACTAAACCCCAAGAGTTTCCTTAACTTTCACATTTGGAATCTCTTCTTCAGGAAGAATATTCCACTTAAGATGGCCAGTAAGTGAAGCTGGATATCCTAAGCTCTTCTCTTATCTTTAGAAGTCATTTCACTTCAGCAGTATGTTGATGTGAATTCAGGCAACTTGAAAAATCTCTGCGTCCATATTGCCTGTCATTTTAAACTCAAATGTTTGGCTTTACAAGTACAAACAGCTGTTCCTAACAACTTTCAAGGACTGGAGATTGGCTGTAAGTATAGCCCACTTGTGCAAACACAGGCTAAAAGGTCTGACAAAGTCTTGAAAGATTGAAGTAGCTTTTTAAAAAAAAAAAAAAAATCTGTGACCATAGAGTGCAAACAAAACCCACTACCAAACAAAGCGCACACACATTTAGGCCAGTTTATCTACAATACCATATGTTTTATTTTATACATAGCTATTATACTGATGTGCACTTACTGGGGATATCACTGTCTGGTTGGTACAAATTCAAATTCCTCCCTAATACAAAATTAACATGGATTGATTTCCCATTTTCAAATCAATACCCATGTACTTTTCCTCTAATCATTCTTTCTGCATTTTTATCTCTGACATCACAATTGCCTTTCATAACAATATTATCTTCTGATGATTTTTGTCCTTCTTACTCTGACATTTTCAAAGGCAGTCTGGAAAGCAGGCCCACAGGGAGGGAGCCAGGCTGCTGGCACAGGAGGGACACGGGTGAGAAGGGATCAAAACATCACTTTTTCCAATCATGCCTTTTTCCTTCTTCCACTGGTCTCTGTCAGTGATGGCACAGTGCAAGCAGACAGACCTTTGCTCCAACACACTGCCAATCCTCTTATGGAGATACCTAACAGAGATGCTTTCTGCAAGACTCTGTTGGGTGTAATGGATTAGGTACCATGATCAATGACTGTGAGGGGTTTAGGATTCTCTTTATAGCCTGAAAGCATGAGAAAAATCAGCATGACCTCTTCAGCCTACTGAGAGGAAAACATCTTTTTTTTTTTTTTCCACAAAAGCAAAGGGGAATAGCTGACATTTCAGCCCTCTACCATTAACTGTTTTCAAGCTGCAAATACCAGCCTGGCCACAGCATGGTTCAAAATACACCAAAGTCCACTGGTTTTGTTAACAGAGCACTCGTTCCCAATGAAAAACCCTTTTGGGAAACACGGGGCATTACCTCCAGCCTGGCACTTGCACCTTTCAGCTGCCACATGCTGCAGGTAACACGGTAACATCATCTCTGCAGCCATGTGAACCTGGGGGCTGCCTCCTCTCTCACTAAGAGGTTGACATGGGAAGTGTATTGGGAGCAGTCACCGGCCCTGTTACCCTGCCATATACTGTCCTCGGTCAGGATTTGAGCATATCTAGAAGTTGCTGTGGTTTCAGGTGAGCAAGATGCAGTGGAAGAACAAGTATGGTTTTCACGATCAAAGGGATCCTTCATTCAGCGAGCAAATAGCACCATCTACAATGTCTACTGTTTTTTTCCCCTTTTCTAAGCTTATTTAAAAAAAAATATATATATATATTCACAAAGATGTGGTACGTGGGTGAGCCCAAGGTTTGTTTTAACCCTGAAGAGAGCACCCTGGGATCCTACTGCCTTTGGAATCAAAACTTCAATCACCTGCTTAGAAAGGTCACTTTTTTTTTTTGTTTTAAAACCTGTGAAGGAACAGGGCCCTTAGTAAGCACGGATTCATTGCCTGGGTCTGCTGCAGATCTTTCTGTATGACTTCTGCCAAGTCTCCGTGTTACATTTTCCCTACCACGTAGGAACATTATGTGTCATTATTACCCCAAACACTGTAGTGTAAGAAACACAGGACTAAAATTCCTGCCATTCTCCTGCTCCCGAAGACAACCGCACCATTTATTCCCTGTCCTAAGCTGATTACCTCCTGTCTTTAAGTAATAAGGACTTCTACTATCACAGGAGTTCTCACTACTACATGATGCAACTTCTAGAGCTTAAAACCAGAAACCATGTAATTTCTCCTTAAGACTGCTGCATCTGTGCAGGACCACCACCAGTGTTTGCCTTCCTTTTAGCTTCTCCATTCTTCTGACCATCCCAGAAGCAGGCTGCTGGACCATTTTCAGTTTGGATTCATTTCTCCTGGCTGTTGGCAGATAGAAATCTGGAGGCATTTTGATAGTACCATGAATCCATTCCCACCCTTGCAATAAATTCCTCACTAATACACCTCAAGGTCCCATTTCTCTTTTTTATCTGTATTTACCCAGTAACTTGGCCTCTATAGCAGAAACAGCTGATGGCTTCCCCACTTGAAGATATTTATTCGCTGTGAAAACCAAAATATTCCATTAAATTGCACTTTACAGGCTCTTTAGTTTCCTTCCAGACCTACTGCTGGAGTGTTCAAATCATACACCTTTTTCTGGATGATATTTCTGTCCTTACAATGACTATACTTCTTCACTTCACCGTGCTAACAACTTTGCGTGGCCTCTAAGTTTTTGTCCATGCTTCATCCAAACATCATTTGTATCCTTTTCATTGTTTGTCAGGAAAAACAGTGTGCTCATAGAGTCCTACGCACATCACTGCTTACAATCAATAATAAAAGTTGTATTCTTTTCCTCTGAAAAAGAATGCATTTGCCTTTGTGCATTAAAACAGTTGCACTGAACCCAGAGATTTTTCTAGACATTTTTGTTATGCAACACCTTAAACATTTCCTGGTGAAGGAGCAATTTTCTACCTGGAGAGCTGAAGCCTACAGACAACTTGAGTCATCCTCTACCTCTGGGGGACAAGATGGCATGTTGCAAGCCTTTTAATTGAGCAAAGAACACAACCACCCTATTTCCCTACCATCTGGACTAAGAAATAGCTCCAGTTCACACCAGGAGCAATTCATACCTCTCTGCCTACAAACGCTATTGACATTCACATATCTGCCTAGAAGCCCTAGGAGGCATCTTTGCAGCTGCTGCTCCTTCAGCAGCCCTACTCATGTTTAGGAGGAACCGTCTGGGTTCTTTTTTTTTGAGACACAACAGCAGCAAGACTTCTTAGCAGCCAAAAACATAGCTCTTCCAAATGCAAAAAGTCAGCATTTACAATGTGGAAAAAAGAAAAAAACAAACCCCAAACTTACTAGAGGTGCAGAACTTCACTGAGGATTTAATTATACCCGCAAGTCATGCTCTTAGCAGGATCCAGGTTTATCAGAAGTTATGTAATAGCATTTACATTGCTTGCTGCTGCTGCTGCTGCTGCTGCTGCTGCTGCTGCTGCTGCTGCTGCTGCTGCTGCTCCTCCTCCTCCTCCTCCTCCTCTCGCTTCACTTCCTCCTCAATCACCCTAGGCTGCTGTGCTGCTGAGCTTTTTACAGCTCAAATTTGCACCAGCTGTTGCAGTTTCAGCCTCCCATTGCCAAGGGAATGTCTCTGCTTGCGTGTGCTGGCTTCGGTATATGCTTAGAGCAAAGATGCTGCCTACAGGAATGAAAACTTTTTGCTTGAAAAAGTGTTATATGCATAGACCTTAACCATACCCATAGGTTGAACCTCAGACAATGTTCCTCCAGCCACTGCCCTGGCAAAATAATTTCTGACTGCAAAGCCCTCTTTGCAGGCTATGCTTTCCATTGGCTGCCCTTTGCCAGCCCGTCTGCATTTTGCTGGCCCACCTGTTGCACTTCCAGGGACTTGTGTTTTCTCCTACATGGTTTGTCCATCCTCAGTCTCTGATGAGTTGCTGCTTGCAGCGACATCTCAGGCAAGAGATCCCATGGAAACCCATGCCTCTTCCTCCCTAG
Organism: Gavia stellata; assembly: GCF_030936135.1. Lineage (NCBI taxonomy): Eukaryota > Metazoa > Chordata > Aves > Gaviiformes > Gaviidae > Gavia > Gavia stellata. Next base: position 82,717,474 of record NC_082637.1, on the reverse strand, counting down.
CTTCAAGAAGTTGTGCATCTTTTAGGGCATAGCTGGAATACAGGAATGTTTATGCTAACCAGCACCTTCTCTTGCTATTTGAGAAGCTCTACCAAAATAGGTGGCCTGGCTTATTTCTACCCTGTGTGGTGTTAACCTGTGCAGGAGGTGAACCCTGCGCTCTGAGGTTCATGCTGGGAAGTCAAATACTGTCAATATCTGAAGGGACAGGAAGATGTTCAGAATAATAATATCTACTCTGCAGAGATTTTCATGGGCACACAAAATACAATTGCTCTCATGTGGCATTTTGAGCTCTGTGCACAAATCTGCAGCCTGAGTTTTGGTTGAACCAGGTACTCCATGTGCTGCTGGCAACCCAAGATGTGCAGTGCACATCTGAACTCCTTTAAGCTAATGACTTTAATCATCAATGACCCATCCTCTCTGAATATTTCCACTTCTTAGTCTACAGCTGTTTCTGCAACCTTTTAAATGGCAGACAGCATGTTAGTAGAGACAAAAAGATTAATACTTATGCAACAGGGGAAGATTACTACAGGAATATTACTCTGATATTTGTCTTGCCTGTATTTGTAAAACACAATTTAAAGCAGACACTTCCATCTCTGCAGCAGATACCGGGTAACTTTGAAAGTTAAAAAGTTAAAAAGAATTCTGGTTTAACTTGAAAGGCGAGAAAGCAGAGGTAAGAAACACTCATTCAGAAAATCTGTATTTAAATGTCTAGTTTTGTCTTCTATCCCTCTACTGCAATCCCAACATGCTTCCACATACTGGAGTTCAGAGATGCTGCATGAAAGTAATCACAGCACTTGTCGTAGTAACACCCTGGCTTCACAGCAGACCTGACTTTGTGATATGAGTGGGTGCATTTTGAAGGGGGTTGGTATTGGAACTTTTGAGGTTCAGATCAGTATTAGAAAAAGTCTCCAGAGCTGAATAAAGTTCCATTCTCTGTCAAAATAAAAAAGCATGGGTAACAGGTTTTTTTTGTTTGTTTTTTTTTTTTTAATAAGGAATGTTGTCAGTCCTATTTTATTATGCGTAATAGAAGGAGGTGAAAAAAATCAATATAAGCACTGTATCTAACCTATTTAAAACTACAATCACAATGTTATCTGAATGCCTTACAACATTGTTTAAATCCAACAAGTAGACAAGAAAACAACAAATCTATGCAGGGTTTTTTATACATATGGTGAGAAAATTTGCGAAGTGTTAAAATATATTTTCTGTTCTGTATGTTTCTGGTACAAGGAAGTGATGTGTAGAATACTGTATATTTATGAACAGAGCCTTGACTTATACAAGCAATAATCGACTTCAAAACATACAATGTATATCTTAAAATATCCCCTAGAGCTGCTCATATAAAGTCAAATCCAGCACCTACTAAAATTCAGCCAGCTGACTCTCTTTAACTCCAGTGGGCATGTGACTAAGCCCATGATAATTGTGAAGTACCTGACAGTCTAATTGTATTCATATGAAAAAAATCACATTGCATAGATTTAAACAGGAAGACATGCAATAACAAGACAAGTCACAGTATAGCAAAACCTTGTTTCTTTGGTGAAACAGAAGCAGATATAAAAGTTACAAAGATTTTAGACTTTCATTCACAAAAAAACAGACATTCACATTATACACTATACAAGATAATAATATAAATAGAGAAAAGTATTATGTGCATTGTTTGGGGGCGAGGGGTGGGGAATGAACCGGCCAACACAGTGACGCACAGCCAGGTTGAGCGCACGAAGATTGGGTACACTCAATGGAGCAGTCACTTCAATTTCTTAAGTGATGTTTTCTGGAACTGTAATTACTGTTCCCAATGAGCTATGGCAAGGTCGCTCCATGGGCAGCTCTGTCTAGTACAAACTTTAACATGTTGGCTGGGTTTCAATTCTTTTCCTTTCCCTTTCAACTTTTTGCATCATATCCCCACACTAACACAAAGGCGTAATGTCCCGCCTGTGTTTGTATTTGTAATGTTATTTTAAAAGGTATATCATAGGGAACATACTGTTCTTTATTTTCTTTTTTTTTTTTTTATTTTTTTTTTGTCCTGTGCCCAAAGGTGTGCAAGGCACTTTGCAGAAATAACAGTCCTTTCTGTGGAGAGGTCGTTTCAAACGTTACCTTCTACACTTACTGTACATATCCAGGTCAGTCATCGAGCTGACCAGGGTAAGAAATCATAATAGAAAACTCCTACGTAGACACTGCACCAACTACAACCTATAATCTCTGTGCACACACTTCTTTCTAGAAAGCCAAGATTCTGATTCTTCTGTAAGTCACACAGTTCTCACCCATCTAACCGCAAACAAATGATCCTGTTTAGCAGGAATTCTGTTCTGCAGGGAAATAGCAGTTGAACTGGAAGATGGTTCCAAAAGTGGAGCTCAGGGGCTAATACTGCACTGGCGAGCTCTTTTAATCTTCTTTGCATGGGTAAAATAACATCCAATAAATTAAATCAGTATGGCTTACTTCATTTATTTATGTACGCTTCACAGCTGCAGCATTCATACACAAACATTCATTACTTTATAAAAAGATTAAAAAATGGTTATATATACAAAATTATTTACTTTTTTGATTTTTGTTTGTTTTTTACAAAAAAAATCCCCCAAACACCAGGTCTATCTCCATTTTAGAATGCAGAGACCTGTAATATAGACCTTGTGGTTAATGTCGTGAAAGTAAATTTTTTTCTTTTTTTTTTCTTTTTTTGTTCCTTTTCAAAAAAGTGGCCTTGGTTGATAAAGTTAATGTATTAGCACTTGGATTTTTACAGGCCCTCCTTGTCATACACAACTCCTCCATGCAGTCCTTTCTCATGAATGGTGAAGCTGGAACGGAGAGCAGAAAAAAAGTTCCACATTGCAGTCCCTAGTTCATGCTTCATGCCACTTTTATGTGCTCTGTCTAAACTTTGCATCCCATGGACAAAAACTGTACCTTGGATGGGAATTGGCACAGTTCCCATAAAAAAAAAAAAAAAGTCATGTAACTTGTGTGTTTATCTTCACCTGATAATAGCAAATTTCAGTCAGCGAAGTTATTTCAACCATTTCCAGCCTAGGTAAACAACATAAAAACAACGTCATAAATGACTGAAGACCTCTGAGGCCGTTCTAACCATAAATATGCCTGAAATTAGTGTGACTTTTCATTTTATATACAGGATTTTAAAAACAACACACAATTAAACAACATTAAAATCATCTTATTTACATTTTCATTGGTGCTAAAATCGAGCTGTTTAAATATTGCAGAAGGCTGGTATATATCATAAAATGGTCCACACTGATGGCATATAGAAAACTAATAATCTTTATAGGCTGGAAATGGTTTCCTTTTATCCCCATAAGCACTTCTCCTTTTTTTTTTTTTTAATTTTCTGATAAACACCATATTTTTGCAAAATGCATTGTGAATACCGCAGTCCATAGTTTCAAAACAATTTGATAATACTCCTATAAGTGATAGAAAAGGCACAGAAAGTTATGACTTTGGCTGAAATGGTGGAAATCCCCATTCACCATTTAGCTCTCAGCGCCTTGAGTCCTGCCACGTCCTGATCCAACGATGATAGTGTTTTGATGAATTTAACGATGTTCCCTTTCCTGATGAAGAATGTTTATAGTAGTATTTCTTAGAGTAAGTCCTTTGGTATGTGGACGCTGCAATGAGAAGAAGGAAGAAAGGGAAATTAATTTAAAATTATTTAATTATGAATGGGCTGGCTACACTTTGTTACAGTTTCATTTATTCTTGATTAATTAGAGGGTTGACAAATGACTAACTGGTACTATGACCATGTTACAGACAGGAGAAACATCTTTTACACACAGTTAGGCCACAGTCACAGAAAGAATTGTTAGTGTTATTAGGAACCTGTTGATTTCAGGGGCTTTGTATGAGTGTTGTTTACTTTAAAAGAATCTTAGTGGCTTCTGTAAAAACAGAAGAGGAACATTTTGATTAGTTTTGGATGCCTGGTGTTTTTTCCTGCAGGTAGAGTGAGCAGTATTGCTGTCACAATCTGTCATACCAGATTTTTACTTCTCTTAAAATATACGTTCATTACTTATTAATCTTAAATTAGTCTATTGTTTGTGATTCAGCACCAGTTTGCTTTCCAAGAACTCACGATTCATGCAAGTAATTTTAGGCATATCCCATCTTCCATTCCCTTGACACCGGATGGTTGGAATATGGCGCTGGATGAAGCCATCTTTGCAGTGATATCTAATAAGGGAGTTGATCTCATAACGAGGTTTCATCTTCCCAAAGGTCTTTGCATTTTCCACAACAGGAGGCTGCCCGCAAGCAACTGAAAGAAAGAGAGAACATAACCCAAAACATCATTTTGTAAATGCGCTTCTGAATACGGTACTGGCCTCTAAACCCTGGCTAAGGGAAGATGTCAAGGGACTTCAGATAGACTCCCAAGAGACACATCCAAATAAGGACAGGGAGATCAGTCTTTTCTGTAGTTCTTCAGTCTTGTAGACCAAATATAGTAATGATGAAAATTGGAAAACAGCAGATAGTATGGTTAGTATTGCCTTTTTGGTTTAAGTTTCTGATGTAAATTTGAGCCAAGAAGGTTGGCATACTCACACAAAGAAGTGATTTTCATTGGAAAGCTGCAAAACCTGAAAACCTGTGAAGTTATTACAGGCATTTAAGAACCAAGTCTCATTTTCAATACTTCTCATGTCTTCCTCAACAACAGACTATTTAAATGCACTTAAAACTGATGCAGCTGTCAAGGCCCAGAGAACATGTTAACAAAAAGTTGTAAATGGTAATTGAGAACAATGGAGGGCTCACAAGATTTTGCCTGCTTCTTTACTTTCCCAGTCTGAAGAGGCAGAGGCAATTCCTAAAGTATTTTTGCACAGCTCCTAGTAACAGTCCGGTTTCCTGTAAGTATCAGTTCTAACAGTGTATAAACCAAATGTTCATTTCAGATTCCAGCAGTACCATTAAAGTAGATGGTTTTAGAAAAAAGGAAAACAAAGATCAGCATTACTTGATGGGTGAAAAGTATGCTCAACTGAAGCTGAAGAGCTAACCACATACCAGTGGTCATCTGCCTGCTCTGACTGCCTACCAATATTCTGCTGCCCACATACTTCACAGTGATGCCATCCCAGGAAAGAGGAGTTGGTAATATTTTCATGGTATGCAACTAAAGCAGGCCTGCCAGGTACATGAATGACTCTCTTGCTGATATCTGTACCTAAGAAGAAAGTTGCCTGGTTTTAACCAAGAGTTTCCACTGTGTACAATTTTGGGCCTGACTCAAGAACAGATTAGGTGGAGATGTAATATGTGGATACAGACGAAAGATGACTTTGTGAGGCTAACTCAGTTGAGAGCTCACTGCACTGGTCACCAGAAATCAGCTAGAATTTGTCATTTTAACTTTATAATACTGGAATTTAGTCAGTTATGTTATTGTTACTGGAAAGTTTGTACCTGTTCCTTTCTTGCAGGTATAGGTAAGGTGATAATTGCATGGTACATCATTCCACTGCCCATTCTCATGCCATATTATAACAACACAGTCTTCTCCAGCAGAAAAGAAGCTGTCTGGCTGGTTTGGTCGCCAGTTCTCATATTGCTGCAGAAAAGAGGAGCAAAACCATTATTCCCAGTGCTGGAGTATATTTACATTCCATTTTGCAGAAGAACACACAATATTACCTTTGGTGAAGAGCAGTTTAAATTGTTTGATTCAGGCTGTTAAGCACTAACTAAACAAAGCTAGATTTATAATATCCTTCCACTCTTAACAAATTATCTCAATGGGAAAAAATACTCTGATCTAACTTCTCACTGACTGCAAACTGATGTCAGGTGAACAAAACAGAGTGACACAATTCAGTGCAAGCAAAACCTGATCCTAAGTGTGTTGAAACACACTCTTTCCTACACAGACATGAAGTGGAATGCCAGGAAATGCAGTAAATTGCCCATAGCCCTCGTTAGTCCACATCTACTAAATGGCAAATTACCCGCTAGCTTCTCAGACTTAAATTATTTATTCTCTGACCTCATTTAATGAAGTCATTCAATGAGATGACGTGCAGAATTAGGTGTAAAATAATTAAAGGTGTCAGAATGTGCCCCCAGACCATTGCAGATTGATATTTCCATTAAAAAGGCCTAGGTGGCAGACTGAGCATATGCAGCAGCCTTTCAGCTTTAGAAATGGTCATCCAAATTCTGCCCTCTGTAGAAAAACTAACTCCAGACATCCATGAATATATATGGATAAAACCGGAAACTGGCACACTAGTTTTAGAAGTAGAAGTCTGATTGTTGGTATGTGACAAAAGAAAAGAACCTTTAAATGGCTGAAAAATATCTTTAGCATAAAAATATAGTTTCTTAGCACCTGGACACACATCTGGCATATCAATTTGGGCAGGCTCTGTTCTTTGGATCCAATCTGGCTACATGTAGGTCTGCACTTATTTAGCTACACAGCTCTGCAGCTTCCAGCTCTGCATGTACCTAAAGATATGTCCCAACCAAGAGCTGTAGATGCTGGCTGCTGGCAGGCTATGCACAGCTACATGCATGGGCTAAACCACATTTGTTCCACTCTTTCAAGCATAGCTAAGCTCATCATTGCACGATGTCATTTTTGGATGCAAATTAGGGAGGATTCAGTCTGTTTTTTCAATCGAAAAGCAGGAAAAATAGAAACAAAGGGCGTGTCGCACCAATTGAAAATCTGTGCAGTAGTCCTTAGTAGGGGACATATAGCCTAATATCCTTGCAGTCAGCAGAGGTGGGATTATCTTTATCCCACTTCTTGTTTCATCTTGATCTCAAATGAAGCACAGTAATTTGAGATTTGAATAACATTATGTAAAGAAAAGCAAGAGAATATTTGGGAAACTATTCTTAGTGATTTTCTTTGGGATTTCTGTTGTGTCATTCCAAGAAGAATTTAATGAAGTATAAAAATAGATATCTGAAAGAACTGGAATTCACATAAACGCCAGACATTAACCAAGCAACAAACCCCTTGTATGGTCAAAATGACACTGTTTCGACAGTGCTTATATTTTCCTCAGTGCTTACATCTTTCTGTCTAGAGCTGGCCCATATAAATGTCATAAAAGTTTAGCTTTCTATTTTCTTAACTTAATGAAATAACAACTATTCACTGCCTGGGTGAAAACATTTTAGAAATAAAGTTAACATACCCCACACAAGTAGTATTTACCTTACAATGAATCAAACTATGAAAAAAAAGAGTTAAATACTTAACCTTTTCCTACCACGTGTCATCTTACGCATCACAGGTTTTAATTATCCAAGCAATTTAATAATGATGGTCTAAATAAATTCGTTCTGCACTGAATTTATTACCTCTAATAAAACATCCCCCTTTTTATGTGGAACTAACTAAGTTCCATCTCTACATTGCAGTGTTTAGTAGTCCTAAACTACAACACACACTAACTCATTTACTCAAGTCCAGAATTCAGCATTTCACATTAGCTTATAAATCAGAGTATGAGTTTTGCAAGCACAGTAGCCAAATATCATACATATGAGTCAAATGGGATCTGCGGTGTGGGGGGGCTTCCTGCAACACCTAGTGCAAAAAAAAGAAAAGCAAGCTCTTTGCATATCTCATGAGCCAGCGAGAGGAAAATGGGCAGGAAGCAATATGCCCATGCATGGTGTGTATTAACATAACTTAGAGTGCTCCAAAAGCCCTTTTCCAAAAGGGTATTTTGGAATGGTCATTGAACCAAAAGTCCAGCACCTTTTCACAGCAGAGCTGGTTAAGGATGCAGGAGCCCCATCAGAAAAGGTCATGGTATCACAGCATAGAAAGCTACTGCCTGCTAAACCAGGGATAGGTGAGTGCATGCACACACTGAAGGCTTAGGGTTGCTAATGGTACTGCCCCATATATGTGCTTTATCTCCTCTACATGGGGGGCTGTGATGCACCCTCAGGAGCACCACAAAGTGTAAGGCAATGAAGGAAAATCGGTGTAGGTTTCACTTGCAAGGGAGTCTTGCAGGGAAGTCTGTCTGAGTGTTGCGGAGGTGGGGTAAGCAGAAAGAAGTGATCACCTCTCACTTTCACTTCTGAATGTCTTACTACCCAAACCAAGCAAAAAGTAAGATTTGCTAATGTAAGTCACAAGTGTATGCATGGTTGGTTACACTGCTCAGACAATGGGCAGCAACTTCTTAAGCTGAAGCAATCCAATCGCTTTCAAGAATATGCCCAGACATTCGGACACATAAAAAAATGGAAGAAAACAGCCAGGCTAGTAGTAGAAAAGTTTGATCAATAACGTCCTGACAGCAAAGGAAAGACTTCAACAAGCCTTGCAGCTGTTTCTTGTGGAAATTATACTAGAGAGCTGTTTGCTTCCATAGGGATCAGAGTGTGGGAAGGAAGGATATTTAATGGCTATTGGGGGTGTGTGAGCTGAAGGTGCTCAGCTGCTTGCCAGCTCCCACCCTAAGCACATAGACTCCATATGCTCTTACTTGCCTTGCCATAATGACCAAAATTTGTGTTTGCTTTGCTGGCAGGGCTGCAGCGTAATGGCAAAGGATTATATCTGGGCCCTGTGGTTTATACAAGAATGTCTGATATCCTCCAGTGTGACTTGCTGTTACCTCACATCTGATATCGTCATTGCATGGATTTATTTTGGCTGAATAACTCTGATTTTGCTTGGGTTTAGTGCCAGAATTGCTTAGCAGAGGAAGTTCCAGACTGCTGAATTGCTTTCTTAGGTCTCCACCCAGCTCTTCTGTAGTTTTTCAATTCCTTATTTAGCCACTGATAATGGGATAATGATACAAAAAGATTCTCACAGTTTGAGTGGAATAAGTTGCTAGACAAATAAACTAATATTTTGCTTTCCTCTAACGGATTACATTTTTGCATGACCCTGAGCATGATTCTGGTTTCCCTTACACTAGTGTGAATCAGGGGTGACTGCAATATCTCCAGTAAATCTACATCAGCAAAAAATTAATGGGAAAGAACCAAGTCCCCTAAGTCACATACTGATTTGCACTGTTTTCAAAGGTATACCTTACAATCTCTCATACCAAGTGTGTTAAGTGTAAAGACTCCCCTGCCCTTGCAATAAGTGCAGTTGGCATCTAAGATACTGGGGTCATAATTATTCTGTTGGGAAACACTGCTCAAAATATCCTGAACAAGATGCCCTTTTTGAAGTGGCTATGCCATTTGAGATCCTTGTATTACAATGTATTGCTGTATTTTAGAAAAGTATATTGTACAAAAATAAAAAAAAAACCACCCTACGTTAATTCCTTGGCAGCATGTACCATTCAGATTTGTTTGTTTTTTAAGATCACGTCCAAAAAAGATCAGCCATATTCACAGATGAGCCAAAAACTGCTGGCGTCATTCCAGCCACCCTGCTGCTAGGTTATATCTTCATGTAAACTGTTAATTGTCTCAGCAGACCAATGAGACCTCACTAAGGAGCACCGTGTTTGAATTGATAAAGCTCAAGACATCCTTTTGCCAACAACCAAGCTTCAGTCGACTTCTTTAGCAATACTCTTAGCGGTATCATTCATAATATATGACTTATGTTTCTGAAAACCTAGAGATTCAAACGCTAAGTTAATACATGGAAGAAAAGCTGCTACAACCCTTTTAGACCTGAGCAGAAATACTTAACACTGCGTGATCGCACAGAGGGACCTGAAAACTGTTACTACACCAGTTTTTAAGGAACATTTCCATAACTTAGGTGAAGTTTTCCCCTGGATTAAAATGCAAAGCACTGCCAGGCTGTACATTTTAGGACATAGAATCTTAATTATGTACATGACTCAAAATGTACTTCAAAGGAGGTTTGGCCCACTACACTTTTCTCCTCCAGGTATAAAGCATGGTTTGCTGAGGTGGCTGTGGAGAGGGAAGTTCAAAGCAATGCAGGGGAGTGAAGGCTGGAAGCACACACCTTAGGCTCAGGCAGACACCACTGCACCAGCCCATCTGCAAAGCTCTCAACATCCATGATGGCAAGAGACTTGAGTTTATTTATCTAAAACTTGAGGTTTCTGTGTAATCACGTAGCTGCAGGACCTAGCCTTGGGGACAAGATTTTGGTCCCTGTACATTCATTTTGTCCTTTGGGAGCCACATCATGGAGTCTTCCCATCATTTCAGGCTGAAAACTGGAGCTCCTGTTATACTCTTTATGCCTTTAATTATACTGTAATAATTAATTAAACTTTCCTGGACAGTTTTTTTTTTGTTGAAACCAAAGCTGGCACCGACACATTGGATTTACTTGTTCTAGCTTTCTCTGCTAAAGACCACTGAAAATTTTCCTGTAGAAAGAGAGTGGATGTTCTATGGGTTAGAGCTGCAACTAAGACAGCGTTCAGTTCTTCAGGCTTCCTACATAGTGCATTAGTGCATTAGACAATGCACTTGGCTGGCTGATTCCCAGTCTGTAAAACAGTGACAATGTATTCTCTTGCCTCACAGGAGGAGCTTGGGTATGATGGTTACAAGAGCCCACGAAGACATTTTATTAAGTTAAGTTCCACATTTTTGGGGATGTTTTCCTTATATGGCATTGAATTAACTCACAGCCATAATCTGCCAGTTGGGTGACAGGCTAACTTTTCACATAGGTTAAATCTAAGAAAGCCAGGATTATAGCAAGAGCTGTAAAGCAGCTAACTTTATTAGCTAGTCACTACTTTTTCTCATTCAGATGGCTGCTAAATAAACTGAATGAGCATAGCCTTCCCATCATGAAGAAGATCCTACATTGTGAGAGATTTGTTATTTAAATTTTCAGATAACCAGCCGTATTTGGGGGACTCATTTCCTTATTAATGACTAATCCACTCAGCTCTTTCAGATGTTTGCACTGCCACGGTGAGTCTACGAGTAAGCAGTATCTCAGCTTTGTGACACTCATTTGGAAATTTCAGCTATTCCTTTATCTCCAAAAGGCACACCAAGTGGCTGAGATCAATCACTTGGATTTTGCATTCCAAAATAGTCAACAAGCACAGTGTTTAATGAAGCACAACAAAATAAACTACTGATGCAAACAAAACTTTACTGCTTGACCTGCTTATTGTGTAAAGGCCAATAACCTTTTGTGCATACCTAAAGCTAGGAAATAATTTACTTGAAATACATCTATTTAGATTTACGGGGTTAATGGTTTTTTCCTTCTGGGAGAAGGAAGCATGTTTTCAGCATGTTTACACAAGCTTGAAGTACAAATCTGTCTTCGCACTTTTTGGCACTTGTAATTTCCAATGTGATATTTGTTTTCTTTCATTCTGGCTGCTTCCCTATCTGATTGCTTTTTAATGCAAGACTAATGAGGCAAATCAAAAAAACAAGGAAAGATGTAGGGACTGGCTGACTGGACACTGTCTGTGCCATTTCATCTTAAAGTAAAGCAACATTTCCTGCCTGGTATTTATCACTAAACAAGCTGAAACCACCACTGCAAAGCTTACTGGCTATTGTCCTTTTTTTATTCCCATAACTCTTCTAAGAACAGGAATACACTTTTTTCACAATAGCAGACAAAATCTTTGAAATCTTTATCAGGAAAGCCCCTGAACACATCCCTCGCTGTTATAATTGGATAGCTTAACTAAAAATTACATCTCATTTTCAGTAAGTCCTGTCAATTGCCCAGTTTTATAGGCTGGCTGAACTACAAGAAGATCAGCGGAAGGTTACAATGAGTATATGGATCCGTTTAGAAAACCCTCATTTGTGTCCCATGCTGTTATATAGCACTGATTCTGTTACATGAGACACTCATGGGAAATTTGAAAGAGATTGCATTTCCTTTCGATAGGAAAAAAATCAAACAGATTACTGTGAAGATTTGGCAATGTCTGAAATACTTCCACTAAGTTCACCTAGTATTTAAATGCATTCACATACTGGGAAAGACAAGAAACTACCTTATAGCATAGGCTCTGTTTCACTTAATTTCACCCCAGTCCTGCAAAGGATTTTTCTGTTTAATTTTATGAATGGGAGCAGTCTGACAGATCTCACCAAAAGCATTCATGAGATTAAAAATTCCATTCAGTGAGTGTTTAAGCATATACCTTGCTTTAAAGACATAGGTGGTGCCCTAAACTCTATAGGGTAGATCACATGCACAATTCAGACACAGGCTACAACAACTTGCTGAAGGAGGGACCAAGCTAAGTGCGTTGGTAAATCTTTCCTGGGAGAATTTCTAGTCAATTTGAAAACAACTGTTATATTTAAACTTATCTACACGTACCCACAAAAATCACATGTCATGATCCTGATATTTTTTAGATCATAGTTGAATGGCTTCCCTCAAGCCCTTAATCTGGGTTTTATTTGCATGGGATTTGGGAAACTGGCAGGATTTGGATCAGGCAGGCACCCAACACTCCCCATTACAGAGTCACAATGTGAGCAAGACAAGCTCCCAGAAGGAGCTTTGCTAAGGACCTTTGCAAAAGATTTCACTTGAAAGAGCTTTTTGGAAACAGAGCAGTGGGATGTATTGAAAAACCCTTTGATTTCCTATGCAACAGCTTGCAAAAAAAGGACTCTGAATAACGTACACTCATGTATATCCATGAATATCCACAAGCACTGAATGCAGATTGAAGAAGCAGTAAGATCTATGCAAAAATAAGTTAATTTGGGAAAGCAATCTAAGGAATACAAATGAAAAGTGTAAAAAAGGCTAGCTGATGAAGCTGAAACATTAAAGCACTATCAATCCTATCTTTTGGGGGGAGTTGGTCATGTGGTGGAGCAGATGACTAGCTCTTTGACTTTTTTAAAAACAATACCACAGTATGACAACTTTTCCATAAGAAACAGAAAACAGTAAGTACGGCAAGAAACTCCCACTAGATGGCAATGTCTACTCACTACTGACTCAAGCTACTAACTTTAAGTAGTTCCAAAATAATAATTACTCAGAAAAGATATCTCTTTTATTAAGTCTTTAAAAGATAATTGAAACCAGTGGACACAACTCCACTGATTTTTGTCTGCTCTGTTCCAACTCTTCTTAGAGTAATAACTTTCATCGTGGTTCACGCACTCCCTAGTTCAATTTTATGGGTATACTGTGTGTGCTAGGCTTTCAGAAGTTGCTTAGTACAGAGACTGCAAAATGAGTGGCAAAGAGCTGGTGAAATTCTCTTGTTAACGGGCAGGTGTTTTACTGTGGAAGAAAAGTATGGTAAGGTGTTAAATGTTGGTTGGTATAATACATGTTCTTTGGGAGTCTCACTAACATAATTATAGATTATCAACATGATGCAAATTGCATGGGGTGTGACTTATTCTTTTTGTGCACAGATACCAGGAGAGCCGCTGAAAAAAGGAAAATCCTTCACTTTGTCATTTATGTCAACAATTACTGCAGGTTTGAAGCTGTCCAAGAGTTTTAGCCCAGAGCCAACCATAACGAGGCTCTGAAGTAACTGCTGACCCCCCTGGTAAAAATGAGACAAAAAACCACTTTGTCCAAGAGGGCCTCCTTACTGCCTACGACATACTGAACTAAAAATATACCTGTCATTAATAACACTATATAGTTCTCCTCCATTTAAATGCAGGTCAAATGAACATCTTAAAAAGAGCCGTAATGACTGACTGCAGCACAAACCCAAAACATTTGGTAGATTTAAAATCTCCTTCTCCAAGGATCCTGTGGGACATGGGCACAATGAGCTTTTTGTTTGCAGTTGACTACAGTACTTTTTAGTTTGTTTGCTTTATTCAACCCTCAGAGGCAGGCTCCTTCCCTACAATACTACATGCCTTTTGAAGGTTTTTGTGTTCAATAAAGTTACTCTTTCTGAGAGGGGTGCAGTTACAGATTTGCTCAAGTTAAAGCATTCTAATTCACTGACCAATAAAGAAAGTAAAAGAGAGGGCTTTGTTTTTGCCAGAATTAAACTTCTGTTTTGTTTTGTGGTTTTTTGTTTTTTTTTTTTTTTTAATGTAGCTACCTAACACTGACAACCTGAGGTCCAGCTTTGCAAAACACAAAGCATAAACGCTCCTATGCCGAAGGGAAGAAAAACTAACGTAGAGTCTCTGGACAGTTTTAAAAGTGGCAATATGCCCCATTACTTTCCTAGCTGGCAGCATTCTCCCAGTGACAGACAATCTGGCCACAGACACTAGCCAGCTCCTTATTACAGCACTAATCTTATGTAATGGGAGTGAGCTCACCGCCCTACAAAGCACTAATTATCAACAGCATTTTCCAAAGGATATGAATAACTCCCCTTGTGAGACGGAGGCCCAAGGCACAACCCCAAGTAGCTGTATGCGCTTAATCCATAACATGAATAGCTCCAAAGGACTCCTTTACCGCTGTGCCTGCTCACAAGGGTCCTTAACAGTGAAACGCCAGCAATCCAAATACAATGGAGAAGCTGCCAAAAGCAACACCAGATTTCTTCTATTTGGATGGGTGTGCTTTACAGCTGTAAAAGTTACTATTCACAGAACTAAGTGAATTATTTAAATTTAATTTCCCTAAGATATTTTCAAATGTCACATTATGTTCATTCTTCCTTTGATCAAGCCAATTATTTAATGTCTGCACTGATAATTTTGTTATTTTGTAGTTTGTATTACATCAAATTTAAAGTATACAAAGATCCATGTAGGCATGGACAAATTCCTCTTTTCACATAGTTGTGTGAGTATTTAGGCCTTGCTTTCTTCTCCTGCACCACTGTGATTTTCCAAATGTATTTGTTTCTATGACTTAGAGTTTTTTATGATAGTTGTGGGATGAAAATTGTCAATGATTCATCCTTAAAGAGTTGTTCACTATCACAGAAATGCTGGGAGAACAGTCTGCAGAAAAGTGCAAGAATAATTTTAATTCTGTAATTTTTTAAATGTAAACGAAGTCTTACACATAGCCATTTTCATTCCTGTGTAGAACGTAAATCAGAGGAAAACTAATGCTTTCCCACACCGAATGCCAACAGAACAGCCCTATATCTACACTGCAATAGAAGAAAAGCAGAGCTAACAAAACATGCTCTTTAAAATATTATTATTATTTTCTTCTGCCTCTTGTGTCTGTCAATGTAATCATACCTGAAATGTCTTGAGCAGAAATTGGCTTAATTTTCACGAAGTAATGAATAATGAAGCTCTAAAAATGTCGGGGTGCTGTGAGTTCTCTGAACACACTTCAGTACCTGCTCTCACTACCTTCACCTTTGAGACAAATTATGTGAAGTTAGGGGCT
The DNA here is from genome assembly GCF_030936135.1 of Gavia stellata. NCBI lineage: Eukaryota > Metazoa > Chordata > Aves > Gaviiformes > Gaviidae > Gavia > Gavia stellata. Next base: position 82,702,146 of record NC_082637.1, on the reverse strand, counting down.
AGGCAGATACGCCAAAGTTTGCAGCTTACAAATTCCCTTCCTACCAGTCCATGCGATCTTGGATGTTTCTGGTATTCTAAGCCCATGTTTGTGGCAGTAGCCCCTAATCTCCAACTGTCACTGAATTTGCACCACAAGCGAGGGTCAAGGTTTCCTGAAAAAGCATTCACTTTTTATGTTGTACTAATACATCTGCAACCAACTCTTTTCCCTTGTTATAAAAAGGGAACAGTTGCTGCTGCCAAAGTGTTTTTCATGTGGCCCATCAGCTCCAGAACACGAATCCACCTCTCCCAACCACCGGAAACACTGAACATTTCTTCCTTTCAAAAACTGAAAAAAGAAAAGAAAAAAAAGAGAGAAAGCAGGAACACATTGTAGATGAGAAAAGATTGCTTCCTGCCATACGGATACAGTACAGCAAATCAGAAAAAATTAGATTCATATGGGTGGGCAGCAATGGATTCCACAGTTTAGTATAATTATAGCTTATTTTGTTCTGCATATTGGACAAGATAGCCTAAGCTTAGCCAAGGTGCTCCTTTGAAGACGTGCTCTGACCTTTGCCAAGAAGCTCCCAATTTGTTTTTTAAAGAAATTGCAAAAAAGACAAATATAAGCAAATTGGCCTGGTCAATAGAATCCAGTATAATGAAATGTCAGATACCTGGAAAGTAATTTGTTTCTGGAAAAGTAGCACCTGGACTGACCTGGTTGACTGCCAGCTGAATATGAGCCAACGGCATCCTGGCCTGTATCAGAAATGGTGTGGCCAGCAGGAGTAGGGAGGTGATCGTGCCCCTGTACTTGGCGCTGGTGAGGCCGCACCTCAAATGCTGTGTTCAGTTTTGGGCCACTCACTCCAAGAAGGACATTGAGGTGCTGGAGCGTGTCCAGAGAAGGGTGACGAAGCTGGTGAGGGGTCTGGAGCACAAGTCTGATGAGGAGCGGCTGAGGGAACTGGTGTTGTTCAGTCTGGAGAAGAGGAGGCTGAGGGGAGACCTCATCGCTCTCTACAATTACCTGAAAGGGGGTTGCAGAGAGGTGGATGTTGGTCTCTTCTCCCAAGTGACTAGTGACAGGACAAGAGCAAATGGCCTCAAGTTGCGCCAGGGGAGGTTCGGGCTGGATATTAGGAAAAACCTCTTCACTGAAAGAGTGGTGAAGCATTGGAACAGACTGCCCAGGGAAGTGGTGGAATCACCATCCCTGGAGGTGTTCAAGCAACGTGTGGACGTGGCACTGCAGAACATGGTTTAGTGGGCATGGTGGTGTTGGGCTGATGGTTGGACTTGATGATCTTACAGGTCTTTTCCAACCTTAAAGATTCTGTGATTCTGTTACAATTAAACTTTAGGGCATGAGAGGCATGACTCAAGTACTTTACTCATGTTATTTTGCACTTTTCAAGTCCAGTCTATGTTTGGGATGTAGTAGGCACAGCATGCTGAAAAGGTGTCTTTTACCAGGAGATTGCATAGGATTGCATAGGATTATGCTATTTTGCCTGAAAGGCGGGAAACTGCTGAGCAGTTTTAAATTAAAAACCACTTTGCAATTAAGAAATAAATCTGCCAAAATCCCCTAAAAGCACACAGATGACTATGCATCAAACACTTCAGTGAGGTAGGTCAAAAATCCTCTTCAAGTTCTCTTTGCAGGAACAGAGCCTACCATAATATGATTTAGGACTGTGCCCATTTCTATTTTGTTAGGATAATTTTCCTTGTCTTAAAAGTTCTTGTTATGGAAAACAAGTAGACTCAACACAGATATGGACAAATGTCATGTGGACCAAAAAGTTTTAAATACTATTCCTTGCTTTCTCATTGAATCTGATTGTATTTGCTTTGTTATTCAAGACACCAACATTTTCCTTGAGGAACTCTGAGAATCAGAGCATGTATGTACAAGATCACTCTTCATTTATTCCAAGACTTGCTTGCTGGCATTGTCTTTGCAAGTTGAACGTAAGTTCCAGTTGATATATGAAGAACATGTACAGGAATAGAGGGGATGTTTTGACTGCTGCTGTTTTTGATGAATTGATAACAGCCAGTATTTTTGATAGGGGTTAAAAGAAAGAATACCAAGATATCAAAATATCCCAAAAGTTAGTCCACTGCTAGGCATCTAAATAACTGTTCCTGTTTTCAGTAGGGCTGTGAGCCTGTCAAGGGTACTCTAAGTTCAGTGTAGTTTTACCAGTAAGAACCTTAATTCTATATGCTCACTTTTTAGAAATCTTGGTTACATTGTCCCACACGCCTTAAAAAGCAAACAAACTTCCCATGCCACTGAAGGGGAGTAAACTGATCTCATCCCGACACTGCACAGAAAACTGAATGGCCCTTGCTTATTTGATTGGTGAAACTATCATCAACTGATTCATGAGGTAAGGGAAATTTCTGCAACCTCATCTGAGAATTTAAGCTTTCTCACATTACTAGGCCAATGACAAAGGCGAGTTTGTCACCCTCATCTGACATGAATTTACAAGTGTGCTCAAAAAAAGTCCCCCCTGTATTTTGGGAGCCAATGGAAGTGAGACAGCAAAAGGTTTATATGCCAGTGCTGCATATGACTATCAAGTTCACAAAATGCAGCTAAGGTGAGCATGTGTATTCAATAGCTCACTGTAGTTAGAAACAACATGCAGTGCACTTGGAAGTATGTTTATTGGTTTTCACTAAGGAACTCATGTACATGCTTTGTCCAACTATCATATTTAATGGTGGCTGGCACTTAGCTTCAGCTTAAAAAATCTGGAAAAACACAACTTGGCATGAGCTGAAAATGTCAAAAAATGACTGATTTCCTTCCATTGAACTCATTGGTTGAAATACCTTTTAGGTGCAAAGAAAAAATGGTATTTGATCCCTTTTCCAGAAATTGCTAATAAAATACATGCCAACACCTGGCAAAAGAGTTCCTTTCAACATACTGAATATTTAAGTTGTGGGTTTCCTTATGTCCATGGAATATGAGTACTAAAGTAATCCAAAACTTATTCCATAATCTCCAGTGGTAGAGCCTGTGGTACAATGATTCCCAATTCTAGGGGCGGGGGGGGGGGGGTGGAGGGGGTGGTTCAGAAGAAAAACTCATGTGAAAAAGAAATTACTAAAATATATCATCACAGCTATTTCATCTGGGCAGTACTGGGGAAGCACTGAGACAACAATTCTATGCACAGCATGTCTTGCTGTTGCTGTTGTTGTTCATTTGCTTTCTCTTTTAAGTCTACCAAGCATCAGAACTATTTTTTTAAATCCATAACCTAATAAAATCATCTAAGCATGATTTTCAGATTAAATCAAGCTGTTATTGGCAGAGAATTCAAACAAATATCAAGATAACGATGAATGTACATCACTTGTAGATGCACAGTCAGCCTAAGAGATGCAATGATTTTTCTGATAGTATCTTCAAGAAAACTCTCATATCAGGGGAATCCTCAGCAGACTTGATAAATTTTCATCTATGCCAGAAGTGTTGAATACAATTGTAGATAGATAATATTATCTTAGAGAAAGCATGGAGCTGGGCAACAAAGCTAGAGACAGCTGAATTACAGCTGCACCCTGGTGTGTAAAACACAAGAAAGCTATTTAGATTTTGGCTGTATGCAAGAGCTACTTCTAATCGCAGAAATTCAAGTTAGAACCTCAGCACTGATGTAATAATGCTGATTTTTATGATCACAAATTATGTTGAAGCATTTAATGCTATCATGACTACTGTTCACCTGCAAATACATAAATGATCTAATTTCTTGACATAAACAGTATTCAAATTCATTGGAATTTTAAGACATCATCAGGGAAATAAATTTTAATCATATATTTAATCACATTATTTTTCCTATTAATTACTAGAGAAGTAATAAAACACTGTAACCAGAAGAGTGCTTAGAAAGTACGAAAAATAAGTTAAAAACTAGGGAAAAGGAGCAAATGAGGAAGCTGCCTAGAAACATGGTATCCAGAAACCATATGGAATAAATTATCAGGGAAAGCTATTGAAGCAATGAACATAAATGATTTCAAGAGACACCTAAATTGTTTCCGAAGGAAGACACAGAGGGAAGTTGTTAAAAATAAAAGAAAAATCAAGTGGAAAAAAATCAATCAAAAGAGAAATCTGTTGGACAGATGATCTTACTCTGTTCCTAGAGTATCTTCATTTCTTAAAATTGAAAATTAAAGTAAAAATGTAATACCACATTTGCCCAGTAGCCTGAATTAAAAAATAGAATCTCAGCCCTAATTTTAATTTCCTTGAATTCATCATTCAATGACACACCAAATTTGTCTTTGCAATATATGATCATGTATCTTGTTTTACAATTCCCAGCATAAGATGGGCTGCCCCTTCAGGCACTACATTTATGCCCAAATTTATCTCACCTAACTTTAGATCCCTTAGTGACTTGTAGGCTCCCTGACCAACCACTGCAGACAGCCCAGACCACACCTGAGCTCCAACCAAACCTAAACCACCCTCAGAGGGTGCCTGTTACTGTCAGTGAGGTGTAAGAAGCCACATCAGGAGACAGAGAATGAACTCCTCCAGAATGAGTAGAGTTCAAGGCCATGGTCTATCTTGTTCTCCCAAAAATACATGAGGATAAGCAAGAGAAAATGATTAAATGAAACTTCTGCTTACACCCTGCAAGACTTTGTGGCTCCAAGCACAAATGCATGTGTTGGTACCACCACAGATGTACTGAGCAATCAGTCAGTCAACAAAAAGTTTCATCATCTTTTTCTTCCTCACTGTGCTGTCACCTGCCGCACGTGGTAGTTTCCCCAAGAAATGGCTTATTTACAAGTCATTTTAGAGAACTTTAAACCTCTGGTTATTTACATGAAATAGTAATAAATGAAGCCTGCTTTGCCCCAGGTGTCTTTCTACGTAAGTTGTAGCCACATGGTATGCAACAATGATCATTGCGTGCATGTGTGAGCATGTGCATATGTGTGTCCAGATCCTTTCTGCTTTAAGAAGAATTCACAACTGGAAGGAAAATAATAAGCATAACCAGTTTGGGGTTTTTTTATATAATGTTCTTCAATAAGTGTTAAACAGCAATAAATCACCTGTCCCTTCTACAAAAGAGACTGTTTTGAATTGGAAAGAGCTCAATCATTTCCTGTATCTATCAGCTCTTTGATTTAGGTTAGTTAAAGGTGGGTAAAGAGTGTTCTCCCTCTCCTGCTGATTTTCCTTCTTGTTTTAAGGCAATAAGAGGTATCAACAGCATCTTAAAATTTTATGGACAGATTATTAGTTACAGGCCTCTTGAACCACCTAAGGATAGCTGCTTCTCCATCCTAGCTGTAAAGCTGCCATACAGACTAGAACAGTCTCCAACAATACTTGAGAGGCTCCTTTGTGCACTCTCACACACCTAGCAAACGCAAGAGCTTGAATGCCATATCCTCCTCCGAAAAGTGCATTCTGTTCCATATACAGAAGGGAGAGGAGAATTGCCACATGTGTCCTTGTATAAGACCAGAAGAGCACAAATCAGCTGCAGCAGAGACCCTTAAATTACAGTCTCAGACTTTGAGTTTTTCTCAAAAAGCTTTGAGTTCTCCCACTTATACAATAATAAGAACTAAGAATAAGATTTTAGAACTATACCAGAAAATAGTAGTTACCCTGAAACAAGAGTTTGCTGGCTTTTTGCTTGGGTGCATATTTAGTGACTGCATTTTTTCATGCAGCTTCCCTCATTGCTGGTGGGAATTTGATAAGCCACCACAAAAAGAAAAGAATGACTGATTTCATTTCAAAGGCATCTTACCAGCGGGCTACCATCAGTCCAGCGGAAATCACGCTCAAACATCTTGTCATTGAGGCCAATCCACTGGTAGTCATGCCCAATACCTAAGGAACCAGAAGGATATTTTTATTAACCTTCCCATAAATGGAAGAGATTTCACCAAAGAAAATAAAAAGAAGTTGCACAAGAATGAATCAGGCATCCTGTTCTTAAGATTCTTCTACTCATTATGCAAACAACTATTTACAGGCTGCTTTTCAGCTTTTCAATTATAGTTTGGGATGTCTGTAAAAGTGCAGATTCTCATCTAACAGTTTTAAACAATCCTGTCTCGTCCCTTCTGATGGCACCTTCCAAAGAAGGTGCCATGTTCTTCCTACCTGAGCACATATGAGGAGGAGAAAAAAAAAAGCAAAAAAGATTAAAATAATAAAAGCACCTATTTTAATCTACATTTTTCAAATTTTGGTTAGGCTGTGACCAGTGTTGTCTAGATTGTGCATAGAGGAACTATTTCTTTACGCCTACCTAATACAATATATAGCGCCATGGTCATTGATGTCAGGTGCACAAAAAATCAAAAGCCTCCAGAAAAAAATGTTTCATCAAGTTCCAATACCAAAACAACAGTTCCTGTTCTCTTTCTCAAAACCAAAGTATTTTCTATGTAACAAATAATAACTTAATAGTGATAGGGAACTTGCACTGACTGCAAAAGTAAACATGAAGAACACAAAGTGCACCTTTTAAACCTTCTAAGAGTGTATATTAAGATGGAGATTTAAAATCTCAGTGATCAGAAGGATATTTCACTGGCTGCAAACCCTCAGTGACTGCTCTTGTTTAACAGTACATACGGTTCACAAAGATCTGCTCCTCATGAGACAAGATGCTTGTCAAGTGTGCTCCCTGGAGACGGCATTCCCTTTCAGCCGTGTCCCATGTACGCCGATGGGCAAAGTATTTGTAGCACTGTCCTTGGAACTTGTGCCAGCCGTAATCACAGGTCTCTGTGTCTGTGACAAAAAATTAAATCACATCTCTGTCAATGGGCGTGAAACACAGGCATGTTTCATGCAAGCGGATGGATTTTCTGCAGGGCAAAGGTTCAAGATACCCACCTGTTAAGCAGTACAAATACAAACAATCAACACTCATCTTTGAGACCTCACTACATTTTCAGGTAGCTCTGTTTATCCAGTTTCAGCACAAGCTGCAGGAATATTACTTATGTAAGGAGTATAATTGCAGCTGGCAGCTTTGTGAGCTTCCCCTGATCAAATTGTGCTGTATCTGGACATCCTCAAGAGGACACCTTCAAACCATAACACTGGATGAATGAAATGCTTGGATGTTGGACTGCAGTTAGTCTACATTTCATTTGAGTTTTCTGAGTCTGTATATGGGGATGGGAATTTTTACTTGCGAGGGCAAATAGTTCTTTGAGTGACTGTACTGAATTACCTTCGTTTGGAAGAAACCGATAACTGAGAATAATGTGAAGGAAAGTGCTTGTGATTGCAAGTCCACAGATGCAAAGCTGCAGTATTATCTTTCTGAACTTAACCCTCCAAATCCTCCTCCAAAACCCATCTTTCTTGACAAAGTCTAACTTAATAAACTTTAGGCATCAGTTTCTAAGGCAGGCTGTAAAGCTGAAATACAAAGTAATGAAATACACATTGTTCGTGCTTGTATGAGGGATGGTACTGATAAGAATGCATAATAGACAGAAGTTCACAACAGCCAGTATCCTTTCATCTAAAGAGGAATAAACACGAGCCTTGGAACAGTAACAATCCGTGGATTTGACATTAATTATTTTGTCAAGGTCAGGCAGCTGTGAACAGAATAGATGGCAAGAAACAACAAAGTTCCAGTTCCAAGTTTGCGTCTGCACCAACACTGCAGGAATGAATCACAGACAAAAATCAGTATTAATAAGATGGGCATTACAAATACGATGCCTGAATGTGTCTGAGCTGTGCTCGATGATGAGAAGAACTTGCCACTGAGAAGAGAGAGTTTTAGGGAGGAATGGGAGAAACAATAGGGAAATCTCTGACTGTTTTGAGTTATGGCAGATGAAATGGCATCATAAAGGACACTTCAGCACAAGATTACAGCTTGCTCCGACTACATCTGGTTCCAGCTAAGTACATGATGGCTCACCCTGAAGGGCCTCAGTTGCAGGATGTTTAAGAACAGAAACACAAAGCTTGGCCTTCCCCACCCCACCCACCAAACAGGAATTTGCCACTTCTCACCAAGTTTTATCAATCCCCAAATAAAACTGTGCCAGAAAGCAACTGTCTGGCCTTCCCAGAGGTATAGATACATTCTGGGTATGAACTTCCATTTCTTATTTTCAGTAAGTCAATATAGTCAATAGTGAATAACATGCTTTGGCCAAAGAGGATCTTTTTGCATTAGTACAAAAAATAGCCAAATATTACAGAATATGCCAACAACATATGACTGCAGATTCTTTAACTATGATATTTCTTAGGTTTGAGCAGTTACCCCCAAAAGACAATTGTGAAATAATTTTTTCACAACACAAGTCTGGTTCCTAATTCATAGCAGGAAGAGGCCATTCACATCCTGAAGCACCAAAGTCTCTATTTTTTTTTTAAGTTATTAAATCTCCCAAGATAAAAACTAAACTTCACGTGTACAAAAAGGGATTTAAAAGTGCAAACATATCACTTCGGAGGCTTACCAGAATTTCTCTGGCAATTCCTGGCAACACTGATAACACAGCAGTCATTGTCTTAGGAGTCTGGTATCAAAATCATTTTATAAAAGTCATCAGTAAAGACATAAATGTACCAAATACAAAGGCATAATAGTGCTTACACTGATTATGTCTCGTCTATTTTCAACAAGTTAAGCTGTAGAAAACTGCTTGTGCCTTGAGTAATCCCAGCTATGAAAAAGGAATGTAATCTATACTACCAACTTGTTAGATTTTTATCTTTTCCCTCTTTGTATTCTGTATGAGGTGCAGGCTGCAGATACAGCTCTAATCTCTGGGATCTAGGCCATTTTAAAGTTTAGTCTGCCTTTGGCTTTCTAGAACATTTGTTTAACCACACAATGCTGACTAACAGTGCTATGTCCTTCGTGAAGGCACTTAAGATTTTATTAATCATCTTGTTCAGGGACTCCCTTGTCCCACAGGAAAGAAGTCAGATAATAACAAGGAGCATTGCATGCTGAGAAAATCGTGGCCAGACAGCATTTCCAGGCTATTCTAATCAAGCCTTTGCTGGCCTCTGCTAGGGAAGAAGTGCACGACTCGAGAGAAGATATGCTGAAAGGTACATGGGGGAGGCAAAGAGGCTTAAAAACACAAAACCTAGAAGACCGGGTTCAAAGAAAGATATAGTGGCCTGAGCATGAACCATAAGTAACAAAATTTCTCTTCTTAAGATAGAGGATGTCATATGTGACATAGGTACTCGCAGTTGAAATGTATGCACTGCAGTGCACATACAATTCCTCCCTCCTATCCAAAATGGCATGTGGTTTTCCAAACGGGAAAAGTTGAATAACTTCTTCTGCACCTCTTTGTAGCCCAAATCTACAAAGACAGAAAAAGACGGGGCTGATGGCTATAAAATACATAGGATTTTTAGAAAGGGAAGAGAGGATTTTTTTCATTTGGTTTGGTTTGGTTTTTGAGAGGAGAGGTTAATGAGAAGAGGAGAAAAAGGAATGGGGAAAGGGAAAGTCAGGAGGGTAGAGAATGAAAAGTGCAAACCAGGCAAGTAAAAATGTAGGGACTGTTTCACCTCTGCAGTGCTTTGGCCTGAGTGTGTGTATCTTATGACATTAACAAAGCTGAAAGGGTGACACAAAGGTAAGGGCTCCATATGGGTATAAGTTTTTAATGCCCTTACTGAACCAGTAAAGTCTAATTGCAGGTGGCTGTAAATTTTCTGACCCTATCACCAGAACAGAGTAGGTGGAAGCACTTACTGGATTCAATACTCCATGTTCATTGTATACTTATCCAGGGAGGGAATCACAGCTTTCCATAACCTTATTCCAGAACGTGATGGAAAGACTGAAACACTGCTTGCCATATTCATGGTGTTTTAAAAGTTGTCTGACTAGTCTTAAGATTTATGACAATTTACAGGCTTTTTCAGTGATGTGTGCAAGGAGTTACACAGCTTCTGTTCTCTGTAACCGCAATTGTATATGTATAACAACATTGCTAAATGCTGCATTAAAAAAAAAAGTTCTCTGTGGGTTTAACACATAGATAGGTACTGCTTTTTCAACAGCTGCAATAAGCTGCTGACAATAGGTCCCTTGTCTTTAAGGAAATTCCGTAAGAGGCTTAAAGAAAATAAAGACTGAAACACAGGTACTAGAACATAATAAGAGTCTTACTTAGCTGTGAATTTTATCTGTGACTGTCTGCCTTCAGCTATTGAACAAACGCCTGAAGCCCATTAGCCCACACATCTTGAGGAGAAACCGTTTCTCTGGTAAATATTCAAAATAATCCCTTCTCAGCTGAAAGACATCAGTTAGAGACCATCTGTTTCCAGAAAGTATCTTTGCACTTGCACTCTTCTCAAATACTTCCATCCCGAGCTACTAAGCCCTGGGAACAAAGTGAAGCAAATGAGATTGGAGTAATCGCAGACATTTGAACAACGAACTTGGGTTATAAAAAAAATATTGTTCCTGACATGGTAATTAAAAAAATTGGTTGTTTTGTTTTCAGAACCTGGAAGAGAACAGCTAGTTGTATTGTCCCAAGGAGGCATGTCCCGTAACAAATACATATGTGCCATTTTGGCACACAGGTCCATGCATGCAGCTGCATTTGGTAAACAGGCTAGCCTAGGTGCGCCTGCAGAGATCCTGCAGCAGAGAAAGCCAAACCTTAAGTTTGAAACACAAACACCATTCCTTGAAAGCAGGTAGACACCAGTTAGAATAGCAAAAGGAGAAAAAGAAAAGGAAACTCTAGCCAGCCAAGGAAGGAAGAGGAAAATCTAAACAGGTGCTCATCCAGTTTTCATAAAGAACACTTACTGCTGAAATTGAGGTTCAAATTGCAAGTTTTTACCATTTTGTTGTTTCCTATGTAACTGTTCATAAAGTAAGGTACTGCTCACCGCAAATACAGATGGCCAGATAATGCAACAATAGCTGCAGACTTTCATACACCCCAGTGGTCCCTGGGCATTATCGTCTACGGTTGATTCCACCAGCCTGGGATGAGAAAGGGTATCAAACAATCCTCCTCTCCTCTTCCCCAAACACAGAGCTCGCAAAGCAATGCTTCAGGCAGCAAAATTGGGAGGATCTGAGCTCTGGGCTCATTTATCTGGACACCAAGAGCTCTCATAAGGGCTTTTCACAGAGGGATGACAATGGAAAGACTGATGGCTCCCCCAGGATAAGACTCACATCAAGATGTACTGTAGCCTGCAGTCACCCTTTAAAAAAGTGGTTTGGGGATATTTCTGCATTTTAAGAAGTGATGTTCAAACATTACCAAGCGGCATGCAGAATATGCATCTGTACTTTGGAAAGATCTATGTGGTGGGCAAAAGAGGGTATTATTTAACAGGTACTCCACTCACTTTTAATCTAGCCTGAACCAGAAGTGATGCTGGCTTACTGAGCTAGCAATCTAGTTTAAAAAGGAAACACCCTCAGCTGCTCTGTTTCTAACATCAGACAACTTTAGCTCTCTTCAGGAAGAAGTTCCTGGGCTCAGATTGTGTGCTGAACTGTTTCCACCTGGCAAGAAAAACGGCTGTCAGGGAGCCAGTTACAGCTCATTGAGTGTAAGGATTGATTTCCCTCACCCTAGGTCAGATCACCCTGAAGGCTCCTCTAACTTCGACCACCTGCCGGAGCTCCCTGATGTGCAGCTCCACTGTCCTCTGGTCACATCCCCTCGTAACACTGACACAGGCATAATACATCAGCCAAAGATCCCTTAGTCTAGAAGAGTCTCACAGGGGCATTTGGGTAAAATTCTGAGCTCTATGTTTTTTCTACACCAGTGTCATGGGACGAGGATGCGGTGGAGTTGTCTCCTACTTTAAGCTTCATTTCCAGAGGCAATGCACGCTCACTGCTTCTATTCCCTTCTAGGGCATTTTGAATACTCAGCACCATGCTGAAGAAAGCCCTTCAGCTTGACTTTTTTCAAAGCTTTCTAAAATGAATAGTATATATTGGAGAAAAAAAAAAAAAGAGTAATGTAATATAATATCAGTGTGCTCAACTCCACCTTTCCTGTGGCACCAAGGTACGCATTCTGTCGTTCTGGCTGGTCTTTAAATCTAGTGAGGTCAGGACTGGTGCCTTGAAATAAAGCCTGCTTGCCAGACAACCGTCTCTGAATCGCCAACACAGTTTTATTTTGTCTGGTGGAGTGGAAATTTGGCACTAAATGCTTTTCCCAAGTCCCAAACCACTGCAGGACTTTAAGTGGAGGAAATTTAAATTCCAAAGCTGAGTGAGAAGGGCTCTGGTTCTGATTGACAAACTAGGAAATGTTCCCATTAACCACCTAAAATGCACTCTCAGGTTGGTCATAAAAAGCAGCTTAAAGCTACCATGGTACTCAGAGCCACTCGCTACTATGGATTTGCTGGAATGAAGAGGAGGAGGAAGGCAGTGAGAACACTTATTTCTTTTGTTGTGAAAACACTGTCAACTTATAATTTTGGAGAACAGATTCAGAAAGTCATTTCAAATTACAAGGTTAGCCAGACTTCTGAAAAAGTTTAAGAGTGAAAAGTGCTGGAGCTGGTCAGCTTTGAGAGTTTTTAGCTGTAACAAATTAATCTCTACACTTTGAGCTGGAAGAGTTTGCAACTGCCTTTCACCAAAGATGAGAAACAAACATGAAAATACACAGTATTAGTTAAACAAATCCAAAGGTCTAGTTCATTCAACTGTGACCAAAACCATTCAGCTGAAGAAAAAATTATTTTCATAAGCTTTAGAAACTACTCTTTAAAACACCGTTTCTTTTTCCCATGGAAATGCCTTCATTAATTTTATGGACAGAACAGATTTTGCTACCCTAGTCCTCCTCCTACATGCAGATATTGAGTAAGCATCTTGCACTGTAAATATTTCTTGTAAATACAGTGGGATTTCTTGCAGTCAATGTTCTAACAATTACAGAGATTTGGATGTTTAATCTGATTTCAGGGTCCAGTTTAGAAAGCCTTTTACAACTTCCTCATAATTGTGATCTTGCACCTACTTTTGCTAAAATAATCACAGAATAAATCGACTTGAAAATTCTGGGATGAAGTTGTCAAGGTTATGGTCCCCAGTGGATGGATATATAATCTAGATATATATTCAGTAGACTATTCCTACCTTCCAGTGATGCTTGTTGGAAGTGATGGGTTCTGATATGTCTTTCACACTGCATATAATTTTTTAAGACAGAAGCTCAGTCAGAGAGTAGCTCGGCTCCCCCTCACTATCCCATAAGCATCACTACGGTAATGACAGAACCTTGTTATGTGTCTTCCCAGTAGTTTGCAAGCCAATGTGATCAGGCTGTTCTTGCCTTGGAACCATCTGAAAAGTATGGCTGTTTTTATTTTGACACAGAAACTGCCCAATATATCAGTTTGTATTTGGTACAGCAGTAAAGTGACTTCAGTCAGATTAGCATGTGGATAGAGTTTGCTCTCATCCATCTGCAAAAGATGGTGCAGATGTAACCTTAAACAAAAAGTCCTGAGCCACAAATCATGGAAATCTAACATGCACAAAAATTATAATCTCTCAACATCACTGATGACTTCCCACAGATTTTGACATTTTCTTCCATCCTCTCATTTTTAGGAGGCTTTGCCTAGTTACTCCAGAAGGGTCTTGAAATGGAAACAGATGACCTCGATCACCATAGATTAAAGAATACACCATACCTTGTTCACAGAGAGCACCTATATAGCTTGGCAGACACAAGCAAGTAAAGGTATTGAGGCCATCTATACACGTGGCTCCATTCCGGCATGGATTAGATTGGCATTCATCAATATCTACAACACAAAGATAAAAGTGTTTTTATAATCCACCCACCTCCTAGAAGGGAAATGTTCTTCAGCCTTAGTCATACTTATTACTAGGAGCAGTTCAATCCAGAAGAATTAAGTATTGCAAAAGATCCAAGTGACCAGTTTATTTGCATGATAACTGATTTCACTATGCACAACCCTCCGTTCTCTTCATCCACAAGCCAAGAAGCGGTTTCCTCAGGAAATGTGACATTGCTGATCCACAATTTTATATCCTGCACTCTGACTCCTGAGTTAATTTCTAAACTCTAAACCTTCAATTCCTTATTGTGTAGCTGAGAAAGAAGTGATACTGTGCAGTGTGTAGTATTTTCCCTTACTGGTGGAAAATTTGACTTGAGTGTGTGACCATGGCACAAAAAATTCTTGTCAAGTGCTGGAGACCTCAAATATCTTCACGAGTCTCTAATACTGGAAATTTTATCATATACAATCAAAAGACTGCTAATTTCAGTCTGCAAAGCAGCATGCCATGGCATCTTATTGGTTTGCATTTCTCATTTCTTCCATGTCTAATCTGATCAAGATAAGGACAAAACTTCATAAAGACAATCTCACTAAATGACCAGTCAGATAGGAGCATTCATAGTCATGCACACGTTTACTACTAGGCCTATGGCTCTAAAATAAACAAATAACTTTTCTCTCCCCACTCCTCTGGCTGCTAAAATACCTTGCCTTCACCTTTTAAATTGGAGCACTAGTTCATTTAATAGAATTACTTTGTGCATGTATTTGCACAGGTTATAAGCTAGTATGTCTCTTTATAAAGATCATATGGTGTTTTCTAATGAGTGCTGTTCCTCTGAAACAATTACAGCTTAAACTTCAATCCAGATTTTGCAAACGTCTTAGTCCAAAGTGAACTGTTGGTAGTGATTGACTATTAAAATATAAGAGAGAAGTTAAACATATCTACAAACCAACAAACAGTTGTGCAATCCTAGGAATAATTGCTGCATCATGCGAAAGGCTTTTTTAAAAAATATTTTTATTTAAAAAAACTACTTCTGTTCAAATTTTATGCTAGGTCTTATTTGTTCCCGTCACTTGGAAAGCTTTCAAGTCAACGTTTTATGCCTTATATACAGAATATCCCTGAATCCAGGTCTAAAAATGCTGAGGTGTACTTCCTTAAGCACCACAGAACATATTTCTATATGGCAACCGGCCATGGAGTGTTCCACTCCAATTAGTTAATAAGCCACTAAAAGTTCTAGGGGACAAGAAGTGGCAAGATTATTCTTCTATAACCTTAAAAAAAAGACAAAATTATTATTCTTGACCTCTGGTTTGCAAGCAGGGAATGCCATCTTCCTTGACAAAGAAATAGATTTAAGATGCGACAGCAACGATCCATTAGGGAGCTAGCAAACTCATCAACATGAAATAGGAAAGCAGAGAAAAAGCACTGGCTAATTATTTTTTTAATCACATACTGTCTTGCAGAACACAAATAAAACCATAGTAATCCTGACAGTTATGCTGCACTGGTATCAACCTTTGGGTGGGGTTGTTTGATTTTTTTCTCCCAAGCTATATATGATGAGTTGAACTCATTTTAGCAACACTGCATGAGGTTTTTCCTCTCAAATTTGGCAGGCAACTCTGTAACAGGCATATCCATGGTACTTATCAGGGAATGAAACTTACAACTTTTCAAAAGCCTAAACCATCTCTACACTAAACAGCCAAACTACCACTTTTGTCATTCTTGCTGGTTGGAAGGAAAAGCTGGTTATTCTGAACGGTACTGGTGAGTCTCTTGAACCCAACAGTCATAGCAGGTAAGCGTAGATATCACAGGCAGCTTGAAGAGGTCCTTAGCTAGAAGAGTTACCAAAATACTAATTTATATCAAAGTTGTATATGATTATGATCATATTTACAATTTCCTTGAAAAAATATCAAGCTGGTATTTAGTGCTTAGCTTCCCAGTCACATTTGGGTTTAGTTTATTTTACCGCCCTTTCAAATAATTACACAAAGCTCTTAAGAGCTATCACAAATATTAATGTTTAGTTGGCTTTATTTTAGTTATTTATTATTTTAATGTGATGTATTCTAGGTCATGTAGTTCATTTACAATTCTCTTACCTTTGCGTGTGTACACATCTGTGAACTTTATGGGGAGAGAAAAAAGGGGGAGGTGGACCTCCTTCATTTTATTGTTCTCTTCTTAAGTAAGGCCTCTCTAGAATTTTTCGAATGTCTACATATTTCAGCTTCAAAACACATCACTTCTGCAGATCTCATGTATGAAAACTTTATACTTGACTTAATCAGTATCTAAATGGCATCAGCTTACCTAATTCACACTGCTCGCCGTTGAAACCTGGCAAACATGTACAGATGTAAAACGAACCACGCGGATAGCAGGTACCACCATTAAGGCAGGGATTGCTTTTGCATGGATCTTGGCCTGTTAAACAAGTAGAAAAATAAAATTGACTCTGTAGTTTCAAGGAACTGGTGTCTTTTTGATTTCTTGGAAGAAGAAATCTTTCTTCATTTCTGCATTGATGTTGCAGGCTTTACTGTAGTTATAGAAACTCTATTAACATAATAGACTACTGAGAATAAGACAGTTTTGTAAAATAGTAAAGCTTATTTTCAGGCATCACTATTTTCAACTTTAACAATAACGTGGCATTTACTATGAACCAGCGTAAGTAATTTTCAGAATTACATTTTTTTGCAGCAATTGGTACTATATTTGGCAGTCATGATATTCTATTGATGATTTAGTTTGCATGACATGACAATTAATTATAGCTGAAAACAGTTAAACATATGCAAAATGAATGGAAAATGCTTTTTTTTTTGAACAGGGTTAGTTTATGTGGAATGATTGGGTACACAGAACATACTAGCTGGCTGCTGTTGTTTCACTTTGTTATATTTAATCAATCAATGCCCACAAGGTCTTATTCCTTTGAAAGGATGTTTTCACACATGCATATTTCCCACCTGCCTTTCTTAAAAACACATTTCAAGGATACAAATAAAGCTACTGAATACATTCATAACTGAACTAAACATTAAGATAAAAGCTTACCTGCTGTGAAATCCTCAGTTGTTATGGGAGTTATCATTTAAATAGCTTTTCCTTGCAGAGCTTTATGCCTTCTAGTGATGTTTATTTCAACTTAGTTTAGATACCTAGGTATTTGCATTTGCTTTAATGCCTAGGAGCAATCACTGACATAAACAAGTACACTCTCATTAACCATTTCTAAGTATTAGCTTCTCAGTGTTAGAGGAAAATCATGAAGACAGTCCTTCTGGGATACAAGAAGAAAGCCCTGGCATTGAAAACTTACAAAATGGGTAAGAGAATTCTGTAATCTAAGTTAATTCAGAGACATGAGAAAAATTTAGATTTTTGGTTACATTTTTCCAAAACAATCTGACTATGATTTATGAAATCAAAGATAAGTAACGTCTATTTTACCCTTGCAAGTTAGGCATTCAAAGAAGTCTTCTTAAAGTACCAAATTCCCTAACTAGTCACTGGAAAGCAGAAGGTTCAGTTGAAAGCCTCCAGAAGAAAATCCCGTCTATGGGATCTTGCTTTGGAGGTTTTGAAAAGAATCTGATCATATCCATAAAACAGGGTGCTTGTTTTAGGACTGCTTTGCTGAAAGTCCCAAATGTAGGGCTATGTTAAGCATCTAATGATGTTTGTTGTGCGCTTACTGTCTGTTTGTCCTCCCACGGACTGGATATTTTCCCGGTAAACAATTTCAAATTGACAGCTACCTGGATTATTTGAGGAAAAATAATATAAGAAACCCTACAAAATTAAGCCAGTTCAGTTCTTTCCTCAGTTGTACCTAGGTAAAATATGAACTGAAGCGATGCTACTCATACTGACCCTACCTGCATCTTCTGTGTATTTGGTGAAACAGTGCCTAATGAACATTATGTAAAACTGTGGCAAATGACGTCTAACAAAAAGGTCTGTAATTTATAAGAGGCAGACACTGTATCAACCAGTTAAAACTACAGACAGGCTGAAAATGTGAAGTCTCGGTTTTCTTCTGTCTGGAAAGTTATCTTGTAGGTTAAGAGAAGTTAATTTTTATAGAAAATTCTGATCCTAAAATGCGCACTAGATCTGCTCCCTAAGTCAACTGCGAGATGTTATAAAACAAACCTTCATATAAACCAATTGTGTAAGTACTATCATCATGCCAACACAGAAAAGCTATCAGACAAAATTATCTGTTGGAAATTGGAAAATTAAATAATTACAGCTGAATTCTCTGTCACAATCAATGTTACCTTCCTGTCTCTTAGAACTGGCTCGTTACCTCAAGTCTGATCCAGAGCTCCACGATGCAAAGACTCAGAAAAAGTCACTGAGCTTGGCTTTTGGTACCCCCATCCTCCTTCACTTTGTAGGGGTTACAATCATGCTGATTTCAAAGCTTGAGACTTACGAGTTCTGTTATTTCACACGGTGGTCTGATTGTCATACCTCTATTGGAGTTAAGACATACATTTACAAGTATCACAACAAACATATATGACAGTGACCATATTTGGAAGTTACCTGGAATTTGCACTGCTGTGCCTTCAACTGAACCCACACTGGTGCCAATCAGGAAATCTGATCCATTAGTGACTTCCGGAAGGGAAAATGATGAAGTTACAAGTTCAATAGTATTTGGCTCCTCAGAGCTTATCGTTGACTGCTCATTTTGATACAGATTGTTTCCAGGGGCAGTACTGTTTGTTGCAATGTTAGAAGAAATAGTCGTGATCTCCTCTCGACTAAACAAAGCTGATTGTGTTTCCATGTTTCTATCCAAAGGCTGTGAAGATGAAGGTAGCATTGTAACTGCTTCCTGGTCAGGTTTAAATACTTCACTTGCAATACTATTGGGTGAATCTGAAACGGGTGTGGAAAAAAGCCATGGGATCTCTCTCTCAGTACTCCTGTCATCTTCTTGACGGGGGTTGTTCACCCTCCCAGAAGAAGCTTCAACTTTTAATGTGCTAACTTTCGGAACATCTGTGCTTGGTCTTTCTCCAAAATTCAGAAAAGCAGTAGGCAAGACATGTATTGATGGAGAATCTCCAGAAACAGTAGCTTCTTCCTCAACAACCAAATCAGTTACAGAGGTTTCTGTCTCCTCTGTCCCATCTGTTACAAGTGTACTGAAGTGAGGAGCACTTTCAGTAGTTGTGCTTTCTGAAACAGGCCTGGGAGAAAACTCTAGCAGAGAAGACTCTGTTCTGTCAAGAAGGTCTGTAGTGGGAGGTTTATATGTTGCCGCAATATCAGAACTAACCTCTTTGAAGGTTCCTTCTGATGAATGGTCAGACTGATCTGAATCCTTTGATGATGATGTACTTGGAATGACTACTTCAGGATACTCAGATACTCCATTAACTAACTGAACAGTTACTGAGGATTTAGGAGTTTGAGGTACAGAATAAAAGCTCACTGAATCTGATTCTTCATACTCTGCTGATGCCGATTTTGTGTTTGTGTATACTGTAGGATGCTTTTCTTCATTCTTGCTAGATGATACAGTTGTCAGTTGGGATGTATGCTGTGTGGTGACAATACTTATATCAAGCATGTCAGTCATCAAAGCCTTTTCTGTCTCAGTAGTTAAAACTGGTGTAAGAGAAGGAACCACAGGCTGCTTATCATCCAGTTCTTCTTGGCCCATTCCAGAAAAGCCAGAGACAGAGATTGTTTCACTTTGATCTGCTATTACTCGGTTGTTTGCTGAAGTACTCAGCTCATAGGTGTCTTCTGTTGCGCTTGTTACAACATGTTTAGACTCATGAGGCACATGAGGGCTTGCCAGTGATGGTACTGTAGGAAGGAAAATGCCCAGTTCAGGGAGTTCAGTAGTGATGAGAGTTTCTGTTACAAAATTCATGGCATTCCCTGAACCCAAATTCTTGTCGTCTGATTTTGGTCTGTGCCCAGCTGTTACTGATTCAGTACTTGGCTGACTGGAAGTAGTCAAAGAAAGACTATCACCAGATCCAAGTGTCTTCTCTTTGGTTATGGAAAATTTAGGTGTTGAATTGTATTTCTCCCCTTCAGTTGTAATGCGAGCATCACTGCCATATGTTGATTGTGTGACAGCATTCGGCATTGTCTGCACACTTATTATATCTTCAGGCATTGATTTCGAGTGATCCATGTCTATAATAGTTGTTTCTTCTGATGGGATTTGAAGTCGTTCTTCAATTAGTGTAATATCACCATAAACAGAAACATTCAATATAACACTTCTTTTATCATCAATCATGGGAATAATTTTCTCATATACCCCAGTATCACTTGTTAGTTCTTCTGATGTAGCTGTCTTTGGTTGAACAGCAGATGGATTTGCCACAATCTCTTTTTCTTCTGTAAAAAGGGATGCTAGTCCTGTGATCACAGTCTGTGATCCACCTATCGGTGCCTCTGTTGTCATAACTTCAGAATAAACTTCCCCAGGAACACTAGATGAAGTATTTAGTTCAACTTCTGACACAGGAGGTATTGACAAATGAGTAAACATATCAGGAGAAGATGAATCCAAAACACCAACCCAGCCAGATCCTTCCCCAGAGCTTTCAGGTAATACTCTACCTGGAATTTTTGTTGTTGATGTTACAAATGGTTCTTCTGTTTCAAGGTTAGGAGTTCCACTCAGTATTACAGAAACAGGAGTTACGCCATCTTTAATCAGTGAATGTGAAGTTTCCTCCTGAGAAACAGCTTTAGAAGTAGCTGTTGTCCTATCTGTTTCATTTTCTTCTCTCTTATAGTTAGTTTCCTTATTGTGAGGTTCCTCAATCACAACAAAATAATGCGTCATCCCTTTAATCTCTTTAGAGCTGAAGCTCTTGGAACTCTCTTCTGCTAAAGCTGGGGAACTGGTGATCACTGAGCTGGAGAACTGGTCTTCTGTTTCTGGCAGCATCTCAGTTACAGCACTTGTAACTTCTTCACTAACTTCAGCATTTGATTCAGTGCTTCCTCTTTCGAAGTCTTGTGTCTTGTCAGTTGAAAGTGTGGGAGCCTTATTTGCAGGATGAGAAGTTTGAGGACTTGAAGTACTCATGATTTCTTTGACAGCCAATGGCACTACAGAAGGAATAACAGCAAGGTCGTCTCCCGATCCTTGTCCTGAAAATAATGGATCACTGATGAGCTCATTATTTGTTAGCTTTTCTTCTTTAGGTGGCAGGAGTGATCTGGGAATACCTTTCGTAGGGAAAATATTTTGTACCAATTCCCCCTCTTGCTCTATATCTGTAACTGGAGAGCTTATGTATTTCCTTGCAATCTTTACAGGTTCAGTTACTCTGTCATCATTAAATGGCAAAAGTATTTTTTTAACAGATTCAGTTTCTAATTCCTTTTCTTCTGAATATGGACTGACAGTTGGAACATTTAAAAATCCCAGATATTCATGGTTAGCCTGTGTACTTTGAAAGAATGGGTCTGTTGTTTCTTCAGAAGATTCTATAGCTTTTGGTGAAATTTCCCTTGGCCTGTCTTCCCCAGAATGTATATCTTCCACCAAAGGAATCTTCATAGTAAAAGCTCTTGCTGTCAGTTCATCAATTGTTTTCTCTTCCATTCTTATGTCAGTTACACTTCCCATTGTGGTTACTTCATATTCAGTACTTGTGGCTATCTCATCAGGTTCGGCAGTGAAGGCATGATCCACAGATGGTGTGCTGACAACTTTTTTGTCATACTTCTCTCGTGTTTCTGGTCTCCCAGTGGGTGAAACTGCTGTTTTTGCAAATGATTCAATGAACGTGTCTGCTTCTCCAGATCCCTGATCAATAAATGAGAAATTACTTCCAAGTATTTCTTCGGTAGGTCCATTAGGCATTAGTTTTGTGGTGCTGTCAACTTTGAATTCTTCTCCAGAGCCATGCTCAATCAGGAGAATCTTGCCTAATGAGACAGTTGAAGAGCTAACTTTTGCATTTTTGCTTTCTGTAGATTCAGCTACTGCTTTTATACTGCCAGTACCATGTGTCACCATGATGTCGTGAGGGCTGTTACTAACCACTGATTCTGGAGATGATGTGACCTCACCTGTTTCTAAATCTTCAGTTTTAACTCCTGGTGCAACATGAGATATTAACTCTTTTCTAGAACCAGGACTAGATCTTACTTCAGAAGGAGCTGTGTAAGTTGGTTCTGTTTCCTGGGTTTGTTCTCCCGGGTTTCTTGTACTAAACACATCCTGAGACACCTGACTTGCTACTCCAGACTCCTTTGTCAAGCCATCTGATCCAGTACTTGAAACTGATATTGCCAATTCATCTGTTCTTGCATGTTCTTCATATTCTGTTGTTGCATTCTTCAGTGAAGCATCACCTATGCTGTAAACTTTTCCTTCATGCTTTTCTGTTTGTGTTTCAGTGACAGGCCTTAACGGAACTGAAGTCAAAGTAGCAGACTCAATGACAACATCTATGTCTCCAGAACCTGGATCAAAAAACGGGGAGTCGGTACTTACCACTTTTCTTGTGGGACCCCCTGAAAATATGTCTGCTGGTCCTTCTGCTGATCCTTCATTTATAAAGAGCTTCTTCTCTCTCAAGAGAGGAACAGTGGTGACCTTTTTGGTTTCAGAACTTATGGTACCCGGTACCGGTACTGTTTTTCTGAGCAGGGTGGGCTCTTGACTTACAGTTCTGACCTCACTCATAGTGTTCCCAAGTTCATCCAATTCTGAAATTCCCTCTGCAGCAGTAGCTGAATTCTCCTGACTTGAATAGACAGTGGTCTGTATTTCTTTTTCATCTTCAATATTCTTTTCAGTTACAAGAGTGCTGGCAACTACTTTTTCTGTAAGAAACTCAGACACAGAATTGGTGGCAACAGTTACTTCAGAACTTTGATCAAAAGCAGAATAAAGAGTGCTTATTCCTCTGGGCAAAGCAGAGCTGATTCCTGAAATGGTTACAGAAATGTCTGTTGGCAGTAGTGTGCCAGAGCCCAAAGAAATATCTCGCATTGAAAGTGTTTCTGTTACTGCTGTTTCTGTTGTCATGGCTGAAGTTATAGTGATGTCCTCTTCTACATCTCCAGAGCCTTCTAGAACTACAAAAGAAGCAGCACTCATCTCAGGCTTTGCTGTATGACTACTTGTTTCCAGAGTATTTTCAACAGGGGAATTTGCATTAAGTTTAAGGGTTGTTTTATCATGATCTCCTGGAGCAGCAGTTACCTCTTCTGGAATAAGGTCTTTCACGCCTATGCCTACCGTAGCAGCATTAAAAACTGCATCCAGAGAAGAACTTACAGCAGAAGTTTCCACAGTAAATGCATTAGGAGCAGAAGTTATACCAGAATATTTTTCATCATCTTCCTTTCTTGACATTGTCACAGTTTCTGAGAAGGCAGAACTGGATAAATCAGACTCAGTGGAGCCATCTCCAGAAGATTCATTAGTAATCAAAAGCAAGTTTTTTGTATCTTTAGTAGAGCTCTCCTCAGTTCCATACCATGTTACAGTCTCTTTATTTTTTTGCAGAGACTGCTCGTATGAAGAAGTAATGGCTATTGATTTATCTGTTGTGGCAACTTCTGACTCACCACTATAAACAGGTTCTAACATTGCAACATCTGCTGTCGGTTGTGTAACTTCAAATGCCCCTCTTACTTCTCCAGCTTTGCTTGGCTGCATAGTACCAGAAGCTTCAGTTTCAGGTATTATAAATGTGTTTGTTTCATTGATTTGAGAAAAGGTTACATTTTTGGAATGTGCAACACTTTCAATTTGGTCACTTCTTGCTTCCTCAGCTTTTGTACTCTTAGGTGCACTAGTAACTTGTTGCTTTCCATTGATGAACTGCAAAGCTGGAGGAGTTGTAACATCAGTAGTATTTTCACAGTCTTCCTCTTCTTCAAACTCTATAAAGTTTGGAAAGAAAGGATCCAATATTATATATTCAGATGAATCCTGCACAGAGTCTGAAGTACAGGGTTCAGTCTGAGCTGATTCTGCATCAATGTGGGGTTCGTCTACTGCATGAGGAAGCATGTGGCGACTGAACAGATCCAAAAATTCATTCACCGGATGATCTGCAAAAAAAAGAGAGCTTTTCATAATCCCTAAGTGACAGCGACGGTTGCGCATTATAGTAGAACATATGAAGTACAAGCAATCCACCGGAGACAAAAAACAACAAAAAAATTCAAAATGAAACATCGTAAGTTCAGTGTGTTCTTCTGTTGACACAAAGTTATATGCTGCCACAATGTCTTACTTTCTAGTTGAAGCCTTTGTGTATACTGAACACATTGATTACGTAATACTGTTGATTGCCATGCATGCTTAGTCCCAAACCCACACCTGAGCTAACTTATCCTACACTATTCAGCAGAGATAAGAAATGGATAAAATGAAAATCATTTTTAGAACAAAAGACTCTGGTCTCAGCCTGCAGCAACTGCTTCCGCGGATTTGCGATGCTATCTAACTTTTACCAAAAATTCAACCTAGACAAAGCTAAGCAAGACAAAGTCTAAAATAAAATAGGACATATAGAATACACCTCTGCAACTCTGTTTATTCTCAGTATAGAGTAATTCAAATTACTAGGAACACTTGGACCCTAGGTCAGTAAGTAAAGTCTCACTTTACAAAGTCGTTGCTATTTGGCATTATAAAGCATTATGAAGCAAATAAGAAAAAATACCCCAGTTTCAAAAATCAGTCACCATTCAGACAGTAACATGAATAAAGTCCAGCTATTTTCTTCTGCTTACCAGTCACTTTGAATTATTGACACACTCCCACAGACCGCACACATCTCAAAATTTTTCTAGATGGCCAAGCAGATAAAGAGGACGAAGGAAGTTCTAAGTAGACAAGGTTTAGCTGCAAAAGCCCTTGTGAATTCCTCTAAGTTTTATGTTCCTAAATTCCATAGACACTTTTTAAATGTGCCCTCTCAGCACAGTCATTACTTCAAACCTTCTGTTCCAGACAATAGATGCTACCCTTATAAAAAAAAAATAGAAAAAGAGGGTACAACAGACTCAGAAAAGCCAAATTTCGGGCTTGGACAACTGACTTGAAGCTGGAAACTTTGTGCTGAAATCTTATTCCATGAATGTATCTTTCTTCTGAGTCTGTGTTTATAACCATTTTGTCCAAAGCAAAATTACTGTTTGCTGGTGTAAACTGGTGCAGTCAATGGAGCTTTGTCTACATCTGCCAGTAGATGATCTGAACCAACACACAGGGCTCCTGTCCTACAACGCTGTCAGCAATGATTGCTCCCCAAAGAATATTTGCAGGTATTCTGGCATACCCAGTGTATGACAAAGCACAGTTTTTTAGTAAGTCTTCCACATCAAAACTATTTACAGGAAGTAAAAAAATAAGAACCTGACAGGTAAAATATTTAATTGGTTTGAAGTAATTCCCCTACATATGAACATCATTTAACCCCTATGACTACTGAGCCCTCGGAGATAGAGTCATCAGGTGATCATTCTGGAAAAGAATGTATTAAATCACATTAAACTGACGCAGAGCACTGTGAAAGTCTTGTGATTCTTTGGCTTGGGATGTTTTGTGTGTGCAAATTGACTGCAATGTGGGTCTTGAAAAGGTCATTGCAACTCCATTGAGAATTAATGTTCTAATATCTCATGCTCTGTTTACAGCTAAACTCACGAAGTATTACCGAATCTTCATTTTGCTAAACCTCCAGCTGAAGAGTACATGGCAACTTCAGGTCCGTTTTACAGAGAACATGTAATAAGGTGACCTGAATCCAATGCTTTGATCTAATTATTAAACAAGTTGGGGAAAATTAAGATCCATGCCAGCCTTATAGAGAATAGGTCAACTTCAGCATTGTATATTTCCACTAAAATATTCAGTTTGTAGAGCAGTAAGCTCAGCATTCCCCTTGCAACAAAAAAAGGTTGTTTTTAACCTCACTTCTGCCTCACTATTCTATATTGCCCCAACGAAGCCTGGTGTTTACTTTGTGCTACGACAGCTCTGTTAGACGACTATAGAGTTCAAACTTCCTCTCTCTCCCTCACATGTGCTTGTTGGGGGTTGTTTTATGCAATGCTTGTATAGAGAGAATTTCTCCCTGTTACTTCCTCCAGTAGGTTAGAAATATTTACAGAGGCTACCTGGTGCCACAGCAAAATATACCTTCTGCAACCATTTATTTGAGCCTTCCCAGACCTCCCTTTCAAATTTTGTTCAAGCAGAAAAACAAGAATTTAGTTATTTGTCCAAGATTTGCAATATGACATGGAGAAGCATGCCTAATGACATCACTTTCAGAATCCACAAATTTTAGCAAACAGCAACACCAGGCATACCGAAGAATTATATTTTCATAAAAGTAAAAGCTCTAATTGACACAGAATTGTACACCTTCTTTCCAACAATGTGAATGCAAAAATATATGAGAATTCAATAACTGAACGGGGAATGGGAAGTCAAAGCTGCTAGGGAGCTTTGAGAGTTTCTGATTCTCAGTAATTTCACTATAAAATAACTGCACCAACATACAGAACCAGAGAACTACATATAGAAATGTGCATGGGCAAGAAGGATGGCTTGTACTGTGTGCACAGCTTAAGAAAGAATACGTATAAATAACCTGGTATATAGACTAATGTGGCATAAGGATTAATTACGATTTCATACACAGCTGTTAGGATTGTGTGCACAAAGCATGTAACATGCTTTTGCACATAACTATACATTAAAAAAAATTATAAAACCTGGATGGGACTGCATAGGCTGTAATTTGTAGGAAGGTACCATGACTAACAAGTTCTGACCAGTGTATTATTTTTGTAGCAGTGCACACCTGGAAGTCCCTCAAATTACTAGCTCATGCTAAATCATTTATGGTAGGTAATAAATTTAATGAACAACATCTGTTCCAAATTCACCTAGAAGACATATACAAATTCTTACACACGCAAAGATCTCTATCAGACCTTACTTTTACTTTGTTAGCTTTTTCAAGATCTCACATGCCACAAAGATCCACATAAAAGAACCTTAGCTAAAGGTATGATATTCCAATAATAAACTTTCAGGAGGCTCTTTCATTAAACACTAAGCGTTTTTGTTTTGTGGTTTTTTTCTAAGAAAAAAATAACTAGCTTTTAAGAAAATAGTAAAGAATCCAATTGATTTTTTTTTTTTTTAAATCAGAATTTCTTCTCCTTTCTAGACCTTTGATTATTCCATGTTAGCAATCAAGCTGCTAATGTTCAGGGTTAACAGCTAGGGAAAATTCTCTTAAACCCCAGATATGGCCAATAATCTATGTAACAATATAGGTCATATAACATATAAACTTGTCCTCTAAGAATAAGCAAGACACTAGGATGAAAACTTAAGTGCTACCATAAAATTTGAATACAGGAGGGAAAACTCTTACCTTTGTAACTGGTTTGTGAGACCCTTAGGGCAAACACACAAACACTTGCAATAGTTTTAAACTGGCTAGATGCAGCTGACATACATTGCCCCTATTTATGTTCACGTCCATGCCAGCTGCAGGTAAAGACATACAGACCTGAGACTATTAATAAGAGATGAAATGAGAACTTTAAAGGAAAGGAGTTTGGCTCCTAAATATCTTCACCAATAGTTCACACATTGTCATGGCAAACAAGCCAAAAGGAGCACTTGTTCAAAGAGGTGCTTTGTTACTATGACTCCAAGAAAAGGAAAGTAAAAACAAGTAGCTAAAAAGTAGTAAAACCAAGGGCTGTCAGTTCAGACTGCCAATCCAAACAAGTCCTAAAAGAGATTTGTCAGTAAAGCCTCTTACTGAGGAAAGTGATGAGGTATGCACTGAAATAGAGATGCAATAGATAGGTAGATGAGTGTATATGCAGCCTGGAGTGTTTCTTAATCCATTTAATATGTCTAGATGTTTTAAATTACCTGTATGGAATAGGCATCTATCTCAGTAACAGTCAACTATGTGTAAGAAATGGAAATCCCTCTGGCTACAGGGTGCTTTTTAGCCATAAGAGGACTTGACTGCTAATACATACAACCACACAGCGACTGACTGAGGTGGCATTAATCTCTGTTATAACCCTTTCTAATGACAATTTGTTCTAAACCCACATTAATTTTTCACTGGATCAAATATAAAAGTTGCCTCTGTGTTACTGATGGACAAGCTAACTTCTGCACATCCAAAAAATGTGTAACATGTAGTAATATTTTTTTCCTGAGAAGACTTCTAATATTCTAGAAAGAACCCTACAGGGCTTTTCCAAGACCATTTTTTGAAGGCACAGGCAATAAAAAGCATTTTCCCTCTCAAACACCTCCAGATAAGCAGCTGAAGAAGAATTAATAGGGAATTAAATAGATAACAGATTCTGATGTTTTCCAAACTTTAAAAAACCCAAAATATTTCATTCAGAAGACTTATGGACTTATCATGGTTTTGTGAAGTCTCTTTCAAAACGGGACTGTTAACATCTAATCTGGCACCCTGCAGATAACAGAATTTCACCTATAGATTCCTGCAATTTGTCCATTTATTGCTTCAGAGCAACACACTGAGTTTTTTGTGAGAGGTACTAGAGTTCAGTCTTTTGCAGAAGGACTAGAGGTCTAATAAACTCACGAAATTCACAGAAAGATTCGTAAAGTGTTCTCTAGACTTTGAATCAGGCCGTATATTTTGATTAGAACTAAAAGAAAAAAAAAGAATTTAAAAAGAAAACAAAAAACATTTTTGACTGTTCATTTCAAAAGCATGCATTTCATTGCATAATGTGACACTATCACAAACTCCATAACGTTCACTACCAAGAACCGATAACCATAAAGCAGGTTAGCGTGAAAAAACAAAATAGTTTGCATTAGTCAAATTTCTTCCTGCACTTGATAACCAAAAAATTCTGGTTTTGGCTTCAACAGAATTATAGTAGGGTGAATTTAGACCATAGCATGACTGAAATATCATTAAAATATTGTATATATGTGGTTTTGTATCAAATTTCTGCAAATGTAACATTCGGTGACTGTGAAAAAGGTAATGTGGTAACTTGCAATGAAAATAAAAAACTTTTGGCTCAGAGGGAAAAGCAATAAACAATTTTATTTAAGGAGATAAAAATTGAGAAAATCTGCTTTTTTTTCCCCCCCTGTGCATACTTGTTAACTACTCTGTTTTCCATGTTAAGTCACCTTGTTTCTTCCCCACAGGTATGTACTCTACATTTTTTTTTGCTACTACAGTTGGTCTGCACAGTACCACAGTCACCACCTCCTGCAGAAGTCTCCCATCACACACATGATGATAAACTTGCA
The DNA here is from genome assembly GCF_030936135.1 of Gavia stellata. Taxonomy (NCBI): domain Eukaryota; kingdom Metazoa; phylum Chordata; class Aves; order Gaviiformes; family Gaviidae; genus Gavia; species Gavia stellata. Next base: position 82,672,945 of record NC_082637.1, on the reverse strand, counting down.
CTCCCTGGCAACAGCCTTAAACATCACCTCCAACTGATAGGGTGCTCTGAGATCAAGGTCAGAGGTGTGTGTGACTAGAACCAAGGGACAAGCAAAATGCCTAATACTTAGCAGTTAGCACAATGGTTCAGCTCATCATGGAAGCACAGCCCATCAGCTTAGGTAGGTTGTTCAATGACAACTCAAGGCAAATGTCTCAAGCTTCATAACAGCTGTTGATCAGACCCTTACTAATTCAAAAAAACATTATTCTGAGAAAGTCATTGCAAGAACAGATTGTAAAAATATGACGGCAATAAGGATCAAAGGCAGACGCATGAATTGTTATCTTCCTCATTTTTGTACATTCATAGAATTTGCTGCAGATTGAAGCTGCTGTGAAAAGCGGATCCAAACAGACAATCCACAGAATAATTCAGTAAACATGCACACTGTGTTTGATTAAGACTCTCTGGATAACCTAAATGAATGGCTCTAGTGTGTTATCTCAAAATCCCTGCACATTTGTGGGACACGCCTGATAGGTTTGCAGAGGTGACCTATCAAGAGTGAGCCTAGTCAGCAGACTTAAATTCAGCCAACAGGTGTCTCCACTTCATGTGGAAAATATTTAGGAGTCCTCAAAGTAGAAGAGATTCAAAATGGTTTATTTAAATGCTCTGAAAGTCCAGTGAAGCCTCATATCTGGTTTTGGGAGAGGATCTAGCATGAGGAAAGACTGAAACAGTTTTATGTCATATATTAACTCTCCTGAACCTCAGCTCTGCCAGGGACCAGATTTGTAGTCTGGGTGGATTCAAGCTGTTTTTTGACTATGGCTTGCTGAAACCCTTCCAGTGAATCAAAACTCAATCAATTCCACAGGAATGTGTCAGTCTCATTGAAATATTTTGTTGTAAAAGCATACTGAAGAATTAAAGAAGCGATCTGACAGGATGGTCTCCGTACAAAAAAAATATTTAATTTTTTCTTTCAAAACCTTTGTATTTAGGGGGGTTTTTGCCCCTTAAAATACTACATTTAAATTGGAACAGAAAGCTTCAATTTTACAGAAATAAAACATTCTGATAACATCTTTTGGGCTGGTTTGTTTCATATAAAAGGTATTTTTTTATTGTTCTTTTCATCTCATTTCAAAAGAAATAAGATTTTGAAATACAAACGTTTCCTACCAAAGGAAAATTCCAAGTGTCAGCCTTCAGTACATGCAATTCCTCTAACTTGTGCCATCTTGTAATATCATTAACCTACCTAAGCACGGTCAAAGTGCAACAGTGCTTCAGGCATACCCCATCTCCCCAGTCAGGAAAAGGTGGGAATACTGCCAAGGAGCTGGTCTAAGGTGTTAAAGAAACATGGCTACTATTATACACACCTAAGTAAAAGACAACAAAGAAAGGTCCAGAAATAATTAAATTTTTTATTATTTTAGTCCTTCTACCTCACATTAACATGACTAGTATGTATGATGAGGTCTAGTAAAATCCAGTTCTTGATTACTGTTCAGTCTAAGTAAACAAGAAATTTTATTCAGTTCATTTAAAAATGTTCCCCAGCTGGATATATGTTTCTAAAAGTTTTGTTAACTTTGGCTCCCTTTAGAAATGCTTAAGGATGTAGGGCATGTTTCAATAGGTTTATTTTTTTTTACCATCTAATTTTTATCAAAATTTATGTTTTGTTCTCCCTCTGACAGTCACAAGAGAAGTTTGCATTTTTTAAATCTCGTCAGCAGTAAAAAAAAGAAAAAAATCATATGTAAATTGGCCTTGCATAAGGATCTTAACTACTCAGGTAAATTTCTGGAAGAAAATATTTGAAAATAATACTTTTTGCACAGCTGGCTGGGTAGGAGTTGAAAGTTATTCAAGGTGGGTGGTCAGTCTTGCCTACTGAAATTCACTTATCCAGTCTGCTTTACCATATTTGGGTGTCTCTGTTTCCATGCAAGATACAGCCCTGTTGAAAACCTGAGTATCAATTGCTGGCATGTTCCTAGACTGCAGCCTTTTTACAGCTATACCATTCCCTCCCAAGTTCCATCTTTGACAGAGTTGTTGGCTATGACCAGAAACACCTGTGGAAAGTGGATGTCACTTATGTGGACATCTGTTTTGCACAGGGCTCTGGCCTACATGGCTGTGCTTAAACACCCCTGCCAAATTTTAAAGTAATAGACACGATGATGCAAAAACCATGTCAGAAATAAAGGAACCATTTTATTATACAAGCATATCATGAAGCCTTCTGGCAATCTCTGGCGTTTCCCTCAGCCTCATTGCTTCCTGTGTTCCCCCTCGACGCAGCGGTAAACTTGTTAAGAAAAACCAGATTGAGTAAAATGTCAATGGCAGCCTTGCAGTGTCAAGTCTAAGCCCCAGCAAGCGCAGGATACAGTTCCCTGGATAATTACTGAATATTTGTCATACAATATTCTAAGGACAACTATTCCCACTTCCTTTCTACTCCATTATGTCATTAACAAAATGACACTCCAGCCAGTGGTGTCTCCTCCTGAGTGGTCCCTGACACGAGCATCCTTCCAATGACAACATTTTACTTACTGCCTACGGAGAAGACAATTCTAAAACTCTGCAAGACTAAACAACCCAAAACCAAACAACTGGCAAGTAATAAATCATTTTCTCCAGCTGAAATACTAAACAAAGCAAAAACTCAGACCGTGCAGTCACACAGTATCTGGATTAGCTGGTCTGTCTGGATTTGTATATAAAAAAAAGTCCAACTCCACAGGACACCTCACCAGATCAGGTGGTAAACAGAAGAGCTGGCTGGGAAGGAAAGGAACTACTCACCAAAACAACTTCAGCCTTGTTCTCATGTGGGGTATTCCATGATTGACGTGGAAGCAGTGAGTTCTCTATGGGTCTTGCCCTTTCCTAGCCCACTTTGCCACCACCACCACACCAGACAGTGTTACACCAGGGCAACCTCAAATGCTTCTGCCATTACACAGATGAAACAAGAAGGAAGCAGTTCTGGCCCTACTAAAATGGGAAGAGAGTGTCCCCTCCCAGAAGAACAAAAAATGACTTATGACAATAAAAATTTGGGGCAAAAGTAAAAATACTACAGTTAAAATATTGAAGCAGATGTCCACCATTTGACTGCTCCTGTGGCTGCTCAGATGTAAGATGGCCTGTAATGAATGTTCCTTCCCCTGTCCCTTTCTCCAGTAATGTCAACAATATTTGGCTTTAGGAGCAAACTTACAGTATAGTCCTTAATGTGGCAGTTCTGGAAAAAATTAGGTTGATACCATATTAGTTTAGGAGTAATAAAGGTTGGTTTACATAGTAGGCACATGCTAAATTTTACTTTCTTAATCAAAGTAATTTGTCTCAAAGGAGGAATTTTATGTGGCAAAAATAAAACCAGAAAATATTCTGATTTCAAGCTCTAAGTAAGACAGACAGCAGTGTTTATATATGCAGCTGTATATTTATGAGGAAAGAGAAAGAGAGAGAGACTGAGAGAAAAAGAGAGAAAAAGAGAGAGAAAAAGAGAGAAAGAAAGAAAGAAAGAGAGAAAGAAGGAAAGAAAGAAGGAAAGAGAGAAAGAGAAAAAAGAGAGAAAGGAAGGAAGGAAGGAAAAGGCAGGAAGGAAGGAGGAAAAAGAAATAAAGAGAAAAAAACCAAATATATATTTTCAGAAGGATCATCCCCACGCAAAATGGTTTCATTCTGAATAACTCTGTTCAAAGAACTAAAGCTATGATGATGATTACCTCACCTGATCTACCCCACAATGCTCTTTTTACAGATAACTGGAGAAGTTTATGTATCCATACTGCTACTTATCATAATGCTTTTCTGACAGTTTATCCCCTACAATTTTCCTAGCATCTTTCAAGTACCTCATAAGCACGCTTTTAATTAAATGTCTGCACAAGCCCGCTGGTCGTGCACCAGTACTCAAAATCACAGCTGATCAGATACGCTGTTTGGCTGCAGTTCCTGCTCCTTTTGGGGAGATATTTAGAGCCATTCATCATGTGACAGCATACACTCATTCTGTCATGGCAAATCTTTTTTCAAGCTTCAGTTTTCTTTATTGAAATATGACCAAAGCTTTGCTGGAATAGTCCAGTGTGGCACAAATCACCCTTGTCCTAGACCCACCTGCTTGTGCAAAACTACTACTACAGCAGTAGCAGTAATAACTCAAGTTACTACAGTATCTTCATAATATCTTAAATGCAAATATATGTTTTAGAATATACAATTAGAGAGATTAAGCACGTAAATATTAACATACATGGCACATGGATTTTTGCACATAGATCAGAGTCTTGTGCTTTGCTAATATTATTCAGAAGACGCAGAGTGGATTCTGTAATTGTAATTTTAACGGAGTATTCTTAGCATCATCCCTTGACTTGTGGGAAAAAAAGCTGAAAAAATTTGAAATTTAGCTAAAGGAGTTAATAAACATGATTGCTTTGGGTATTAAACATCCAAAACAGCCTAGGGATAAAACAGATTCTCAGTTAAACCAACATAAGGCTGTAAATACCCCACTGCTGCAGGCAGAATGACACAAGTGTGACTCTGTCTTTCAGACACAACCTTAGGAAAAGGAGTGCAGCATCATGTTCTTGAAGGTCTTTCAAAAATGAAGTACTAAACAGTATTTTGATACATAATTTCTACCTAGATCAACTTTTGGGGTGCCTTTGATCCTCACACTTTCCTGAGCTCTGAAGAGCCATGTGAACAGCAGATGAAATAGGAAGAAGAGCAGAGCAGAAAAGGAAGCCTGATGCAGCAAATGCTCTAGAATAAGCTTATAACTGGAGAAGACTTATCTGAGAGCAAGCTGCAGTATTCCTGTAAGTATTTGCTAAGAGCTGGGAAAAGAACGTATAATGCATGCAGAGCATGAGCTGGTTTTTAACCATATAATCACATGCATATATAAAAATGAGAAATGGTTTTCATTTTTGTTTTAAAAGCAGAACTTTTTCCATCTAGGTTGTTTTTCTCAGCAAAAATGGAACATTCATTTTGGAAAAATATTAATTTATTTTTAGAAGCACTTGGTTTTTGAAAAAGAGGGTTTTGTTAACCAATATTGAGAACAAAATTTTGCAGCCAACTATAGCTAAAAATAGTTGTCTAGCTGTGGTAAGCTTGGTGCAGCACTAAAAAAATGGCAGAGGGGGACAGATTTTTGACTATAAACCTATTAGCACAAACTATACTATATACTATACTAACACGGTTATATGGCTAATGACTCAGAATTAGTTCACACCTGACAGGCCCTGAATGTGGGCAGAATAAAGTGAAAAAACCCATACAGCCCAAGAAGCCAAATAATTCAATTAAGGTAAGACCAAATAAATGCTTAAGTAACATTTTGGAGACCTAGAAATACTTGAGTTTCATTGATTTCCATACTGTTCCTACTTCACATAGGGTAGAGTATATAACTAGTTCATGCCCTCTTAGGTCATCTGGTAATCCTGGTAACTCAGTACCATGCTAAACTGCTATCCATAATGTGCACTGCAATGCTCAGCAGTGTTTGTCACTTGGCAATGCTGGACTCTTACATCCAACACCCACAAACAGCAAAACCAAACATCAGTGTCTTTGTTACCTATTGCAATTTGGTAATTTCCAAACTGTGATGAGTTTGACATTAGTGCCCTTCTCCCTGATGGCATGAAATCAACCAAATTTAGTTGTGGTTCAGGTGATCAGTTCAAGAAATTCTATGGGAACTTACACTAACTTCAGTTTCTTCAAGTGTGAAAAGGAGTACCTGCACTAAGGCAAAAGACACATGACCACTGAAAAAATTTTTCCAGGTTCATTCACCACTACAAACCAGTTATCACTATCTGGTTTCACCAGAGGATATATCCTGTGGTCTTTACCCTTACCCGTCAGTTGAACCAAGTGCACACAGCATTTCCAAAGGACTCAATAATTTTGCTTGTAATATTTAATATTTAGCTAAACATGTCACTGAAAACTCCCTACAAGCCTGAGTAGTAAATACACGAGTAACCCAAGAATCGTTTCACTCACCACTTCCAAGAAAGTAAAAAAATAGTTTAAACAAAATCACACAATAAAATCTTATAAAAAATCCCGATGCTACTCTGTGTACATATAGGCATATTCGTTGCCGTTATTTTGGCAAAAAAATTACATCAAATACGTGGAAATTCTTTTCATAATGCCAAAAACCTCCCACTGAAACTATGGAACTCTTGCTTGATGAGGTACTACATGAAAAATGCAAGATTATGGTTTAAAAATTTAAAAATTAACGTTTCTTATGCACTCTTTAAGATAACGCTGAGTAATAAAAAAGTCATTAAGTGCAGCAGAGGTAATACCAAAGCAGGCATGGACCACTGGAAGATAAGGTTGCTCCTGATCAGGAACAAAACTCCAACAGCATTTCTCCTCCTCAGGGATTTCATCTCTAGTCATTAATGAAAAGAAATTTCTATACAAAATTTTATTGAGTTCTCCTCATCTAAGCAAATATAGTAATATGGAACTGGCCAGACAAGTCCTAGTACAATTCACTGAGCAGTTTTTAAAAAAAAGTTAACTACTCCATAGGAAAAGATAGACAACTTCAGCTCGGTGTTCCCAATGATGACACAAAATTTGCAGCAGACATTCTGAACACATCCTGACTTGTGCTAGCTAATAATTCACAAGTATCTTTAAAGACACCAGTGGATGTTATGTATATTATTGATCAAATTTATCATCTAAACACTTCCAAAAAGAGAGAGATAGAAAAAGACTAGCTGGATTAGCAAGGATTAATTCAATCATTAAATCTAAATTGTGCAAAGAACAACTGCAAAAAAGACCACTGGAAACTACATACTCAAAGGAAAGAATAGCCAACAAATATTTTTGAAGTGTTATCAGACTAATTATCAAGTGACCCATCTTAACGGAATGACTTTCTATTAAGGTCTTCAGCCTTTGAGCCACTTTAAAAATATCTTTATTTACATTTCCAGGATCACATCATGTATTCACTCAGAGTTTCACTGTAGCCAATGAAACATTTCATGTAAAGTAAAATGGTAAAGATATTATTTTCTGAAAGAGGCAAAAAAGATTATATCCTCGTCATAAGTACTAAGATTTGTTACAATCTGGATGCATTCAGAAAAATTTGATACAGAAAACCACTTTCCTCAAAAAAATTAATTCATACTGTGTTTCCATGTAAAAGACAGCTCATCTTTTCTGCATTAGGATTTCTTAAGACTTTTTCCACATGTAAACAAAACTTCTAAAAGGATTCCTCTCCTTCACAACCGAAGTACGAAAAACTGCATTGTACCTATGAATAAAATTCCTTCATTTCTCTCATGAATAAACAAAGAGCTATAAGAAAGCTAGAAATGTGTAATCCCTATGTCTAGATCTGAGATGTTTCCTTGGAAACAATGCAAAAACAGCAGGGAATGTGTAGGCATCCTCTGAAGAGTATTTAATGTGAGGGCACTGTTCCTTGTATCTATGGAAGTCTATAAAGGAATGTGAAAAAAGAAATTATTGTTCTATAATAAGTCTTCAGGAAGAGCCAGCAATAGTGGCCTAAAGACTAGTTATTAATTCACAGTCTTAGCTTCTTGTGAAACTTTCAAAGTATCAAGTTTCAGCTCTGTTGGATATGGGGTTGGTTTTTTTCTTTTCCTTTGTTTTGGAAAAAGGAGCAGTGTACAAAAAGCTTGAATTTATTACAATTACTTGTTTATTAGGGCTTGCTTTCATACACGGCATCATTGCTGTTGCATTTTAAGTATGATTTATATGTGACGGTGTCCAACCTATTTTAAAAAGCCCTCCACAGCACCAGTAAAACATGAGTATTCTAATATAGAAAAATTCCAACTGGTTTAATTAAGCAACAGGTCTATCAGTTTGGGTTAAATATGTGACACAAATTTGTTCTGAAGAAAAAATCAGCTAATTATAGAATGAACCAGAAGCTGTAAACTTATGAAGACATTCTGATACCTAGCATCCCACATCCCTATAACAATTCTGCTCTCAATAACCTCATTGGAATTACTATGGTGTAATTACACAGGGGAAGATGATATCAGAATCTGGCCATGTTACTTAGCATTTAACACTTCAGTTACTCCAGACAAAATGAGAACTTGGCTGTCTCTATGCCAGGTTTTATGAATAACACAAGAGAATCTGGTCATTCAGGGCATGAAAATTATTTGAGTAGCTATCGGACATTGACAAACCTGTTTCGTTTGGAAATGTGTCTCAAAACCACTAGCTGTTTTCCTGTCTTAGCTGAACACACAAGCCCAGGGCTCAAAACAAAACACTACAAGGAAGGACTACATTACTAATTCAAACACTGAAATAAGACCATGTCCATTGACTGCAGCATGCCCAGGGCAGCAGGGAATGCAGTCTTTCTCCAGGGTTAATGAAGAGCAGCAGCTGTCATAGTCTTAATGTCAGCTGGAACATTACAGTTAATAAGGAGACGAGCCCAGCCCTCCACTAAATAATTAGGAGGTTTTACGGTTAGTAAGATGGGAAGGTGGTTCAGCCCACATGAGGTCACTTTTACTATTGCTTCAACATCCCACCAGAAATGAATTCAGGTCAGTCTAGTTGCACAAGACCAATTAACTGTGGCCACAGAACACCACATAGAAGTTGAAATGTACTTGCAAATTAATTGGTACTTTGCTCACTGCAATGTTTAGGTAAATTTGGAACTCTTCTTCTCTTAAACATGTAACAGTGATATCAAGAATTAAGCATTTGTTAAGAAAGCTGAACAGCTTGCACAGGCAGGGAAGGCCTATTCAGACACATCCACTCAGGCATGCTATCAGTCACTGCATAAAGCAGCAGAATGCACTGAATGCAAGACAGCATCTCCACAATAAACTTTGATTTGAAATAGGTCCTATGAATAAACAATAGGTTTCAGTAGCATATACTTTTCTTTTTGAAGAAAAACAAATGGTGATTTCAGCACGTAACAGACAAAGTCTCCTCACCTTCAGCAGAAGTCTCTCTAACACAATAATTAATACATGTAATTATTGAAAGGTACACGAAAAATTGCACGTAGCACAAGTGTGTATACTGCAAAGAACAATGTCCAGATAGATATTTGCCAGTGGGCATAAACAAAATGACTTAAAAGAGAACAATGTGGGTACAGATGCAGACACATACAAGCCAAGCCTACATTCTGCATGCTTTTAAGCTGGCTCTGTTGCAAGTGAGGTGCTGCCTGGAAATGGTACTGCAAGACATGCCGCTCCTGTCCCTCCACGCCATCATATGGTCTGTTCATAGCACCATCCTGACACCCACAGCCTCCGGAACAGAGCCAGCGTCTTTCCTCCCAGCATGCTCCCAGCGCATTTCCACTCTCCCACGCACGCTTTCCCCTCAGAAGTTAGCAAAATGAAGGCTGAAAGGGGACGTGGTTATTCTCTATAACTGAATAGAGAAATAAAAGTATCAAGGGATAAGTGTCAGGAAGAAAAAAGACCTATTCAAGCTAAAGACAATGCTGGCAAGAATAAACATGGGTATAAACTGGACAAGAAGCAATTCAGGCTAGATATTAGAATCAGACTTAAAGAGAGCCATGACGATCTGGGACAGCCCTCCAGAAGGAGCTGTGAAAACAACAGGATTAAATGAATTTTAAGACAAGGCCTAAGACAGACCTAAAAAGACTCTATTCTGCCTTCTTTGTTAAAGTTTATGACTATGACTCATTACCATTCTGCATTTCATCCAAATTTCACATGCCCTCTTAGACTGCTAAGACAGAAATATGCATGTCAGAGAATTACATGTTGAAACACAAAGGTTTGTAACCTCTTTCCATAAAATTCCACATCTACAAAGCACAAGTTCCTGCAATTTCGTTCTGTTAGAAGCTGGAGGGGACAAGAAACCAGACAGAGCTGGTGTGAGTCCCAGGGTCCAATAAGCACTTTAAAACTTATTCACTAAGTAAAGACTTTTAAATGTCTCCAAAAAATGCAGGTGTGCAAATTACTCCTGATACAGACACGAGTAATGCTTCCAGCATCCCCTCAACCACCGTTAAACAACACCCCCACAAGCATTTTTCAGCTCATAAAAGCTTTATGAGCCAAAAAGCTCCTTCAGGTTTGAGGGTTTTTTCAGCTGCTAATCCATTACGTTCCAGCAACAGCATCAGCCCTCACTGCTACAATACATAGGAGCTATGAGAACATAAAAGGGCATGAGGTGGCAAGTTTTGCATCTTTGCAGTGAAAGACAAACTTTTCTGTCCTATCTGATGCAATGGAAAGCTGCTAATGTGATAACACATCACAGTGCAGGGCTATTTTGCTTTCTCACTTTCACAACACAGTCATGATCGCAAGGGAATAGCCTGTTGTTCCAGTCAAGTGAATGAAGTCCCAAGCTCCTTCCATTATGAAACATATGCGTAGTCCTTCTTGTAGCATAAAAAAGGATGTTTCCCCATGCACAAATATATTCTCCTCATTAATTGGAACACCTGCCCTAGATCTGCCCATGTGCCATAGGCTGTCAGAAAAACCATGCTTTACATCCCCCATTAATTTGTGCACCTGCCTCACACTAGCTCACATGGAAGTATATGGATAGTTTGTACAATACATTTTCTCTATGAAAACTGCTATATTCTTATACAAATAAGTAGCTTAATCCATTCAGCGGTGTGTTCTTTCTTATTAGCATTAGAGCACATTTTCCAGAAGTTAAGCTGATGAGCTTGACCTTCCACCAGGCCCCCAAATTACTTCTGTTTCCATGAGTAAATTTTTTTATCTAAAAGTAACTGAAACTTCCTTTATGAAAGTTTTAATTGATTGCAAGCATGCATTTTTAAAAGCTAGGAGTATAACTATTTACCTCTTGGATGGCATAAGAAAAGAAGTCCTCTAGGAGAAACTTTTTCTGGCCTAATAAATTTAAGGGCTTATTGTATTAAAAAATTGAAAATATTTAATATCAATTTTCAGTTATATATCATACCACTTCATATTAAGGGAGGGGTATGTCTAAGACAGCCTAAGATCCTTGCCACTATATTTAATCGAATTTAACCCAGTCAACATTCAACGTCTTTCAAGTGCAGCTTGAGTCTACAATAATAATGAAAAATAATATCCCCCACATTCCATACATCCATAACACATTCCATACATTGACAGTACATTCCAGCCAAAGACTTCAAAGTGCTTCAGCAAAGTTGGTGCCAGTTTAGCGAGCGTTTGAGACTGAGAAGAAAGGTGAAAGAAATCCTTCCCACTTCTTCCTCTACCAGTGCATGGCCACAGATGAACTCACCAGACCCGGAGCAGCAATGGGCTGCTCTCGCCACACTTCACTGGGAGGTAGGACACCCACCGATCACAAAGAGACTCCTGTGCTGCAAGGGATACGCTCTGCCCTGCTTGCTGGGAACTGCTAAAAATGTCTGCATCTCTCAAAACTCCGTTCATTTGGTACGACCCTTGCTTTCCACATGGAGTAGAAAATATTGCTCATAACTAACAAAGCCTAATAGGACCTCCATGGAGCACTTAAATATTATTATGCCTACACTACAGATGGTAAATGGAGCTGCAGAGAGTAATATTCAGCTGTGTTAGTATAATAGCAAGTTTTTACTGTAATTAAGTGAAACGGCTGGTAGGAAACAAAACATGGTACCGTATTTCCGCTGAGCCCTGTTTCACTATTAAACTGTTGCTTCTGGCAAAAGCTGAATAACAAGGAGGTGAAGAAAGATGAAAAAAAAATCAAGCTCATAAATATTTCCAACACTTGTGCATATACAAAAAGGAAAATATTATACTTATTTATACACAATACGGTTTATACAGCAAACCTCTCATTATTATTCCTATTTGAAACAGCTATTATTTGAAGGGCTTTGGTAAGCAAGTCGTCATTTCTTAGGAGGCACTTTTGGACTCTTGACTTGAAAAACATGAAGGCCTTTGCTTATAACCCTCACTGATTATTTTATTTAAGAATGCTAAGCTATATTACCTTGAAAACATGCCAAAGCAAAGGAGGAAAAACCTTTGTTTTATCAGAGAGACGTAATGATGAAAACCGTATTTCTTGTTCCCATTTAGCTGAGAACAAAAAGCCAAAGGTATAGTTTATGTAGTTCCTGTATGACTGTGGATCAATTTTCAAACAAAGAGTAATAGAATAAGAAGTTGAACTATGTCCTAGTGAAAGGCATATGTTAGTAATATTTGCCAAATTCATTCCTCTTCAGCACCTCCTATGTACATTTTCTTCAGCACAAAGAAAAGTTTATGGACTGAAGAACAATGAAGCAAAACTGGGCTTGACAGGATTTTTCAGATGCAGTCTTTCATTTCTGGAGAAAAAAGAGAAAACACTAACTCAAATCCTCAAAAAGAATAAATCTTTGGCAGCTCTAACTTAACTTGTAGTAAGTAGGTATAGGGTGCCTTTTCCCTGTGGATAGCTAAATGGAGGAGTTTCCACTGTCAGATTTTGAAAACAGAAGAATACAGAACACTCCTTTTTGATCTTGCATGAGATGATATATGATAAATCCCTTTATGTTTAAAGAGAATACAGATACTGCCACATAGAGAATTTCATAATATTTCAAGGAAAAGAATTTTTTTTCTATGCTGACAGACTAAATCATTCTTAAAGACAGAATTTTAAGGATGTATAGCTTTAACTCTGCTTATAAACACCCACACACATATGTACATATATACCTGGAAAATGCATGCACAGCTTTAGAAAGTTTGTGAAGACGCAGAAGGCAAATCCTGAAGAAAGTCTGTCCTAAGGACCTGATCGCCCAAGTGAAAGCAAGAGTAGCTATGAAGAGCAACTATGCATTGCTCCACTGTCCTTTAGATAATCCAGCTTGAACTAATTCCTAATTTAATGAATCACAGTACCCACACCATTCTGAAAAAAGTACAAAACAAGACTCTCCTTGATGTATATGCAAAGAAATCCTGAATCATATGCCTTGTGCACTACCTGAAGAAAACACCAAGTTTCCACACCCTCCCAAACCATCCTACTTATTTCTGTCCACCTGGAACATACAGCTGCCCAGCAAAATTTCTTCAGAAGTTACCCTTCTGTTCTGACTTACCAGACTTGTCTCATTTAATTGAGACTTCCAAGACACTGGCAACATCTAAAGCTTCATACAAAATAATGATAATATACCACAGAAATAAAAGTAGTGTTTAAATGTTGAAATAACAGAACTATTATTTTCTAAAGCAGAAAGTTAAGCTACCACTGATATGACTTGAGCAGTTTTACATCTTGTAAATATAAAGTAGAATAATAAGCATAAAGTGAATAAAGATACAAAATCCACTGTATGAAAAGTCCAGTAATGATACGGCACATCTCAGGGAAACTAGTTCCGCCTTTGATTTCTGAATGAAGCTCTAGCAAGCACACACCTGACAAAACCAACCGAAAGACTTCCATAAATTATGAATTCTGTTGGATAAGTTCTTCAAATATTATCGCCAAATGTTATCGCCAAGAACCAATGAGAAAACAGTTTCTTATATAACCATTCAAAAAATTGCTTGTAGTTAAGGTATATAAGACATAAAATGAATTTTTACTGTGACCCTTCAAAAAATAAAACAACCATAAAATAACTACAAAATAGTTAAACAGAATGCAACATTGAACCTAATAGATATTTTGAGTTTTATCCTTTTTGTCAGTTCTTTTACATTTCATTTTAAAATAAAAGGTTTTACCAAGACATCTTAAATAATAGTCAGTTGACAGGCTTCTTTAATGTAAAATTGCATAGCCTTCAGCTATTGCATTATGGATACATATTCATCATAAAACTCAACAGTTCATTGCTACTTCAGGAGTTACTGTTCTGGATACCCATGGAATTGAAGCTACATAAACATGCACAGTGCCACCAGCTAAAAAATGTAACGAAACTAAAAATTATGTCAATTTGCATGACAGATTCTGTAAAACAAATTAAAAAAATATTATGATATGCTACAAAAACGTGCAAAAACCCTTCACCGAAATCCCAAGAGGTCCACTTGTGGACACAGTAGAGTGCCTTAACCTTTTTTAGCTGACTACACTGTACATGGCATTGTTAATTGCTACAGACTAATGGAATGTTAAAATAATCTAGTGCTTCATTTAGGACTAGTAATGCATGGAATGGAAGCTGTGAAATTAAAATGCTTGTTTCACAGATAGCTGAAGTTAAATCAGTGACTTGACAAAATTAAGTAAGAAAACTGGACTATAGCCATCATGACTTTTAAGAGGAAATACAATTGTTTCATATTCATTCTTACGTAGAAATTAATCTTACCCCACACCATATATATAACACATTTCTGAGGTTTTTTTAAAGGATAGAAAAACAGACCTACCAATATTTAGTAAGTTGCTGTCTAGATAAAACTTGTACTTTGCATCCTTCAGTGATCCAAGAAACATCTCTAGTATATTCTAAAGTACACCGGTTTGTTATGATAAGCTGTCCCTTCTCATGGACTGCAAGTCTAAAAGGCAAAATCTTACCTGTATCATTGCCTGTGATTTGAATAACATACAATCTTATGTCATTTCCACTATCGGGTTGTGAAGTAGAAGGAGACACCTCTTGAGGTTGTAAAGCCTCTGTGGCCTCCTTCACTTTGGGTGGTGCAGTAGGTCGTGCAACTGCAGTAGCAGTTGATGCTGTGAAATATTCCTTATCGATTTCTGGTTCTAACATCTTTCCTGTCAGATCGTCATTGGCAGTGGTTCTACTGGGAGAAACAGATTCATCAATTATGATGATATCATTGCTTGTTACCTCCTCTTCTTCCTCAGGAATGATACGTGGTGACTTTTGGGTAACAAAAGGTTTGGATGCTGATGTAGGCTGAATTTTGTCTACAACACTGATGGAAGGTGTTGTTACATTGCCAAGAATTGTTGCTTTATCTGTTGCATTAGCTGAAAATATAGCTGTTTTGATTTCTTCAGGTTCTTCTGATACTCCTGAACCTTCCAGAGTTTGGCTTGGAGAAGCTCCCAGAGTCAGGTGAGTAATGCTTTCCACAGTAGAAAGACCCATCGGCATCGTAACAGGGGGCAACACAGATTCCCAGATCACTACATCACTGTCTTCTTCCCTGGTGGGGGTTCCTCTGCTTTCGTATGTTTTTGCTTTGGTACCCGCTGTTATAGGCATCACTTCAGTGACCTTCTCTTCTTGATCAGTAGCAGTTTCAGCTTTCAGAGTCACTGTGAGATGCAAGGTCCTGGTGCTAGTTTCATCAGGTCCCACAACTTTTCCATAACCTGTGACCTTCACTGCAGGCACTGATACTTCTGTTGCTGGATATGTCTCATCATAAGCTGAACCTGTCTCATCCTGGTTTTCCTGAATAGCTGTTTGAGATGATTCAGATCCTGGTGCCGTCTTTTGTTCATGTATTTGGACAGGTGTCACAGATAAGGTAGACTCTGTGGCAGCATCTGATTCCTTATCTTGATCTTTTGTGGAGAGCTCCTCTCGGAACACCTCACTACCTTTTGCAGTTGTTTCTGTTGCTTCTGTATGAAAGATACCATCAAAAGCAGTCTGATCAGTAACTGGCATATCTCTAGTGACCTCACTCTCTACAGTAACTGGAACTAGGGAAGCATCATGTTCTTTCTGTGGAACTGTAGTATCTACCTTTGTTACATCTGTAAACATAATAGATTCCTTTGTCCCTCCAAAGCCAGCTGATGTTGTTCCTTTTCCATCTTGAAGTGTTGCCACTGACTCCTCCTCAGTTGATGTCGCAATGCTTGTCTGGCCTTCCTCTGTCACTGTGTATTTTAAGACCTCCATTTCAGTGGAGACTTCTTCAGCAGGCATTGTTACTGATGTCTCAGTAGCCTCTCTTTGTTCAACTTCTGGGGTAGGAATGGACGTTTTCCAAAGATACCCTGATGTTTCATCTTCTTCGTGTTCAGTTACCTCCATGAATGTGGGCATAGCAGTTGGTAATGCAGTAACACCTGAGGAGCTAGAAGACTTTATTGTTGCACTACTTTCATCCACTGATATGTTGGATATTGTGATAATTTCCAAATCCAAAGAGCTGCTTGTGTGGAAGACACCTGTAGTATCTTTACTCTCATCAAAATCAGCTGATACAGCTTCTTCATCACTTTTCGTTTCAGCTGGCTCCATGCTCGTCTCAGTTTCACCTGTAACTGCTGAAATGGGAGCTCCTGGATGCTTTGTATATTCTGTAATTTGCCCTGGAGATGATGTAGGCTCCATTCCAGAGATACCATCTTCTGTATCTAACTCATGTATTCTCTTAGTATGAGATGATTCTTCTGTCATATAGCCCTGATCTTTATCTGTCAGCAGCCACATGCCAGAAGCTGGAGGAGCCTGTGTGAACTTCTCACATCCCTCAGATTCTGCTGTAACACAAGTAGGAATGACAGTTGTTGCATGAGGGATCTTAACATCCATTGTTATCGTTTCTGGCTCCTTTGTTTTTTCCTGCTCCTCTAAAACAGCTGATCCTTCTGTTTGCTGAGATGAGTGGATAACAGATGTGGTGCCTTCTCCAAAGTTTTGCGGGGAAACAGTGCTTCCTGAGAGAGCAATGGCCTCAGATCCTGTTTGATCAACAGTTGATACTGAAAAGGATACAGGTATTCCAGATGACATGGTAGGCTGCACATCTCTCAGGTCCTCTCTGCTTCCTTCAGCTGATGCCTCATTATCAAACACTGTTGCAGAACTAAATTTAACAAGTGGAGTTGACTGATCTGCTGTAGAAAATTGTCCAGTAGTTACTGCATGCTCGTCTACAAGTGTCTCTGATGCAGCAGGTACATCTGATACTGGGATGCTACCAGTAGCCATGCCAGAAACTCTATCAGGCATAACGGTGTACATGCTCTCTCTGCCCTCCCCCTCTGTAGTAAGATCATACTGATCAGTGAACAAAGCTTTAGGGATTACAACAGTTGTAAGTTTCTTGTCAGATTTTGCCTCCATTGACTTTTTTGTGGGTTCTTTTGTTGAGTGGGCACCAAGATACATACTCTCTTTTGTTAGTGAAACTGAAGTCCCTGTCCTGGGAAACTCTCTCCGAGAAGGTGGTAACAAGCTATCTGTAGCTGTCATCAAAGGACCCACTTCTATTTGTTCAGTCTGATTATCAGCATCATGTTTTTGTGTATCTCCTGTTTCAGTATCTTCCCATGAACCAGTGGAACTCTTAGCTACAGCTGTGCTATCCTGAAAAATTATAGAGGTCAAGAAAGCGTCCTCAATGCTTTCAGACCTACCTTGTTCCTCGGGCAATTCTGCTTCAGAGTAAGTGTGCTCCAGTTCCAAAGCTGCAGATGTGCTCTCTGTTAACCTAGGTGAAACATCATATTCAGTCCTTCCCAGTGTATCGTAAGTGCTTATTTCGCCATCTGTGACAGTCTGAGGTAGAAGGGTGGTTAACTTAATGTTCTCCATAAGCACCTCCATTTCCCTTTTTTCCTCAGCCACATCAGTAGTCATTTCTCTATCTTCTTCAGTCTCTAGGGTTGTTTCCTCCAAAGCAGGGACCTCTGTTTTGGTGACAGCCACTTCAGTAATTGAAGTCTCAAAACCAGGAGGTTTAAGAGTAACTTTGGCAGATGATGATTTCACACTGTCAGTTTTCAGAGATGTAATCAGCTTAACAGTTGTAGGCTCTGACACGATTTTTTTACCTTAAAAAAGAAAAAAAAAAAAGTTAAGGAATCATTCAGTCAGAACACAAATGTTACTTTTATTCAGTTTGAATGTACCCAACAAAAACTAAATGCTACACTGAGAAATAAGTGTAAAGGTCAAAGGCTTTAGATAGTTGTTTAGTATACAACAGAGCTTTGAATGACATAAAATAACACATTATAAAGCTGCAGAACATCTAACTTAGAGTCAGATTAAATGAGAAGAGTTGCAGTATTCTTCATATTCATTGTTTATACAATCACCCCTAGAAGTCCTCATATTACATGAGTACCCATCAGACAGCTAAGTACTGATCAGGGAATATAAACGTTTATTTCATGATGTCATAAATGAATGGTACTGCAAACCTGTGGGTTTTCTTCAAAGCTTGTAGCATACAACTCAAATGTATAAAGGGAGTGAAATACCACTTTAGTTTATTTTCAGCACATAATTACAAATTGCAAAAAGGAACCCTCACTGGAGTGAGAGCATGCTTAAGCAACAGGAACAAACATGCCATCAGAAAGCACTGTTTTACAATGTCACAAGAGCTGCTACCCTGCATTTAAATTATACTGAGAGAAATTTATTATGGGGAAAGGTGAGAACAGTAAACCATAAGATCATAAACTTAATACTATAATGATGTTGATCTTTGGAAAACACTTCAAAGATATACATCTGAAACTACTCCACACACAAAAGTGCTTCTATGGGAGTGTTGAACATGAAAAGGCAGAGTGTTGAACCCTCTGAATGATTGGAAGAGTAAGGAGGTAGCTATCCTAGATTCAGAAGAGACACGAAGAAAGGTCTTTCCAGTGAACCAAATTGTGGTGTTTTAAAGAATCTTGTTGCCTTATGCCTTGTCCACTCCTTCTGCCACAGATTTCATTCTTATCTGAGGACAAAATGTGTGCCGACAACCATGACACTGCAATGTCTGGTACCAGATTTTAAACTCCTGAAAAAGGTGAGTTTGTGCTCAGAAAACAGGATTTATTCAGGAAAAGCCCGGGGTGGAAACATCTTCCCTTCTGCCAGATCTTCCAGGTCAGTAATCTTCAGAAGGGCAATGGGAGCAAACAGGTGGAAAATGTGAATGTCTTAAATCAGTGCTGATAATTGCTAATTCACTGAGAGTCAAAAGCCTTATATGGATGCAAGTAGAGAGCAAAATATGGTCCTTTAAATCACACTAAGCATATGAAGAATGCTTTAAACAGGCTATGTATATGAAGACTAACTGCTTACCAGACAGACACAACTGCACACATACCTTCTTGCAAAAGAAAATATTGCTCAACTTCTAATAGAGCAAAGAAGTCTATTCCACTAACATGCAAAAATCAAAACAGTTACAGTATTTTACAAGAAAATTTTGAAACCAAAGGCTCATTATTATAGCTGTGAGTTAATTAAAGGAGATCAAGAAACTTTACTCAATGTAAGGTATGAATACCAGTTATTGGGGAAAAAGTGAGTTCTGAGATTGGATTTTTACTTCCTGGCATATGGGGATGAAGATGTTCTAGATGATGGTGCAGCCTCTGACTGTCTTGGGACTTGCAGAAGCTAACAGCATGAGCAAAGAAGGGAAGAAAATAAGCAAAAAATTTAGAAAGACTCAACTTAATCACATATTTGTGCAATGACAGTTTATACTCATGCATACACAGTATGTATGCACAAATCAGTTCTTTTCACACACCCATGTCTAATGAGGTACACCTTTGATATTTGTAGATATGAATTCCACATGTGTAAGTTAGGGTCACACAAACATTTGTTTAGTTTCACACACCAAGCTTTGAAAATGTCACCTTTGCAAGACAGCTATTTAATTTACCCTAAAGTAGATAGGCTTGTCAGATGATGGCTGCTTAGGAACTTTAGAAGAATGGGTAGATTTACAGAGTAGGGAAATGAGGCAAAAGAGCTGATATTTCAGCTTTCTTGAATGAGAAGTGAAAGTGAAAAGGAAATCGTGAGGGTAAGAAAATATGACGTCGCTATGTTTAGAAGTGGTGGAGTTCTTTGCCAGCAGAAAAAGGAATGGATTCTTTTCCCTACCATATGTTAAATCTTTTTGTGGTTTTACAAAGAAGACTTATATACTCTTTTTTTGTAGGTTAAAACATTCAGTTGAGCAAGAAGGAGTAAAGAAGTTATTGAAATCCCACTAAGCAAAGCACAGCCTTAAAACAAGTGATTTTTGTGTTTTGGGGTTCTACAACCTAAAGTGGATGTTTATTGCTCTTTTCAATGCCCATGTGATTCAAGTGTGAGATGGTGTTCACACAATCAAGAATCAACAAATTCCTACAATTTTTTTCCCTTGCTGCTTGCATGAGGATGGTTTAAACCATGGAGTTTTACTTCAGAGGAGTGAAGAGTGCACACAAGTAAGTTAGCACTATCCCCCTGAATGGTAGTTGGTAATTGTTAAATTTCTACCAGAAAATCCACCAATTTGCCTTAACAGCTCTTTTTTATGGCAAAATGGAAAGAGACAGCATAGTCTCGTATTTTACCTTCTAACCATAATATGAGTTTCTTTAATGCAGAGTGAATTTATTTTGCAGCCAACACCAAGTACTCATTCAGATCCCATTTACCATATTTTAAGTGACTATCATCAAGATCACTGTTTGAAAGAATATGAAAACGTAATATCCTCTAACAAAGCTAGACAAAAATGAGGGCATGAGGGCAGATTTTAAAATCTGTGGGGGAAAAAAGGTAACTTTATTTCATCACTGCTGGGAAATTGTGTACACTTACAACCATTTATGTAGCTTCCCAATTTCCAATAAATGTTTGGAAGTCCCAAAAGTTCACATACTTGTGCCCGAGATGCAGTTATTTGTTGTTCATGACTCATTATCTGCTAATTATTTGATAAAATAAGTACACATTTATGAAGTAAACCTGAGAAAACACCAAGCATATTTGATTCACTTATATTAATAAGTGAATCAATAAATACTAAGTTCATATACTTCTGTAAGAAAAGCACATATTTTTTAAAAGTTTATCAATAAACAGCCAAATTTTCTCCTGTGGAAACTGACCCAGGTTTACCAGTGTGCAAAGAGCAGTTCTGGTTAAAATCATGTACAGTGCCTCTAAAACTGCTTTGTCATAAATATGATATATAAGATTTTTCACACAGATCACTCAGGTTTGCAAACTTCTTTGAGTGCATCAAAAAAAGATGCTTCTTCAAGGAGAAGTCTATCAATGCTTGGGGCTTTTTTCTGTGGGAAAAGAAAAAACCAAAGAGAAGGTTGCTTTTTTAATAGACTGAACATCAGTTTGAACTGTTGTCCACTCCACCCAGATGTTTTGCATTACTGTACTCCTTGCATCATGCATGCAATATGCTATCATCTCCTTTGTCCTTCATCTGATTCAAGACATGAGGCATTTTTTCCTAATAAAATTTATGAACATATTAGCAGCAAGAAAGCAAATTATCTTACCAACAGCTGCTCATATCAAAGACTATCTTGTCATTTTTTTAACCGATTCGTTTTGTATTGAACAACCTGCATGAAGTTGATTTTGGACAGAGTATATGACTTTGCAGAGATACTGTATTTTTTCACTCTCTGTTTATTTATTTTATGTTTTCACTGTACAGCATTTTCTTCCTCTTGTCTCCTACCATTGTTTAAATAAGGATTCAAAATAATGGAGCGATATTAAAACTTAATATTTTTTCAAGGAAATCACGCTACACAACTTTAGACGTGGTTTAACTCTGCAACTACCAAATAAGGATTTTAATATGTTCAGTGCTGGGTGTACTTTCTGGAGAAGAAAATGCTTATTTTAAAGGTTATATATATTACATATATTATAATTTTTGTATATGCATTTTCAGCACAACCAGTTCCACAAAATTTTTAACCATATGTCTAACTTGAACCGCTTGAGCCGTCTCTCTGCTCACACACAAAATATTGTCTGTGTGTTTACATTTAGGTATGTACTTAAGAACCTGGAAGAACATAGACCCTACAGATAGATAGAAAAAGAAATTCTTTTGAGTCATTGCCAACAGCCAAGAAAACAAAAAAATTTTTTAAGTCAGAACAAAACCTGGAAATAGTGAATTCTTTCTGTGAATAACAGCCAAAATAAATAATTCCAAAATACCAGTAATGTTGAGACAGTCAAAACTAATGGTTTGACATCTTCCAGGCCATTTAGAGCATGATGCCTATGCAGAGAGGTTGCTTTGCTTAATTTTTAGATATTTTTGTATGTGAATTTTTTTGCTGCTTTGTTAAGTTTGTTCTGTGTGTCTGTCCCTTCCCTGCTACTAACCCTGGCAGAGAGGACAGACTTGAATGTTCCCCTGACTCCAAGAGTTATGCCAGCTGGAGTTTAAATTATAGCAGAACCTTCCAAACTGGACAAGTTTAAGAGTAAGAACAGATCAAAAAAATAAAAATTGGTGCTCTGAGTTACAGACTGAGCCAGAAACCTCTCATTATTACACTGACTCCGTACCCACTCATTCACTCATTTCATGAAGCAGAAAGGTGGACAGGGGATGTGAAGTTTTGTGCATTACTTATGAGATGTGTGGTAGCATAGGGAGGATTCAAAATCTGATACTGCAGTTACGAGTTTCTCTGTAACTCCCACTTTAATGAAAAAAATAATCACAAAATCTAAATGCAGCATCCATTTCCACTTACAAAATATGTGCAAAATCAGAGAAAATTAATTCGATTCTTAAAAAAAAGAAATTTAAAAGCTATTAGTCTATCTTATTTGTAAGGAAAAACTTAAAAACATAACGAAAGGTCATGCATCCTCTTTGCACCATTGCCCAAGGTTCTTTTCTTCCAGCTAACAAAACAGCAGAGGCGGCAGCTCTATTAGCTCTGTGAATACAAACACTCTTTAAGTAAAACCACTTGCTATTTCATAACTTCTGAATTCAGATGGTTAAAGGGGGAAGGATATGTTACCTCCTGGTTTCCCCACATGCAAGTGTAGTTCTGTGAACAAATTATAACCTGTCAATCTATCCACAAAAGAACAATAGGAAAAAGCATTTCTCTTTCCACATTATTTATAATAAAACTGCCAAAGAGGACAAAAAATCAGTGAGCCTCTTTAGTCAGCTCCTCCTAATGAAATTTGTACCCTAGCACCAAATAAAAGCAACAATCTTTGCTTCCTGACCGCAAAAAACAATTGAAGAACAAAGAGAGCCAAGACTGTCACTCAGATCAGGAACCGCAGCAAAATTCTTGCTGCTTTGCTCTCCCCACCTAGTGAGAAAGGACACAAATTACCCATATGTCCCATGAGTGGTACCCAGTTCCCACAGCAGTGAGCAAAGGTAATAAAAAGCAAAACCAATTTATCTTTCCTGTACTTGAACACCTAAAGGGATGGATCTTTCACTTCTTCACCTTGTTGCTCCTTGTTACCTGACCTGTTCAGTGATCTGAGGGAATGAAAGGAAAATGCCTTCCACTGTGTCCCTCTGTCCACAGTGTTTGCACTTAGGGACTATTCTTAAGGAACCCAGTTTTGAATCACGCAGATAAATGCAAGTTCACTTGCTCTGGCAAAAGAAGCGGCTCCAAAGAGTTGCTCCACATGCATCAATTAGATTGATAAATCAGGTTCTTTCTGTTCATAATTTACACAGCATTTAAAAGGTTAAGCTGCACCCAACCACCACCTCCTCCTCCTTCTCAGGGTGAGCTACTAGTGAGGTCTACGGCACAGGATTGTCTAATGTGGATTGAGATCTTGCTTTTTTCAGCATGGTCTGACTGACTACTCAAAATTCCTTCACTGTGTGACTGAAGCAGAGTGGGGTAAGAAATGTGCTGCAAGCTGTTAGTGAGCACAGCCTCTGTGATGTTTGCTTGTTGCTATAAACCCAGCAGAGAGCTTCAGGGATTTATTCCTCCTACACCTGGTCCAAGATATTATTGGAGATCTCTGCGGCTATGTAGGTCTTGCTAAACTGCATATCTGACAGAAGGACAGAGATCTACCTTCTTAGCAAAATAATAAAAGCTAGAGAATTGTTATCTGGTGGTAGCTGCCTTAGTAAGGTGGCTTAAGCCCTTTGCATAGCTTCACCTTCACAGAGGGGAAAGGAAGCACAAGCAGAGCCAACAGCCTTGTATGCACTGTCATCAGTGCCATGACCTTGAGATACTTGCCTGCTCAAAGGCATTTTACCCATTCTGATACTGGACTGTGAAATGATGGAGGACACTGGCTTTATTATGTTCAGCACTCTGTTGTGTTTCATCTAAGACAAACTTCTTTTTGTTCTTTTTCTTCAGACTGACAATTTTGTTCCCTGGGTGTCACCACACCGTATGTCTTCAGTATTCTGTGGTTGTTCCCAAACTGATCAAAAATCCACAGATCTCCCATAATACAGTCCCTGACATCAGGCTGGAAATAATTCCCTCATCCAGGAAATAGCTGGGAAATGTAGCTACCAACGGTTGCTGTGGAGAAGGACGGAACTGTCTAGTTATTCAAAGTTTTTCAAACTAAAAGTCACATGCAGCAAAAGCAAAGACAACATTTCTTCTGCCAGCCTTTGAGCTATGCCCAAAAATCTGATCCTTTCTGCTGCCAGACAAGTGGAGCACAGTTGATGTTTTCTGAGCCTTAGCCTGCAATCTTGGTGGCTTGTGCTGTAGGACCTCCCGAAGAATGGGCTTTTTTTTCTTTCCCTGCTCCAAAGTCCTCCATAGAAGAACACTACTTGCAAGTCGCCTTGCATTACCAAACACCTGTGTCCTAGTGAAACACTGTTACTTGAGCTGACAAGAAACAGAAGGTTTGGGTTGGAGAGATTTTGGGGTGGGCAGGGAAGAGGTTTGCAGAGAGGCAATTATTCTCCACATTCATCTTACAAAGGTCTATCCTGCTACATACTACGAAGGTTGCTGCCTCCTTTATTCCTTTTGTAAAAGTGTGCTCTGATTTTGAGCTTTAGGCGGACGAAGCATCAAAGAAAGAGGCCCTCAGTTGCATGCAGCAGTTGACTTGGATACACTCTTGATGGGGCTGTATTGAAACAATCAAAACAACGTGGACTACATTCATGATGAACATATATGGCAATGCTGTCTCAGAACTGGAATTTTCCAACCTCCAGCCCAAGTGAAATCATAATGCCAAACCAAAGTGGCATAACCAAAGAGAAACAACAAAGGTATATGAAACAAAGTCAAAATGAAAGAGCAAACCTGAAACAAAATGGTCAAATCCAGAGCAAAATGGTCAACACGTGTTTTGAGTCAAGCAAAAAATGCTGAAAGATTTGCCAAAATCAATACAGGTCTCTGAAAGAATTCAACCTTAATAAATCAGTGTTTTTCAGCAAAACGCAGATTTATGTTTCAAAAATTGAACCACCTCTGTGTATGAAGTTCATCAAGTTCAGTTTTGTTGCAGGTATGTAAGGCAAAAACTGCATACATTTTGCTTAGTGCATTTCTGGAGTGCAATTTATTCTACAGACACTATAGTGTAAAATGCCCCATCCAAAGTCAGCTGAAGTCTGTGGTAAGATTCCCACAAACTTCAGTGAATTAGACCTGGCGAGACTGGGGGCTGAGGGATGGAATTAAATAAATAACCTATAGCTCTATGCAAGAACTATTAAAATTAAAATTAAAAATTAAATTTTTTTGTGCTGATAAAATATTTCATTCTCTTACAAATAAACACAAGTGTTCAGCAATGTTTATTCTACCATTTTTTTTTAATTGCAAATAGAAGTTCTATATGCTAACACTTGAAAAACTTTTTCTCTGATGATGGCCTCCAAGGAGCTTCAAGTACTTAATCATGTGTCTAACCTGAAACTTTTTCAAGCCCCATTAGATACATGATTAGGTACCTCTCTGACAAAAAGAAGAACTAAAAAGCCTGGCAAAAGTCTTGGAGAGATGAGAGGAAACCCGCGGATAATGTTTCAGAAACTCAGAGCCATGTGGTTTCTGTAGAGTGAAAAACACTTGTGATCAAAGTGAAGAAGGTTTTTTTATTTTTTTAACAACATTTTTAGATTTTAAATCATGTATTATTAGTCTGGGCCACTTTTATTTTCATAGTCAAGACACTTTGTACAATGTAATTTTTTCTTGGTTGGCTGTTTTATTGAAACTAGTGCATATAATTTGTAAGTTGAATTTACTGCTTAGGTTACTGTTTTTCATGTATTTTAATAAATATGATTCCTTTTTAAAAGTAAGTCAAATGTTCAAAATATGGATTGAGGTTTCTTTTAACTGCATTTTAAAATTAATATTTTGAGAGTTTCCACCAAAGAAGCTTTTAATCAGAGGATAGGAGTGAAGACTCTAAGCAGGGCTGAAGAAGGAGATAGCCCCTTTTTTAAATATATTATTCTTTATAATCACTAAAACAGATGCCTGTTTTACCACAGATCTATTGCTTCAGAGTATGTGTAAATTCAAGCATTGGATTCATCCCTTCTGTGGCTGGGAGGCATTTGGTTTGGTGGCCTTGCTCAGGGAGTACGGAATTGCTCAGCATGAGTAAAAGTGGCAGACACAGGTCCTTCATCATTGCCATTTCACTTCAGACTATATGTGCAACATGTGGCGATAACCCTCGGAGCTGAGTCAATGGGAACTTCACTAACTTTCACACAGGAGGCGGAGGAAACTTTATGGGGATGCTGTAAAAAAGCTGAGATCACCACACGAACATCTGTGCTGCAGACCTTCGGTGCTGGTGCTACCTGGGTAGCTAGCTTGATCCTGCCCTGTTCACAGAGGCACTCTGTGTTTTTCCCTTTTCCCTTCCCTTCACTGACTAAGATCTCATAAATGCATGTAACAACCTCCCTTTTTTCTTCTTTGTCAGCAACAGAAGTTTTTTCCTGGTGTGACTGTGTATTCAGGCAAGGAGGGAAACATAACAAGTAAGGTGAGACACCTAATGAGCACAGTAAGAGCTATAAGCACTGGACTGGAGTTACGTGGAAAGGGTCAAGATCTTAGGGAGGACTGTTTTGTTGTCTGGCATGGTGGGAATCACTGCGTAAAAGCTTCATATGGAGATAAAAGGACTCAGAGCTTGGGGATAGTAGACTTCATGTAAAGGGCTACTGCACTGAAACTTTGAAATAGAGATAATGGCAAGTTTTGGAAGACATTTCCAGACAAAAGACGATTTGAAACCAGGGCTTACATTCAAGCCTCCTGCTATACTGTAGAACCATTTTTTTCTTTCTCTCCCTTTTTCTGCCCCCAAAAAGGGACTGGATCCAAGGTTCCAACAGGAAAGAGTGACTCACTTTACAGCAGCTGCTGTAGATGTGCCTGAAGGCAGCTGCTTGAGATGTGAAAGACCAAGATACTAGGCAGCGAGTATCATTACTCACCACTTGCATAAATCTTTTAGGAAGAGCAATGAAGAGTTACAGCTGGTTCCTGTGAGATCCTGAGCACCTTCTGAGAGGAAGAGAGAGCTTTCAATAACTTCTGAAATATGTGGCAGACAGGCATCCTGAAGGAGGGTACACAGTTCAGCATAACACTCTTGCATGTCCCTACACAAAACCAGATGTATTTTGCAAAACCTGAGTCATCTAGCTAGCAGCATTTAATTAATTCTGATGTAATGTTAGTTGCAATTAAAATTGCTAGAAAGCAGCCCACTGTCTACAAAATTGTGTTGGTTCTGTTTAGTCTTCTTTTTTCTCTTGTAAAAGAGTTGATAGTCACAGACTGTCTACTTCCTGGGTTGCAAACTAATGAAATATTTATTCTCCATGTATCAAGGGCAAAAGTTTGCAGAAAAAGCAGTTCTATAAAAGGCAACAATCCAATACTTATCAAGGGTGTTTTTAGAACAAATGGTATGTCACTAGAATTTGTTAACTAAAACTTCCAGAAAGAACATTGAAAAGGCACATGTTGTTTTGAAGGGGTGAAATTCACACGAACAAACAGAAAGTTGGTATTTGTCCTAACTAAAGACTAGATTACAGCCAAAATGTCCAGTCCCTACTTCAGTCTTTTAGAGCAACTGATGAATTTCATCCCCATTAAAGTCAGTTTGACCGACGACACTTAAAACCAGTCATAAACAATTTGGGGGAGGGACAGAAGGAGTGATATGACAAAACTCTGCTCTGCAGATTACAGCACACACTCCTGAACTTAACTAGTGCTTATTCCTGTATGCAGTTCCCTTGAAGTCCATTAGGACTACTTCCACATACAAAATTTTGGGACATCTTATCCATAAGCAATAAAGGAAAAAAAAAAAATCTTATTTTAAAATACTGCAGAGAAGAGTGTCTGAGAACAGCCAGAATGTAACGTTACATCAGATGTAGTATTTGTTCTCCAGCAGTTTGTTTGTTATGAAGGTTTGTTCATAAATGGGCCTCCAATGCCTGAGTTAGAAAGATCTGCAGCTGCAGTTGGTTCATCATCCACAAAAATGGGGACAGTACAGGCTGCACATTTCAAGCAGTTCTGACTTACAGTCACAGGACTGAGTCAAAAAAACCTGGATATTCATAGTTAAAGACCACATTCTGAACTTGTAACTCAACACAAGTAACTTTTACACATTAATGTCAATTGTACTATTTGCAACCACAGGAACTTCCTTGAACAGAGAGGCCTCCAGGAAAACTGTTGAGCAGTCCAACCTCCCTATGCTGCTGAGGAGGCTGCAAGTCTCAGGGAAGCAGGATATTCAGCTGGAAAGCACTGTGATCTCTTAGATGTGATGCACCTTCCAACAGTATCAGTGTCCTCTTGCACAAAGAACACTCCTGTGATGGAGGGGATCTTAAAGGATAGAAGTAAGGTGATGGGATCCTCTCTTAACACAGATAGCTGGTCTGTGGTATTTGAAAGGGCTACACAGAAACTTACGAGTTGCACATCATGAGATGCATGGACAGGTTTCTGGAGATGTAGGGAAAGAGTAAGTAGTCACAACTAATGACAAGGAGAAATGTAGGAGGGGTGTTCTGGAGGAGGCCAGACAGATGAGACCAGGACCTCCATGGTGGTGGTCTATGAAGCACTCCCAGTTCTAGCAAGGCCTGGGAGACAGGCAGCTATTGGGAACCGATGCACAGGTGAGATGGTATAGAGAAGAGAAACCTAGGTACACTAGAAGTTGGTGAAACTTTTTGGGCAAAAGGAACCTATGTAGGGATAGGATGCACCATAATAATAGCAGAGCCAGGCTGCTGGCACTGAAGATGGAAGAGGTTACAAAGGAATATTTAACCCCAAAGCCAAAGGAAAGCTGACAGGTGTGGCGGTGATCTGATTTAGATTGATGCAGTCTACCAGGTGAATGTGGCAAATGCTTGATGTGCCTCTGAAAATACCAGGAGGGAAACAAGCAGCAGTAAGAAAATACCAGGAGGGAAACAAGCAGCAGTAAGAAAGGCAATTTAGACCATCCACAGAGCCAGCTGACTGGCACATGAAATACTAAGCAACTGTATTGGGTTTGCGTGGCAGTGTTTTGGTAGCAGAGGGAGCTGCAGGGGTGGCTTCTGTGAGAAGCTGCTAGAAACTTCCCCTATGTCTGATAGAGCCAATGCCAGCCGACTCCAAGACGGACCTGCCACTGGCTAAGGCCGAGCTAATCAGCAACAGTGGTTGCGCCTCTGTGATGACTTATTTAAGAAGAGGGGGAAAAACTGGGAAACGGCAGCCGGGGAAGAGAGGAGTGAGAATATGTGAGAGAAACAGCCCTGCAGACACCAAGGTCAGTGAAGAAGGAGGGGAGGAGGTGCTCCAGGCGCCGGAGCAGAGATTCCCTGGCAGCCCCTGGTGAAGACCATGGTGAGGCAGGCTGTGCCCTGCACCCATGGAGGTCCACGGTGGAGCAGTTATCCACCTGCAGCCCGTGGAGGACCCCACACCGGAGCAGGTGGATGCCCTAAGGAGGCTGTGACCCTGTGGGAAGCCCACGCTGGAGCAGGCTTCTGGCAGGACCTGTGGACCTGTGGAGAGAGGAGCCCACGCTGGAGCAGGTTTGCTGGCAGGACTTGTGACCCCATGGGGGACCCACGCTGGAGCAGTCTGTTCCTGAAGGACTGCACCCCGTGGAAAGGACCCACGCTGGAGCAGTTCGTGAAGAACTGCAGCCTGTGGGAAGGACCCACCTTGGAGAAGTTCGTGGAGAACTGTCTGCTGTGGGAGGGACCCCACAATGGAGCAGGGGAAGAGTGTGAGGATGAAGGAGCAGCAGAAACGACATGTGATGAACTGACCACAACCCCCATTCCCCATCCCCCTGCGCCGCTCAGGGGGAAGAGGTAGAGAAAATCGGGAGTGAAGTTGAGGGGTGGGGGGAAGGTGTTTTTAAGATTTTGTTTTATTTCTCATTATCCTACTCTGATTTTGATTGGTGATAAATTAAACTGATTTCCCCAAGTCAAGTCTATTTTGCCCATGATGGTAATTGGTGAGTGATCTCCCTATGTCCTTGTCTTGACCTACAAGCCTTTCGTCATATTTTCTCTCTCCTTTCCAGCTGAGGAAGGGGAGTGAGCGAGAGGCTGTGTGGTGATTAGTCTGGCTGGGACTAAACCATAACTGCAAGCGAGAGGAGAACTTACAACTGCTTTAGAAGCCTAAAAAATATGATGGGACAAAATGCCTGGAATCCAGAGATAGCCCCCAAACTACCTGTACCTCAGAGACCTGAAAATGGCCACTCTTGTATGCATTCTGTAAACAGCCTCTCATATTGCCATGGTTGGAGACAGAATATCAAGTGAGATGACAGTCATTCACCAGGTCAAGTAGGACATTTCTTCTGTTCTTATGTTCATTGACATAACACAAAGATACCAGGGTGCATTTAGGCACCAAAATATGTAGCATCCGCAGTCTCAGGGTGACTATGGATACGGAGTGTCACTCTGTGTAAAAACACTACTCAGGTTGAAATCTTACCTTAAAACTTTGCCTGTCTTTATCTGCCAATGTTACTTTAATACATTTATTTTAGTTTGGCTTTTCTCTCTTTTTTGTAAAGCCGTAGTGATAAAACAATTTTTTCAAAACTCATGCATACCGCAAGAACTGAAACAAAACACATATTAAAGAAAACACTTTTCAGGGTTAGTATGGTGAGCATACTGAAAATTATAACTAAAAAAAAGCTTACGTTCGTAGCAGTAGGCATCAAACTTGCTATCTGGGTAAGGAAAGCCTGTTTGGTTCTCATAGCGATACAGGGTTCTCACCCCAAGTAAACCTCCACCACATTGGGGCCTTGCCACTGAGGCTGGGTAACGAACGCTGCCATCCGCCAGCCAGCCATAGTCACACTGGTCAAAGCCATTCCTCCAGGCGACATACAGGTTCCCAACAGAAGCAAGAACACCATCTCTTTTCCGACACAGCTCTTTAGCTTCCTCAAAGGTGAGCTTTTCAGGGACTGAGACATGAACCACTTCATCTAGAGGAAGAAAACAAAGATAACAAAGACTGAGTATCACATTCCACCATCAATTCAGCTTAGTTCCCCTTTCCCAATGTTTTTTTCTTGAAAAAATCAGATAGACAGAAAGTAAATTGTCCCAGACTGCAATATGAAAATGAACATACCACAAAGCATGAGCATTTATATGCAAACTTTATGTGATGAATGACATTGTGGTTGGAGATTGAGTCCCTCCCTCAGTCTCTAGGCAGAGGTAACAGCAGCCTTGACAGTCCTCTGTGACCTCTGTGGGAGCAGACTTTGCAACTCAACTGCATTAATTAAATCCAGTCCAACAGGATTTACTTTCTCAGTAGAACAAATTTTTTACACCTGCAAGCCTCCTACCTGGCCTTTTTAGTCATCACTAGAATCTCACTTGAGACACAGAAAAAAGAAAATGTTCTTCCCTGGCTGCTCCACAGCAGCTTCTAATGTCATATTTCCATCAACCGTCATCTTGCCTCATGGGAAAACAAAGGTGAGGGTATGCGCTAGACTTGTTGCATGCACGAAGCCCTTTTTGTGTGAAGTAGTTGAATCAGTCTAGAATGCTGCTAGTATAGTTTAGCTTGCATGGAATAATAATTTGTAAACAACAGCCTTCCAGTTAGAAACTGCAACAAAACAAATAGCACATCTAATATTTTACTTCCAAGCTGAATCACCATTATGCAGTTGGTTTGGTTGCCTCACTCACCCAAACTCTATAAAGAAAATCAAAGCTCTAATGTTCATATCCTGGGAATGAAACAGTAAACTGACTCCTTTCTAGTTTTTGCTCAGACTTCAGATAGAACTGATGAGACCTAAAATGAACATGTTCAACTGTAGAAAACAGCGCAAATTCAAAATATTTGTTACAAGACAGTAATTCTCTTCCTCAACTACCGTAGGCCAGAAGACAACAGTCACTGTTGCAGGAGAGCGCTGCTTGTTCGTACTAGACATGCAATCCGTCTTACCTCTGCAGTTGTCTCAAGGCAACCTAGCAAAAGGCAGAAACTACATCCCCCCAAGCACTTTCATTCACATCAATATTACACTTGTTTTGGACTTAAAAGGAATGCAAGTGTGAAAGGAGGCAATGTGCCAATTTTCTTTTTCCTCCTAGGTAGAAACTCTGATTTGTTATTACAGCTGTAACATCATTTTCATAGTGTAAGTTTCTTTATAGATGTTGTAGGAAGTTTCTAACTTAGAAGTAAAGGGTCAGAGTATGTCTATTGGAGAGGGACAGAGTATGTCTATTGGACACACTTTAAGACAAGGAAAGCAAAGAATCATTCACCCTCAGAAGTACCAGAATGCTTCACTCAGCTCTTCAGACCGCATGGATAATGTACTTTTTTAT
Organism: Gavia stellata; assembly: GCF_030936135.1. Taxonomy (NCBI): domain Eukaryota; kingdom Metazoa; phylum Chordata; class Aves; order Gaviiformes; family Gaviidae; genus Gavia; species Gavia stellata. The sequence continues at coordinate 82,640,247 of NC_082637.1, read as the reverse complement.
TAACACTTCTGCAGAAGAGAGCTTTTTCTGCATCAAAGGGCAGATATGGTATCATGGCCAATACAGAATGATGGATGCCGTTATCCCACCATACTGTCCCAGTGGCAGCATCATGAAAAAATGGAGCAAAGAAAGACCTCTCCAGGGCAGCCCCCTCTGTTCTGAGGACGCACAGCAGCCATGAGGTATATGAAAATTAGTAGTTACAATGATTGCAATTAAATAACAGATAATACCAATCCAGTTAGACAAGAAAATGAGACAAGTAAGAAAAAAAAAGGTATTTTCATGGTTTTCTAGTAACAAATATGATAGATCAAAAAGTCAATAATGTCAAACAATCCCTCAACATTCTTTTTGGGAGAAGCTTATTGAAAACGTAGGAAAATAAGTAAACAGTACAAGATTAACAGCAAAGCAATTTTTCCATCAACTGATCTGGATCACTGCCTCCAAATGGAGCTTATGTATAACACCATTAAAGTTAGCTCTGAGCTGTCATTCACACTCTGTTAAAGCAAGAAAACTTAGTGAATGGCTATAAAACTTCAAAATCCAGAGTTCAATCAGTACTCATGTAAGAGAGGTCACTTTAGCAGAGAATTGACTCATCCAAGTTGCACAAGAGCAAATCTGCCTTAAATTTGTCTTGGAGTATGCCCATATATGCAATAATGATAATACTACGCATTAAAAACATGGGTGGCATATCTTTCTTTGTACTGAATCTATTCTACTGACCCCACCTGTATTTATTTGGCTCATCTACTGAACTCAGCTGCTGTCGTTCAGATATCATCTTTGTCAAAGGGTGTTTTAGCATAAAAACTAAGTGATAAAAAACCCCTCTGTGTTCAAGGAAAAATGCAGCCTAACCAGAACAATCCAATAAGTTAAGTCCAAAGTCAAGTTCTTTGCCATCTATTTGGTATATTAAGGAATTTGTGAGGATAAATTCACAAAGAATGAAAAAAGGTGCCAGAGCAATCAGCAAAAATGTCCTTATTGTCATTCCATCATATAACAAATAAATATTCATTTATTTCAGGAATGCTAGTGATAAGATAAAGGATACAAAGATGTTAAAACATGGCAGCTTGCAATTGCTCTAGTTAAAGAGTGTTTTGCTATGATTCCAGAATTCCTATTTTAAAAAACATCCAGTAAAGTGCAAAAGTCAGAATCCAAATAGCAGTCATTTATACTAGGAGATATGACTCTGCAATTTGTCTGTCAAGTTTGAAAATAAATTTAAATTCTGTATGAGTGAGTGTGCACTTAATGTGCATAATAACTGTTGGGATGAAATGTAAAAAACAAAGCAAGAGCTTAATAGAGGCCTTGCTATATAAATCCAAAGACACTTAATAGTTGTCCTGCAATCTTCTGAAACTACATCACAAAAAAAAAGTAAGAGAAAGGTTTATGTTTTCTGTTGAGCACTTAGGAAGAAAACAGTGCTCAAAACACTACTTCAGATGAATGACATTAGTTTGATTTACAGCAGCCCTAAATCATGTGATGAGAAATTTTGTACCATCTTTCCTGCACTTCTCACCTGGAGCAGACTGTGGGCATGTATACTTCAATCACAGCAGATTTAGCACTTCAGGGATATGGTGATCCATAAGGCACAGAGACAGCTAATCAGGACCTACTGTTTGTGTGCAGTAAGTGGAATCACTTGGAATGTGCAGGGATGACATTTCACTATCCATGTCACCTCTCTGACACGAGTAGTGCTGAGACATTTACTCACCACCAGTATCCTTGGTCAGAAAGAGATGGGTACCAAACTATTGATATTTTGGGTGCATGTTCTGGAAGTGCTACTTAATAATCCCCCACCTCTTTATCCTCACAGCAATGTGGAAATTCAGTTTATCTTATGTGAGAAGAGCGCTGATCCTACTTCATTCAGTGTCAACGTGGCTTTTTCCCTCATAGTGAGATCTTGGGTTGGAAACCACATTGTTCCCCAGTCAGCCTACGCAAAAGCTGGGCAATAGAGCAGGAAACACAGAAGAAGGCATATGAAGAAAGGTGCTGATTGCTGAAGGAAGAACAGCGAGAAGCTCTAGAAATTTCCTCTGGCACCACTAAACACTTGGGGAAAAATTGTACAATAGAGCTCAGGTTCTGCTGAGCTCTTTCATGGACTCAACCTCAAAACTGACAGAGGCTTTCAAAAGGCCATGGAAAAAGGACTTGTGCTCCAATCCTGACTTCCAGCATGTCAATCAATGTAGCTGAAACATCTTGACTCCTTCAAAGTACCAAAGAGAAAAGGATTTGACCCTTGCACAGAAACTTCCTCTAAAAAGCAAAAAAGTTAACAGCGAAGTTAATAAAATGTGTTTAATACATGTAGCCTCTAAAATTAACTCCTACGTTTGGAAGTACAATGGGATCTATATTTAGCAGGAGGATTCATCCTGTCACACTCTTGCAGTATCTTTATTATGATGTCTGAAAGCACCTCAATTTCCCAGCTAAAACACTGGAAACAAGGAAATTAAGAGAAAACTTGTCTGGTTGATAAACAAATGACATTGTCACCAACACCAGCAAGGCAGATTCAGTGTGTGTGTGTGTCCGTGTGTCTGTGTGTGTGTGCACACGTGTGTGTGTGTGTTAAAAGCCACGTGCAATGTTTTTATAGCTGGAGTACACTCCGAGTAACTTAGCAATATTATGCAGGCAAACCCCAGGGTTTAGAGCAGCAGATGAAGAGAAACTAGTCCTACAGTACCAGAGAGTGAAATGGAGACCATGACAATGTTTAGACTGCAGACAATAATATAATGTATATTATTGCTGGCTCCTGTTTAAAACCAAGCTTCAGGTCAATCAACCAGCCTCGGCAGTCAGAGCACTTGAAGAATCCCTAGGATTTTCCTGTTACATGTGTTTGTTTTGCTTGGTTAAAACAGACACCCAATGAAAGTCATGCTTTTTTCCAGTCTTCCAAATATATCAAGTTAGATGAAGAAGCCAGGTTTTTCTACTGAAGACAATAACTGATTCACTACAACCCCCAAGGAAAAAGCTTAAGATCTACAGACTTATCAGCTGGTTTTATAGCAAGCTTCATTCCTTTGAAGGTTAATTCATTTATTCTCTCTCATCAGAAGGCATCTCACTGAGCTGGGCATGTTTGTAGATGTGAATTTCATGAATCACACATCTTAAAAGCAAGCACAGAAATAAGGGCAGGCTAGAACTATAGCCGGGGGTCAATACACAACATGTATTGACTAGGGTAGAAGTAATGAATCTAGATGTAAGCCCTCCAGCACAGACCTCACTAGTAATTTCTTTTTCCGTAGATGAAACCACAATCAAGGGATTGGTGGGCTGCTACTTCCTAGAGAAGATCTTTGAGCCTGACTATGTGGCACTTTCTTCCCAGAGCAGAGCATCATCTCCTCAACTTCACATACTATCACCCACCATGCCAGGCACGACAAAATGAGCTACAAGTCATTTGCACCTGGCAGATGAAGGCATCACATGCAAGTCCATGATTAAATTTTTACAGATGTCTGAAGGGTTGTCCCAAACTGCAGAAAGGCTTAAGAGGTAACCTGTGAGTCTCTCACTGAACGCTTTTGACACATCTGTTAACACACCAACTGCTGTGGATGGTGGCTGGTCAACCACCTATGAAATGTCCTTGCTATTATCCAATCCGTGTGAGAGAATGACAAATACTAAGGAGACACTTACATTTATTTGTTTGTAATATTTTTAGTCTTGTTCCCCATTTTGCTCTCCCAGAGCAACAGAAGCCTTCATTATTACTGTCCCGTTTAGAATTTGGTGCTTTACCTTGTGGTTGAGTGCTCAGATTCTATAACCTCAACTACCTTCAGCATCAATTAAAGAAAGACATAAGAACATCCAAAGTGATATTAAATACACAAAAAGCTAATCATTCCCACAGATGGAAACACTTAACTCTAACAATTTTAAACAAAAACAAGACAAAAAAGTTCCCGTATCTTTCCATCTTAGCTTCTTGGTGGTGTTCTTGTTTTAGGAGAAGAAACATTATCCCCCACTAAGAATTTGGCATCTCTCCTTTTTTGAGCATAATGGGTCTGTGGTGAACTCCAGACCTGTTCATTAGTTGTTTCTGAGAGATGGTGGAACCCACCAAGCTCATCAAGCAGAGATGCCCTTATGGGGATGTTAGAACTCCAGGGCTCTGTGACTACAGTTGCAGATCAGGGTGCCGTGGGTCAGGCATGAAAAATGACTAAAAGTGACAAAATATCATCTTTTCTGATTGTATATGGAACATTCTAAGGACATTTCCCCACCTGCAGCTGTAACCTGATGTTACTGCTCCTCATAGACCTTTGGTCACAGCCACAGAGTTGGCAGTTCAAAGCTCAAGCAATCATGAGACACTGCCATACTGACTTTCTTTTCCTCAGAAACATGGAATCTGTCCAAATCATCATTTCTAGAACACAATCAAGTGTGCCAAGAAGCAGAATATCATGGCCACTTTGAGGGTTAAAGCATTTACCTTTACACCTTGAGGACCATATGTCCCAAGACTTTCCATTTCCTCCTCCTCTCTTTGGCCAAACAGCCTATGCTAAAAGACAGTAGCAGCCACCAATAGCACTAGCAGACTGCCTGTGGACCAAAGAGGGAAGAGATACTGCCCATAGCTATCCCTCCTCTCCGCACATACATGAAGATAATGGAGACCGCTACCCATGTCTTGAATACTCTGGACAAAACACAGATACGTTAGGGCCAAGACAGACTTGAAAAGTTTCCTCTGTCTTCACCATAGGCAAGGGCCTTGGAGGCTACATGTAGTTAGCCTGTTTATTAATCCAACTCATGCCCTCTTTCCCAAACTGCACAGACAAGACACCTTGTCTCAGCTGCAGTTCTCTTCCTCCATCCTGCTGCTGTTAAGGGCTGGTTCTCTGACACACCAGGCTAGTAAAAGGTATCCTTAACAAAGTCACAAATTACTGCAAAACACTCTCTAGGACTGGAAAACCACAAAGACCTAAGCAACTACGTTCAACTTTAAAGCAGAAGGCTAGGCAAGCTGAAGAAGTATTTTTCTTTTACACGTTAGAACAAGTTAGTTGATTCTTTTTGATACACATCAGTAATGATTTAATTAAACTCTCCTGAATGTCTTAGGTCTATTCTATGCAAAACCATAGGCTGAACAGGAATCCACTGCACTTGACAAGACTGGAAGAGTATACTTTTCCCATAGGCTTGCCTCAAGCATGAAGAGTAGCATAGCAACAGCCATACCCTTAGAGAGCTCTGCTGTAGTTGTAAAGTGTCACTGGCATTTACTTATACAGAGGGGGAAAATTACCTTGCGTTCTATATGATTCTTTTTTTTTTTTTTTTGTGCCTTACTCTCCCAAAAGTCATTTAGATGTCAAGATTTTTGGATCTCCCCAAAGATGAGCTTTATCATGTTATGAGCTCAAATACAGTGTCATGAATAAAAACCACCATGGCATTATTTCCTTTTTGGTTTACTCTATTTGGGCTCTGTACTCCTCTTGAGAACTCTTGGATCCATGACCCTGCATTAGGTCACACAATTCAAGGCTTGAGAAGTGTCCAGGAAAGCCAATGCAAAGGATGTGACCCTACCACAGGCCCTGAACTAAGAAGAAAAGACCCTTTTCTCTGTGTTCCTATTTTAAAATCTAATCTATTTGTTGTTCCAGAATCAGAATGGACTATGGAGAAGATCTTAAGCTGTCCAAAACACAGAAGAAACTTCTCACCTGAAGCCATATTTTAGACTATGATGTCTTTATTTATTATTATTCTCAAAGAAATTTCCATTACAAGAGCAAAAGAGCATGAGACTAGGTGGAAAATATTTAAAGGACATCTGGTTTTGTTTTTTCTCTTTCTTCCCTGCACTCACTGTGGGGGGGAAATGGTGCATAGAAGGGAGACTGTATAATCTTCCCCACAGCCACCCCAAAATAACTTTCTTAGCATGAGTCCCCATCTGCATATTATATACTCTTGTTAGACATATATGGCTTCTAATTGGCTTTGGCCAGAAGACAATGCTGCATGGAGTAGTTTGTGCTTTGGCTCCACACCACACACTCACAGCCCCTCACTTCATCAGTGGGCTTTGGCGAGCAGATCTCACTTTGTCTCCATTTCTGACACCACAGCACTGTCAAATCAATCACATACACGCTTATCTGAAGACAGAATGGAAACTGCTCCTTCCCCATCACCTATATCCATTCAAAGGATTATTCCATAGAAGGCACTGGTGCAGGCACCACTTCTGTTGGAGGTGCTAAGAGAACCTCAGAGTTATATACAAACCCTTGCAGCTAAACCACTTTAAACTCTTTATTAGTAAATCATCTCCTGCAGTTAAAAGTATCCTAAATGTTTTTATTAATGCTTAGTAAACTGAAATATGCGATGAAATATGAGGAATGTAAATGAGTTTGTATTAAGAGACAATGCCCAGTACCTATTTAATGATATTTTGATTCCAGACTCTTATTTTTATCACTAGGAGCTCAGAAATTTTAAATCCTTCCCGTAATTATTCTTCTGTGTTTTTTAGCAAAACTCAAAATATTTAACTTTTAATTGTGCAGTCTTTAATATCTCCGGCTTTCCTCAGAACAAGGAAATGGTAAGAGTTAACCTAGACAACTGCTTTTAATTTAAGATAGTAGTTTGTGTTTCAAGGAGAAATCCATGTCTCTGGCTAACTTTGTGGTTTCATACGGCCAGAAAGGAAGAAAACTGAAATGGTGTTGCTCCTACAAATCCTCAGTGCAAGTATCCAAATTAGTACTGTAAATTCAATACAGATTTATGTTAAAATGTATTCCAACAATTCTTACCACCATTTATGGCCTTCTGGGGTAACATGCTAATAGCGGCCAACAGACCAATAAGTGTTCAATGACTTCCATGATGACTTTCTCATTATGGCCCAGATTTTGATAGCATTAATCAAGCACCATCTTATTCCATGAATAATCATCCCACTGACACAGGTTCTCCAAATAAGGACCTATGTAGTGCAAGTAAGTTTAATAGATTTGGCATTGAATCAGAATAGGCTATGCAGATATGAACTTTCAAATTCGCATGGAAAAAAAAACATGTTTAAGCACAGTTCTACAATATACTAAGTACCATGAATGTCCTTTGTTATTAATGAAGTGTTGAGAGCGCTCATTACAAGGGAAAGTTTGTACCTTGCGGAATCAGCCTTAGGTGGATAGAGCAATCAGAAATTTGGAATAACCTTAAATCTTGAACTGTAAGTCTTCTACCAATGTATGAATGTGTTACAATACAGAAAAGAAAACACAGGATCCAGTTTACTGCAATGCTTGCTTTCCAATAACATCATTGATATTTTATCTAATTCTCTGTCTTCTGTGGATGAATTGTTCCAAAGTGTAATCTCATTGATGCCATGTAACTTCAAACAAGATCTGCATTTGAAATTAACCTTTGTTCTTACAGAAACTGCTTCATTTATACAGACTTGGCTCCTTAGCTCCATCTTAAAACGGAAGTCTGGCTTAGAGACTCAGGTTTCTGTGAAGGCATTGAAGAATAATTTGTCCTGTGCTATACCTTGATGCGGTACTGTGTCTTCCTAACATGCATCTGTTTCTCTTCATCCAAACAGAATAAATTAACTCCTCTGCATGTTAGTATGACATACCTATACCTTATATCCATAAAACTATCACTCCTTCTGACTCCTAGAAGTTATTTTCTGACTCCTGTTCATCTGAAAACTTCTGAGAAAACAGGTTAAAAAAAAAAAAAACCAGACAAGGCAGGGGGAAGTATCTTTGGTTAGCTATTATAATAATCTCCCATTAAAATTGGTCAATAGAATCAGAAAGAAAAAAAAAATCCCTATGCAGCAGATTGACACTGTACAGCTAATTGGCAATTATCTCATCCACAGCAGTCACCTCTTCACAGCACATAAATAAATAGCTTAAGGATGAGTTTTCCTATGTGCTCAGTGTGGACCTGACTCTGCTTTCTTGAAGACAATGGTAAAACTGTAAAGGGAATTCTCCTCTCTTCTCAGATTCAGCTTACTACTGCAGTAAAGTGCTTCTAGTAGCAATGCCATTATCTATTAACATAACAAAACATGCAGCTGTCATTTATCACGCTGTTTTTTCTCACAACCTCTTCAGTGCAAAAAAAGTGTACACTATGTACCAGCCTAAGATGGAGTCCTCTTTCCCTAATTTATGAGGAGAGATTCTAGAACTTTTTTTATAAATGCATATTCTGAGAATAATTTAGAGAAAAGCTAGGTCAAACACGCTTTGCCTTTGGGAAGGATGGTAATGAAACCTGCAGGCATCTTTGCCTCCTGCAGAGTTTCATTCTCATCCAGTACCCATCTCTACGAGCATGCTGTTACCATACAACAGGCTTTGTGACAGTCTTGGAGAGTTTCCGTGGATCCCAGAGGTGAAGTGGTTAATCACAGTCTCCAAGTCAGACCTACAAGCCCTTGTAGGTCTTGTCCTTGTAGGTCTTTAACCCTTGTCCCAGGCTACGGAGCCTTTAAGATAAAGGCTGAAACTGTGCATTTGCTTTAATCAGTTTTCTACAGGTAGTTACTGTGCAAGGAAGAAGGTAAAATGAACGTGCTTATTGTGACCTGGGTTGATAGACCAAATCTCCCCAATATTCTCTGCTAGCTTACGTTTCTTAAATGATGAAGGTTTCATATCCAAGCAGATCACATTACCAAAGCCCAGCTGATAGGCCACAAAGACATGCATATGTTTAAACAGATCATCACCCTCAACAATAGGACAGAAACGTATATCTATCCAGAAAGGATAGACAGCTCATAAATCTTGGTAAATGAAATTGTTTAACAAAGAAGAATCAATTAGCATTCATGAGAAATTGAAAACCTGTGCATGTGCATCTTCAGCAAAGACTGCCCAGTCGCTGCAGCCTCTTTGAATCCCATGGCCTGGTTCCAGGTTGTTCTGAGCACAGAACATTAACCTCAGTGAAATAGGCTCCAGTTTTGACTTTTTTTAATTTTTATTTTTAAAAGCTCCATGAGAATGTTTGACCCTGAGAAACTGCTGGCTCACATGCATCCAGGATAAGCTTCTCCATATTAGTTGCACTTCTCTGTTCTTAAGAGGGTAAGGAACAAGGCATTGGCTCTTCATCCAGGAATGATACAGATTAGTCAAAACTTCTTTTTGTAAGCTAGGAAAGACCTAAATTGAATTTGAAAGCCTTGATTCAGAGATTATTCAGAATTCAATCCCATCAAGATTGATGGAGGATCAATGTTAGGAATTCTAGGTGTTCAGGGGTGCTGATCACTAACAGATACAGGTTGAATATAAGTAAAATTAAGACAATGCTGAGCACTAACAAAATATCATCATTTAATTTTCAGCGTTCCCAAGCTTATATATTTTTTGATTCTTTGCAAGACTTGTATTGCTTATATGTTATAACTCTCAAAGGTGAACATAGTCTGAGACAGATCCTCCGCTACTAAAAGTAAGAGAAAAACGCTTACTGATTTCAGTGACTAAAGTGTCTATAAATAGTCATCAGCAGAAGACAACTTCGCATGATCTAATTTATTTCTGCTCTAAGGTAGAATACAAACAAACACTGAGCACCTTAATTTTGCAACTGCTTGTTACAAATATATGTACATATACAAAGGCAGGTTTGCTCAGAGCCATGGCTGATTTATTGTTCCACTGGCTTCAAAAGCACTAAACTAAATGCATATCAGTCAAGGATCGGCCCAAAAGATATTTAATTAGGAGCTATAAGTATTTTTTTAGAAAGGAACAGTGAAACTGGTATGGAATAAAAACAGGTCAAGACAGCAGCAGTGTGAGACACTCAGACCACTGCAGTAAATGGAAAATGTACTTTGGTGCTGGTTGCAAAGTATTTCTGTACCAGAATGAAGTTCCCATGTGCATAACCAGCACAAAGCCAAAAAAAATAGACTACTGGATAGGAAAGGCTATTTCTGCATATATATTTTAAGTATACGTATTTCACTAGTCACAGTAATGTCTAAGCTTAAGGATATCTAGTGTCTGAAACATATCTATAGGCCCACTGAAAGGATATAGTTAAATTCACTTCCAGAAGAAAGCTTGTAAGAAAAGTTTACAAAATCACACCTGTAATACAGAAATTTGTGCATGTAGAACTGCCCAATCACAGAAAAATTTACCATATTTTTCTTTTTATCATCAAACTCTTTGTTGAATAAAGACCCATCATAGAGCCTAACCACGGATCACAAGGTACTATGGGGTTCACAATATAATCCATGATTCATAGTCACCATGTGGCAGAATCATAATCACTCTGCTGCATTAGAGCTGTTTAATTAGCAACTTTTGCAAAGACTATAGTAGTACTATGGGATCGCAAAGAATTTTACTAAAGAAGATCCAGATTCCTCACCGAAAAGTTTTTGCTTGTTTGTTGCTTTTTGATGCTGAGATGCCTCTTTTTTAAAAAGATATTATTAAACTTGGATTGCAATTAAATATGTCTAATTTTATGCCATGGACACATAAAAACCTTAATTACATACTTTATGAACTATAATACAAGTAGCACAGGTACTATACCCATCTTTATATATGGGGTTTTTTTATATATAGCTTCCCAAACATTAAATGTGTTTCTTTGAAAATCCTTTTATAACATGCAAAAAATAAGATGCTTCAACGACAACTTTTGTGAGATCTACTACACTAACTATAGCAGCTTTAAACGTGACTGCCTCTTTGTAGACTCTACATTTGCCTTTAATTAAGGCCTGCTAGACCACAAACTATAGGTTCACTTCATTCAGCAATTCTCTTCAGATTCAAAACAGCCAAAACTTATTTTACACAGGATTTCTTATTTCTTTTCTTTTGCACATTAGAGTCTCCAGTACTTTTTAAGTTTTGCAGTGCAAAGTAAATAGGGTCCTATCTTACCTTCCATGTGTTCCACATAGCAATATACATCGTAAGTTTCATTAGGAAAACGGCGCCCATATGTTCTGACTCCTTTCTTTCCCATTTTATCTCCGAAGCAGCCAATTCTTGGATGTCTAATTGGATACCTGAAATGCAGCATGCTCGTATTTATTATTATGGTAAGTCAGCATTTTAACTCTGTAGGCTAAGCATATTAATTTTGGGAAACTGTGTCAAGGCGCCTTTTAAATGTCTCACCTAACCGTCTGGTCGGACAACCAGCCAGCATCACATTGCTCAAATCCATCTTCATAGGCTGCTTTCAGTTGTTCTGGGCTGGCTATGACAGCACCATTTTCCAGACAAGTCTGCTGAGCTTGTGTAAAATTCAGAGTATACCTGCTGGTTGCTGCACGATAGTGAAATACAACACCTGAAAAGGCAAAAAATTTACATTAGTGACACATTTTGCGTAATTTCTGCAACCACCATCATATTGTAACTTTACCTAGGTACTGTTACAATGCTGAAAACAGAAGGGTATAACAAAAATAGTAAAAGGCCAAGAGAAATGCCATCATATAAATGATGTCCCTCCCTCTAGTGGCTGCTACCAGTAATTATATAACAGCTTATGCTATTAATAGTTGATGAAATTATATTCACTGCACACACAGAAAAAAGTAATTAAACCATATATGCATTTTCACTGCTGTATTACATAAAATTGTAATGGAAAGGGAGAATGAATGCTAAAATATGTCAATGATATCACACAGTTACCCGGGCTCTTCCAGGTCCAAGTGCTGGTTGGCTAATTGCACTGCAGGCAAGGCTGCTTATGCTAACAGCGCTACCTGACATATTGGCTTATTGGCCTACATGACACACCCCATTGCGAGTCAAGCAGACACACAAAAGTACCAACAGTGAATGGGGGATCCCTTGAACGCTTGAGGTCTGCCAGCTGCAGTGAGACATGTGACCAATGGGGACACCAAAATAATTGTGCTTTTGACGCAGATTTGGTAATCAGTGATGGCTCTGATGTCTGTTCCTATGCGTCAAAGCTTACTACAAATATAACATTTATAAATAAATGGCTGTTGATCAATTTTTCATAACTTTGTTTTCCTGCACACACTACAAATGAAACAGACAAAACAAAGCTTGCTTTTATTTGGGGCCTTTCTGGTTCTGGAAAGAATCGCTACAATTTCAAAAGTTACTTGAGCATGTCAGACATTTGGAGAGGGAGGCCTAGCGTTAAGATGGTTTTGGTTAGGATGGGATCTGTCCAGAAGCCATGTTCTGTTTTCTATATACACATAATTCCCACTGAATTCAGCAACTGCTGCACATGCACACTTAAAACAAACCATAAAGGGCACCAACTCCGAAGTGGCAGAAAACAGATATTCCACCTTGCAAAATCACTTCCCCCTTATTACTAGTCTCTTTTACAGTTTAGCATCAAAAGGATGACTCCTGATGATCTCTGAAATATAACACTCAACCTCCCTTATTGCACTCTAAAATCTTGAGAAGCATTGCAACACCATCAATCATCCATGACACAAAATGGCTACAAAGCAAGAAAAATAAACCATAAAATGTTCCTTTCCTCCGATGATTTTATTGGAGTACTTCATGATGAGGAAATAACATACTGTAATACAGTTTGGGAAAATGGTGGCATTGTAGCAATAATTAATTTAACAAGTCTTTTTTATTAGAGCATTGTTGAAAGACAAAAGAAGTCTGCTAATTTACAAGTAAATAGAAATACGGATAACTTTGTAAAATGTTGATTCAAGAGGTTCCAAAATATTTAGAAATACTTGTTTTTCAGGCAGACAAATTCAGTAAAATTTTGTCATTTATCAAAGGTCTGGATATAGCCAATAAATAGAAAATACACAGTTTTCTTCTTGTCATGATTCACTAAGAAGGTTTCTGAAATTAAAATAAAATACATTATCTGAAAAATACTCACAGGTAGGTTAAACCTCAATCATCAGACACCAATTTTATCAAAGATAAAACAGGAAATAGGAAACACTGGGAATGCCCATATTTCATCATTTAATATGGAGTCACACACCAGCTGCAGCCACTAACTGGAAGCTTACAGACCACTAATGTCCCCATAAAATGCCTTTTCAGAACCGCTGACAGAACCTGTCACGAACAGTGCTTCTTCCAAGCAACGATGTAATTTCAGCTTCAAATGGACCCAAGCGTTGTTTGGCAACAGTGACAAGTGAAGAATACACCCTGAAAAATTATGGCTATGTTTATATTACTAAATTAAATATTCCAGGTGCCTGAAATTCAGTCATCAATACTGTTAAATTGTTAGATTAGTTCACTGCATTATTTGGTCCAGGCCCCATAACACCCTTCCAGACAATTTCTGAGCAGACTTCAGGAGCTAGCAAAGACCAGGGACAACTTCCAGTGGGCATCCTCATCCTGTGCTGGGAGCCAAAGAAGTGTAACAACACGGACGGGGGCCACACCGCTCCAGACAGCCTCAGTGCTAAAGCACAACCTCAAGCACATTTTCTTATTAATGTGAACTACCTGTACCAAGGGAGATTGAAAGGCAATGTCAGAGAGATAGCTTTACTAACTCCTGTATCCCTGCACTTTCTCTGTTATAGGGCATCCTCCATTGCCTGGTTAGGGCAAATTTACATACCATTTACATTGTCTTAGGATGTGCAAAACTTTATTTATACATCTATGAATATATTTTTATACATGTGTGTGTGCATATTTTGGTTTTGTGTACCCTAAACAACACAGTCCTTTACCACATGTCCAATACAGAGCACTACCTCACAACATAAAAAGAATTAGACAACAGCAACTAATCATGTTTGCAATTTAAAAGCTTAAAATAACAAAAATATGATTTGGAGGGTTTTTTTAAAGCTGTGGTATGCATTAAAATATTTATCTTAATATATTCAGAATTTAGTAATATTGGTTGACACTGTGAGGAAGTTACCTGCTGGTATAAATGAGCATTACTGTATTCAGTGGTACAGTAGTAAATAAAAGCAAGAGTTCAGGTGACCAGCTTGGTGTTCTGGGTCTAGAAATAAGAAATGGGCAAGTTTTACAGAGCTCACAACAGAAGCAGATAACACATTTACCCTGAATCATAAGTATAAACCTATAATAATGTTCACAAGCTGGGCATCTGGCTTTACTGCTTGTTATTCCTGAATATATACAAACATTTTAAACCCTTTTTTTTTTTGTAGCATTGGTATACAGCATTTGACACTGACTCTGTAACTCAGGGTTAAACCAGAAATGCCCAAGTACATGAAGAAATTTGTTCATTCAATCTGTTGTTATAATCTTAACTAACATGTATTCTGTATTAATTTAGATTAATCGCCTCTTTTTTTGTTGAGTTGGGGGGGGGGTCGCAAGATTGCTTAACTGATGCTGTATGACTTGAACTGGGCACAAGAGCATTGCTTCTCAGTACAACCACAAAAAGGTTCATTAACTTATCAGGAGATGGCAATGCATTTCTCTGAACTTGTATTTTTTTAAAGCCTCCTGATGCTTAAATATATGAGTGCATTCTCCACATCCAGCTATCTCGCCTCTCATTTCTTTCATGTTGGAAGCAACCACTGCCCTTCCTAGCTGGCATACATTTGGGATCCCTGTGACACCTGAATAAGGCAGGACTAAAGAGTTAATATCACTGCCAACTTAAAGTAGCTTTTGCAGTGCTGAGAAGAGCCTTTGGTCATTTGTAAATCCTGGAAAGGAACTTGGAGAATGCTTTGTTCTCCTCACTCTGATCCAAAAGGTAAACTTCACCTATTCTTAGAGTTGAACGCTCTTCCATTTCCAGTGAGGAGCTAATGGACATAAAAGAGCCTCCAAGATGAATGGGAAGGAGGATGTCAGTATGTATAAGCCTGTGCAACAGCTGCAATAATTAGAAGACCCCCTGGGGCTAAGAAGATTAAAGTGCAGGACTTTCATTGTTTCAGTTAGACAGAGGGAGAGGGGTAAAATCCATTGTCCGAGTTTTTGCACTTTAAAACATTTGTAAAGGATTTTTTTCCCTTTGCCTATTTCCTTTCTGAAAGAAAAGGCAAGAAAGGAGTTGTCCTAGGAACAAATAAAGCAACTGGAAAACAGACTACAGCAGTATAGTGTTGTCACTGAACATCTGGCAAACAAAGTCAGTGTAATTACAGGAAGGAGTAGCAGCATCTACAAGAAAGAGCACTCACAAGAAAGTAATTTCTAGCATCCAGTATTTACTTCTGTCTGAGCAAAAGAGGATCATGCAGTAAAACCTTGTGGAACTGATGGGCAAGGGCTTCTGGTATGGCTAATAAATTAGAGTTCACTGTCCCTAGTGAGCTCACATTGCTGCAACATGCACTCTTGGAGTCACATAAAGCCTAAATTTCGTAAGTTGTATCACACAGCAAAGAACATCTAAAGAGAAAAGATTATGATGGTAGTGGTTGTTATTCTGTTAATTTTTACGTTCAAACCTTAGCACTGTGGTGCAGACCCTTGAAATAATCCCCAACCCACTGCCAAAGCTACGACACAGTTTGGTATTCCGCCTTGCCTTTAATGCAAGAGACAATTTACATTACAAATACATGCCAAAATAGAGGTTACAGGACTGAGCACTGTAAGAATGGAAGGAATAGGACAGCGTTTTCAGCTTCCTACATGAATAATTCATTTTTGTTCCTCATTCGAGGTTTTGCACCCATCTTCTGACCCCTGTCTTAGGCTTTGGCAACCTGAGAAGAACAGGCTCGCCTTGCATCAGCAGGACCTCCCTTGCCAAACGCTTCAGGGAACTTCTCATCATGGGGAGAGAAAGTGCATACCAATCCCTCTGCTCTGTCAGCCCCAGCGCCTCCTGGTCTCCAGGGACAGAGACTTCTTACACTAACTCACATGTTGCTCCTCCGTGCAAAATCTTTGCGTCCGTCCTCACAGAGCAATGCAGTTGTTTGGAGGTGTATGCGAGCTCCTCTGACCAAGTTGGTCCAGAAAAGGAAAGCAATTGATCTTGAGCTTTACCTGTATTTTTCTCAGGGGGAGGAGTTCTTTACTACATCTGTATTTATCTCTGAATACACAGTGGGATCACCTGTTATCTCTGCACAGCGACATTCTAGGTTGCACAAGTGTTCACCGAGGCCAAGGCATTGCTACTTAAATTAAAATTACTTTAAAAAAAAATGCACGGCCTCTCAGAACTGTCCTCATACTGGGGGATGACCACATCCTAAAACCAGTTTAGCCATTAGTACTGGCCTCTGCTCTACCATCCTGCATGTGAAGGCATGCCATGCGCTGCCTGGGCTCAGAGCTCTCCCACTGAAGGTCTTCCATCCAGCCTGATGCAGAAACCTCACCAGCCTGCCCATCAGCTGCCATGTTCCCAATCCCTACATGAGGGACACAGCAGCTTGATCAGAACATTTGCTTCCCTGTTCCTGATGTGCAATGCATGTAGACCCTGTGTATTTCTCACCCAGAAGTAAATTTTGCTGTCTCATCCTTTCATGGCTGCTACCCATTGTGCGCTTTCCTTCCCAGCTACAGAAGTCAGAGATTTCTTGGGATCCATGATGTGGGAGAGTAAATGCAGAAGCCCATGTTAATTTAGTTAGCAAGGAAGCACAGAAGTTCAACATCAAGACATGGTAAGGCTTCAAGAGAGATAAGTCTAAAAGACTAAATAAAAGCAACTCTTCAAATGCCATACTTAAGAGTTAATGAAGGGGAGTTCTGTCTGTAGAGAGAATAAATCAATTAGGTTGTCAACACACAATCTCTCAAAGCTAACAGCACAATTGAGTGGCAGCGTTCCCACATTGGAAACAACTCCCATTTATTATCATTATAATGCCTGCAAGAAAGAAGAGTTTGCATAAAAATGAAAATGTGAATTACCATCTACTCTGCTTCCCTAATTGCTGCTTCTTTCCATTAACAAGGTCAGTATTTTAAACCTAGGATTTTCTTTACTGGTTTAAAAAAAAAAAAAAAAAAACCAAACACAAAAAAACCACCAAAAAAACCAAAACCACAAAACTGTAAAGACTAAAAAAGTCTCTCAGACTTGCAACAGAATCAAACAGAAACCACCAAAATGAGGCCCATGAAAACAGTGGTCTCCCAAAACATCAGTAAGAAAAGGATAAAGTGCTCTCAATATTGGTAAAAAATATTCACCTACAAGATATGAAAAAAGAGAGACAAAACTGGAAGGATCCCATTTGCCACTTTGATCTCTTTAATTCCAATCATCTCCAAGAAGGATAACAAAAAAATCAGCTCAGATGAGTGGTTTGTTCAGATTTTTTTTCTTTTTGATTACACTTGGTCATACATGTTATTTTTTATTGCCCAATATTGTAGCACCACACAAAATGAGAATTTCATTAAATATTCAATTGTGTTCCAGAATGAAGACTACTGTTACATTGCACTTCTAGATCAGCTTTTTACAAGGTATCTCAAAACTATTTTATACAAGTGGACTTTGTTATAACTAGAGAGAGGGAATAAATGTGGACATAGAGAGGTACAGCAATACTTTCATAAAACCCTTTCTGGGATTCAACTCACAAAAGTTTGCTTTGCCTAAAGATTAGAAGTCTAGTCTAAACTAGTCATATAAATCTCTCTAATCGGTGACCAGGGATATGAACTGCCAGGGAGCTCATCTCACCCTAGACTTTGATCAGAGAGGAGCTGAAGATAGCACGAGCCTGCATGTTTAGCTTAGACTAGGCATGCCACCTTAAATTGTTGAAGGTGAAATAAATCCCACCCTGACTTCAGGTTTCCTGATTTCAGACTTGGCATCCAAGTCAAGGTTGTGAAATTGTGTTTGGTAAATTATTAGCAGGCAAGCAAACACTTGGGGATGATCTTCAGAAGGCATTTCCCTCCCTCAGTGGGAGGGAAAAGCAGCTCAGTGTTAGCTACTAAGAAGTGAAAATCATCTCTCTTAAGTATATGAAGGCTTCTGAGACCTGACATTTTCAGACAACAGTGGCAAGGAAACAACTAAGAATGAAAACAAAATAACATTAGCAATTCGAAAACTGTGACGCCAACGACTCCTAATGTGAGACAGTTTGACTTGTGGGTTTAATAACATCAAGAAGAGTAAGAAGAAAAGCTCAAAACACTGTAGAAAGACAAAATTACAAGAGCTGACAAAGGAAGACTTGCTCCTGAGAAAAAGGGAAAATTTCTGAGGGATGTGCAGAGAAGGCAGAGAATCACAGAATCACAGAATCACTAAGGTTGGAAAAGACCTGTAAGATCATCAAGTCCAACCATTACAAAAAAAAAGACAACACATGGAAGGAAAAACAAATATGAATGATTTGTTCTGCATATTTCTCTTCTTGTAAGAAGTTAGAGCGTATAACACTGTAATAATGTTAGATCCACTGTGAACATAAAATATCCCTGTCTGAGAGGTCGATGTAATTATAGCAGCAACCAGGCTGTAAGAAAAGCATTTTCCACAATTAGTAACAGGAAAGGAGGTATCTAGTGTGACAAAACTGTCCCTCTCTGCAAGCCTGCAGACCTGTCGGCACTGGCACTGTCCCCTGCCTCAAGGATGGCTCTGCGGTTGCGATTAAGGAGCAGGGCAGGCATCTGGCTGCCCTGAAGCTTCCTGCAGGGGCTAAAATTAAGTGTTTTGCTCCTCTCTCTTACACTTTCACCAGCTGTAAAATGAAAATAGTAACATATAGGGTACAGTTCAACCTAACCCCACTGATCTTAGAGATGAAATATGCAAAGCACCTGATAACCCAAGTGAATGGATGCTCTCAATTGATTTTGGGATTAATAAAGGCATGTAGCACAGCATGTAACATGGTTGCTTGCAATTGCAAAGGAACTTGGTGATTAAGTAACCTAGCATGTCCTTCTAGTCCTACATTGCTATGACTTTCCCAGATGAGATCCCCAGGACTGTACTCACAACAGAGTCATCCCAGTTAGTAACATGAACTCTTATACCCCTCATAAAAACAGACTTAGCTTTAAGCTTTAAACTGAGCAGTTTAAACAGAGTTCAAATTATTCCACCTCTATCACAAGTTAATAATGCATATATGGGTAAGCACTGCTCAGTAGATACAAGATACCATGTTAAGCCACAGTGTCTTGGTGACGTCTTTGAGCTCCTAGTGAACAGAGTATAAGCAGCTATTGATATCCAAGTAGTTGACACAAGTTGTGCCTATAACCAAAGCAAAGAAAAAGCACAGAATTATGGCAGTTTCCAAGATCCTGCCATTCTTCAGAAAGAGTTTACCTGTCAAAAAAGGACATAGTAGAAATATTCATTGTAGAGACAAAGGCAACACAGGTGATTAAACTTGTATATTTAACTGTGAGTAATAAATAACTTAATCAGCTGTCGTTAAGTGGTGGCTTAACCAGGAGTCCAGCTGAGAATACTAAATATTTACATATATACAAAAAACAAAGGGAAAAAAGCAGAAATGTGTGCAGGATTGTCTACCATAAAGCCATCACCTGTGCCTCAGCAAGTCCATGGGTGACAAGTCTGACAGCAATAGAGTACTCAGGAAAAACGGTTAGTTTGCCCTTTGGTATCAGTTATTGCTGCTTTCATTGGAACAGGACACGGGGACAGACAGATCTTTTATCTGAAGTGGTCCAGATATGAGTTTGATTTTGGCCTAGTTTGTGAGGAGCATAAATTAGGCAACAGTTGATTATATTAAAACCAAAATCTTCTACTCAGACCCTATATAAATAATCCTATGGCAAGGTAGGATTCAATGCTGAAGCATTTTGAGTCAAAGCACCAAAATATAGGTTTGTCATGGTCAAAGAAGGCAGTTTTGTATTTACATCCCATCTCCTTGGTAAAGCTAGTATTTATACTGTTGACAATTGAAGAAACAGATGAATGTTTCTTTCTGAAGCATTAGTAACATTTCTCCCCACACCTAAATCGGCCCACACAGAGAATTTTGCAGAAGCTTCCTAACTTTAATAAAATGATTCTGCTTCACTTTAGGGTTAAGCTATATGATCAAGCAAGTACTACCTAAGCCAGAGTTACCACTTCTTCTGCATACTTTTAATCCACAGAAAAGCTAAAGCAACTGTATTGGGTTTGCGTGGCAGTGTTTTGGTAGCAGGGGGGCTACAGGGGTGGCTTCTGTGAGAAGCTGCTAGAAGCTTCTCCTATGTCTGATAGAGCCAATGCCAGCCGGCTCCAAGACGGACCTGCCACTGGCTAAGGCCGAGCTAATCAGCAACAGTGGTTGCGCCTCTGTGATGACTTATTTAAGAAGAGGGGGAAAAACTGGGAAACGGCAGCCGGGGAAGAGAGGAGTGAGAATATGTGAGAGAAACAGCCCTGCAGACACCAAGGTCAGTGAAGAAGGAGGGGAGGAGGTGCTCCAGGCGCCGGAGCAGAGATTCCCCGGCAGCCCCTGGTGAAGACCATGGTGAGGCAGGCTGTGCCCTGCACCCATGGAGGTCCACGGTGGAGCAGATATCCACCTGCAGCCCGTGGAGGACCCCACACTGGAGCAGGTGGATGCCCGAAGGAGGCTGTGACCCTGTGGGAAGCCCACGCTGGAGCAGGCTTCTGGCAGGACCTGTGGAGAGAGGAGCCCACGCTGGAGCAGGTTTGCTGGCAGGACTTGTGACCCCATGGGGGACCCACACTGGAGCAGTCTGTTCCTGAAGGACTGCACCCCGTGGAAAGGACCCATACTGGAGCAGTTCGTGAAGAACTGCGGCCGGTGGGAAAGACCCACCTTGGAGAAGTTCGTGGAGAACTGTCTCCTGTGGGAGGGACCCCACACTGGAGCAGGAGAAGAGTGTGAGGAGGAAGGAGCGGCAGAAACGACATGTGATGAACTGACCGCAACCTCCCTTCCCCGTCCCCCTGCGCCGCTCAGGGGGAAGAGGTAGAGAAAATCGGGAGTGAAGTTGAGCCCGGGAAGAAAGGAGTAGTGGGGGGAAGGTATTTTTTTAAGATTTTGTTTTATTTCTCATTATCCTACTCTGATTTTAATTGGTGATAAATTAAACTGATTTCCCCAAGTCAAGTCTATTTTGCCCATGATGGTAATTGGTGAGTGATCTCCCTATGTCCTTGTCTTGACCTACGAGCCTTTCGTCATATTTTCTCTCTCCTGTCCAGCTGAGGAAGGGGAGTGAGCGAGCGGCTGTGTGGTGATTAGTCTGGCTGGGACTAATCCACGACAGCAACACATGCCTGCTCAGTCCTCAGAGAAAGAGTGCTATACAAATGTATTTTATGTTTTGCTTTTGATGAGCACAAAGAGTGCAGAATGGCAAAACCGGTGATAATTTTACCAGCACTCCAAGGGTCGCCCTGCAAGCACCTGCCTCAACTCCACACAGGAGAGCTGACCAAAGCACAGTGCTGAACCATGCTAGCCATCAGATCTGAAGTTACCTCGATTAATGTGGAAAGATCTCCCCACACCATGCTAACGACAGGCAGCAAAGAATGCACAAAGAGGGTGTACAGAAGATCCTGTCTTTCCAGTTGTTATCACTTTGGGGTGAAGAATCAAAAAGACAACATAATGGAAGTAAATAACATTTGTGTCTAATGGCTTTGGGTTTTTTTAAATAAAAGCTGAACTCACAAAAAACCCATAAAGCCTTACTGAAATGAGGGCAGAAGATTTGAGCAGCAACATTCACATGAAGTCCTTATGAGTGTGATAAATGGCATTTGTTTACTTAATGTAGAAAATGGAGAATGAAGTGCACAAATGACAATCTAACCATGTTATTTTCCATTTGGGCCAAGATCTGGCTTTTTCCCCTCCTGAAATTTTGACATTAAAGCAATCATGGAAAAGAACAGTTACAGAAAAAAAATGGAGTGTGTGAAATTTTCCTTCAATTAAAAAAAAAATATGATCAGTTCATCTCACTGCAGTGTTTTCCAGTAGCACTAACTACAGTAGCTAAAGTATTGCTATAGATTATCAGATATTTTATTGTAGTAAACATCTGCTGCTCCTGGATATAGATATGTAGTCAAGGGAGCACTTGAAAAGGAAGAAGGAATGTCAGGTACACTAGTTACTGAAAAGTAATGTTCAAACCAGGATTTCTTTTGCTTTTGCCATTAGGACGAAAGAGTTTATGAAGTTATACGGACCTTAATGGTTACATTGATTTACTATATTTCCAAATTAAGACCACAGCTTCAAAACCTTTCATTGAATCAATGCCAAAATACTGTTCAAGTTAGGTTAAGCATATTGGAAGAACAATGCAGTATTAAGCTCACAAAAAAAACCTTAGCCAAAGCCATAATTTCCAGCAGCAGATATTAATGTTTGGTTTGGGATTCAGTCATTTGAGTAAATACTGAACTTTCAAAAAACACCTAAGTCCAAAGGAGGGCAAGGCAGATTCAAAACTAAAGCTCACGTGAGCGGGTACATCCACACAGCACAGTGTTGTTCTAAGCACGCCGAGAAATTTGGGTCCAGAATTTGCATTTACATGGCACAGAGCCTGGGCTAATATGTCCTGCCTTTCAGCACAGTTTGTTAGCTCAGGCTCAGCGCCAGACTGACAGGGCTATACAGCACCAGGCTCTGGAACGGTCTCTACGCTGTAGTTATCGTGCTGTATAAGCAGACTCTTAGGAGAAAAACACCTATAGATCAGATGCTCCTTTTGCCACTTACATGCTTTTGAAAGTCCTGTCTCTAAAATGTCTTTACATGTACACTTCTCCCCCTCAAAGGTTTGGATGCTATTTCCTTATAGTGATGGCAAGCAAACTTTTAGCCCTGGATCCTTCACATGAAGAACATTAGCAGCCACCTCCCTACTTGTTTTCCTGCAGCTTCTGCCAGATGGATTTCCTCCTACCTATTCAACCTTCATTACTGGGACAAAAGAAACTCTTCCTTTGTGCTTGATGTTCCTATCACAGAAAGAGTGGCTCCCAGTTTTGTTGGCATTATGGTTTTGCACACCAAGTGGCAAGATAGGCCAACCACAGCTCTGGTAGCAAGGCAGTTGCTTCTCTTCATCCTACACAATTAAAAAGAAACTGCTTCTGCCTGCCAAGTCTGTCTTCTTGTAAGGACACTGACATTTTCAGACAGATATATTAGTACAATACGTATCATGTTTCAAAAGGGCTGGTTTGAGAAAACTTTAGAGGTATCTCCTAAAAAAAAAAGGAAAAAGTAAAAGAAGGAGCTTGTCTTGCAAAGGATATAAACCAATCAAAGTATCAAACTACTTTGGGAATAAGCAAACAGCATTTTTTCCAGGAATCAAGAGTAGCCTACCCAAAGGTGTAAGTGAGAAATGAGAAAGCTAGGGATTGGAAAAGATTCATAAGAATAAATAAAAGGCAGAAAAAGAATGGGAAGAGTGAACAGTAAAGGAAGGGTAAATTGCTAAAGATGCCTCTTTAAATACTCTCTAGTTATACGTTAATTACTAACTTTTACTGTTTTAACTGGAATCGCTGTTGACTACAAATGAAATAGATAAATCCTTACCCTCAACAGCCAGTGATACAACACCTTGTGTGTCTTCAACTCCGTACATAACGTCACAGCGATACACCCCTGCATCACTTGCACGCAGCTTAGAGAAAGTCAGCGAAGCGTCACCAGTCTCCTCTGAATGGGCTGGAACAGACACTCTGTCTTTGTAGCTTTGACCTATTTTGATGTTGCCATTTTGGGCCACCAGGACTGTGGTTTCCTTTGCATCTTTTCCACTTTTATCCAGTTCAACCTTTGACCATTTGATTCGAAGATACTCAGCTGCATAGCTGGAGGCTATAGTGGGTGTGGTTGAAAAGAAGCACGGCAGGACTGAAGTTCCAGAGAGGGATCCCTTTACCAGGGTTTTTTTTTCTGCTTGAACTAGAAAAAGGGGAGAAAGGGGAAGAGAAAGGAGAAATCACATTAGTGGAACAGCAAAATCAGAAATAGATATATTTCATTGTTATTTAACGATTCACAGATGTGCAAGACCTGAAATCCATGAACCTTAGCTGATCTGTAACAGGACTTACAAGTATAAGCTAAAGAAGAGTTTGCACCAATACCCTAGGCTGCTGATGGAGCATTTTTCTGTTTGGGAAAATTTAATTCTCTGCTCTCTGACTTATGTTCTCCATTTGTTATAGTCACCAAGTTATTGACCTTCAGAAAATGCTTTGAAATTTTAGATGACAGATGAACTCTAAGAGCTATTTTTTTAACTTCATAGGAGGAAAACCACTGTGAGTGAAAGATGGTGAGTTACCTCATGTCTATTGCTGGCCAAAAGCATGCACATAGGGGAGCTACTGATGTTTACACCTTGTCTTACCTCACAGTAGCTCATTCATTTGCTCCTCTCCTAAGAGTAAAATGTAGCCCATGACTTTGCATACATGACATCCCTTACTCCATTATTCTTTTAAGGGTTAACTCTTCTTATTGCATACGTGCTGAAACAAAAGCCTTTCCAGTGAGATTCTCCCAAATAGTCATTCTTTTAAAGTTATTTCCTTGTAGCCTCAGGAACTTTAACACATTGCAGAAATAAAGTATTTCAGGATGTTAAAGCAAAGAAGGAAGTAAAGCGCACAGAAAGTCCCTACTTGGCTCAGACTTGACATGATAGGACCTTTATCATTTTTTATGACATCTCCAGCTGCAAACACTTTACAGTGAAATGCTTCCATCTGACAATATCCTGAGGGGAAAGTTGACTACTGTTCATCCAACCTGCACACAGCAACTGTCTGAAGAGAGGATTTCTGTTAGATTTATTTTTTTATGTGATGTTATTTCACCATACATAATGGCTTAATGAAGATTAAA
The DNA here is from genome assembly GCF_030936135.1 of Gavia stellata. NCBI lineage: Eukaryota > Metazoa > Chordata > Aves > Gaviiformes > Gaviidae > Gavia > Gavia stellata. The sequence continues at coordinate 82,615,298 of NC_082637.1, read as the reverse complement.
AGCTGATGCACAACAGTATCTATCTTACTTCTTTCACTGCCCTGCACTCGAACATTTTTTGGAAGGTGGAACAGGCTGATCATTAATTTGAAGTGAGCTAGGATTCATAAAGTTTAGAAATATAATAACTTCAAATACTAGCCACTAACAGAGTGACACATGAAATAGGAGATATCATCACATAAAAATTATCTAGCTATTTATTATTAAAAATATCATCTCTCCAAAAAGAGTAGAAGATTGGGGGGGTGGGGAAGGAAAAATTGCTCATTACATTGATTATTTTAAACAGAGACAGATGACTTTATACAGGATAAAGTATCAATAGTATTATCTAAAAAGGTTCAATATAAGAATCATCAGCTCTGTGGCCAAGCATTTTAATAGTAAATTACTATCTAGAAAAACAAACAAAAAAATGGACTGACCAAGTAAGACCCAGAAGTTTCAGTGGAAGTTCTCAGTTCCTTTCCATCCATGCTTACCCAACTAGAAATTCTTGGGAACACAATGCAGATACACTCAAGATGACTGTATCGAACCTGATTAGACCACAGACAGTATAACAAAAATGGGGTAGTGCTGTGCCAAAGAAGCTGTGTTGCACCCAAAGCTCGGCTGAAAAGTTCACATGGAACGGCACTGTCTGAGCACATTTACCAGGAAGATGGTCACTCTGTGATTCAGGCATGCGGTGAGATTTTCATTCCTCCATTAACTTGTAAACAGAGACCTGTGATGGTACAACTCACATTTAATAGTCAATCAAACTAATCTCTTCAGACACTTTGGGCCCAGACCTAGCAAGAATCTATTTGTAAAGCAGGGAAAGACAAAAACAGGTCCAATATAAAACTGAAGACTGGACAATTCACAAGGCTTGAAGACAAGCCTGTAGAGCTGTAGAGGTAGACAAGACTATCTCAAAAGCTTCGATTGCATACACATTTCTTTAGGAAAAAAAATCCATTGAGGTTTGGGGGTTTTTTTAGTTCCATAAGGAACTGAAAACTCAACTCACCTAAAGCCAATTGATTTCTAAAAAGTAGAAAGTACTGATTTTATCCTGAAGATGTACAGTATGGAAACACCACTGCCTTTCATATCACCTTTAATTTCTTGAAACTTCACTGAGCTACAGTGGGGTAAAAGATAAAGAAACGGAATGACTACTCAGTCCTATCAGTTGTGATGGAGTTACTGCCAAATTGCACAGGTGGGAGATTAAAATCAGTCTCAAAGTATTTAGTATTTATTATGATCTCTTGTCATCTATATACATTACAGGAACTTCTTAAATGAAAAATTACCTACTTATAATTATCCTGACTGACAGAATTTTAATAAACTTTCGAGAACATTGTTTCTGGTTATGAGTGATCTGGAATATCAGCACTGAACCCTGAGGAAATTTCCTCTTTAAAATTTGTGTCTTCACATTAGCAGACTGAAACCCTTGGCAAACAACACATAACATCATGATATGCAAACTAGATCTACCCTAAATTGGGCTACACCCCAGAATAGGAGACCATGTAGCTACAACCATGCATGTTTAACTGTAGAAAGCATTGTGAAAAACTATATAAAAACACTCTTTATTTTGATGAGAGGAGAGGAGCGGAAGAAGAGGGGAGCGGAAGAAGAGGGGAAACTTTTCCCTACTGAAAAAAAAACGTATTTGGCACTGAAACATGAGATGAAGTGATGTTCCTGCACAGTTCCAAAAAAGCTTGGTTTCTTGCAGCAGTCCAAGTCAGTTAGTCAGTCAAGCAGAATTTACTGGTCAATGCAGAAAGCATCAATAGCTTCTATTAATCCAGATAGCCCTTTTGTTCCTTTAGCATTTTCCCTATGCTTATACTCCATGTTATGTCCCCCTTTCAGCCACTATCAATGGTATGGGATAGACGATTCCTTAGAAGGGACATGGCAGGCAAAAATATGAACAACACATTTTGTAATTGTAAATTGGAACACAAGCTGAGAAAAACAGGTATTTGCCAACATTGTTTTCTACCATATCTCCACCTGACCATGTAGGAACTAACACTGAGCCTGAGAGAAGTCTTTTCATTAACCACATTGTAATGAAGATAATGATAAATTAAATGAATGCACCACTTACACAAACTTGTATGAAACTCTGACAGCAGAGGTAACAGACTGAGACCCAATAAAAACCCTCACTGAGTTCTTTACCAGGTGATTTGTGGTCTCAGCAAGCAGAATAAGAGAAGGAGGCAGAGAGTGTTGAAGAACCAACTACTTTCATATTCTGCAAGAAACTCACAGGAAGCCAGGCAAACATAAATCTCAGCTGCAGAACTCAACACATGGAGGCATCATAGGCATGTACACATGTATTTTATAGCACATATAGAACATAAGAATGATCAGATAAACTGATGTTTAAACTGGTATATTATTTATATACCCTTGAAAGAACATGTCACACACTGTAATCTAGGGGATTTCTACTGTCTTCTGGATTACAGCGCTTTCAAGAAAGCATAATCACTCATGACATGACAAATAGTCACTCAAAACAGGCAAGATTACTCCAACATTGATCATAATCACAAGGCCCAGCTTGTAAACTACGATATCCTAACACCAGTGAGCTCAAAGTGAGTAAATGCCACACTAGCAGTAGGCATAAACCTTGCTCATGAACTTCTGTCATTAATCCTTCACATGTACCAGAGCAAACAGCAAAGGTCTCGCAGAGGGGCACTCCCGTGACCCCAGAAGCTTACACCGTATTTCCTGCTGCCTTCCTGACACACATCTTCTGAGAATTTAAAGTCTTAAAGAAGCCATGCAAGACCATTCTCAATTTGCCCTCAAAGGAAAAATACTCTTGTTGCTACATAAAATCTAACAAGCACACCATGCAAACATGCTAGGTATTTATGAATGTGACCATTCACAAGGATGAGATTGGAAGAGAAAACAAAGACAGGAATAATGATTAGTGGTGAAAGCATAAAACTTTACATGCTTATAACCTGCTGTGTTCTAAATTAAGCTTTAGTTTTGTTATGAGTTAATATTAAGACTCACAGATTCCAGGATTTACACTTTAAAAAAACCTGCTGATTTTAACAAATGTCCCATATGACTCTGAAAAGAAACATTTTAAACTTTCAGAACAATTTTGCCTGAAAGCTTTTTAAAATAAATATTGCAAGGCATCATATTGACTATTTAATCAAATGTAATTAAAATCATATGGAGTGATCCAATCCATTGTGGGAATAGAAGCACGGGAATTTATTTTTCATGAAAGATTCAAGGCTTCAATTTTATGTTTGAATTCAGGATTTAAAAAGAAAAAAGTTGAAACTTAAGATGTCTATCTCTTCAAAATGCAGAGTTATATTTTATTTTTAGAGTATTTTTTTAAATGAAAGAAACAGCTGTACTTGTAAAGATTGTCTGTAATCTTATAACACTCGTCCTCAAAAATGTTATTACACAAACTGGGTGACATTCTACAAAACAGAAGGTTATGAGCTGATCCCACAGACTCTGTTGGAATAATTCATGAAAAAGAAAAACTTTTTCATCTTTGTCTTCTTCACCATGGCCATGTTTTGAACATGTTTAAGACTCTCTATGGCAGCTTCAAAAATAAAACCCACAAAGTTCGCAGAGTATTCTAGGAACATAAGGGTCTTTCTGAATTCCTTCCAGTCAGAACCTGGTTTATATTCCTGAGAAGCCCTTGCCATGACATTCATACGGAACTTGCTTAAGTACTAAAAATTCTACTCTGGAGACAACATGAGCCATTTAAGAGGTGATAAAAGGTGTAGTAAGTCAGGGGACATCTAAAGGTGTCATCCCACATTCTGCCACTCTAAGGATCCAACCCACTCCTCCCCACTTCCAGTGATGTACTCCCAATCCCTGAATTATGCCAGCACTAGCATTTGTGCAAGGCAGTGAGTGAGATCAAAGGTCTGATCCAGTGGAAAAATAACCTGCAAGAAATGCCATGTGCTCTTTCAAACAAGTCATTTACCTGATTCAGCAGGCTGTATAGCCACATAAATACTAGCATCAGCACAAAGGAAAGCATGAAAACTAGCACCAGGGGATGGAAAAGGGGCAGGACTAGCCATCTAGTGCTAAAATGTATGTGCGACTAGCCTGACCATGGAACTGTGCCTTAAGTAAACATGAAGAGACTTTCAATAGGTCATAACAGAAACATTAGGTTTATATTTCTTGTCAAATTCCTTTGCCTTACTTATTCTATCTCCTTACATGTTCTCCATCCCAAGGTTGATTGTCAGGTAAAATCTTATCTTACCTCTCCTCCTGTGAATGATGTACTAGCACTTACTCCATTTTGAAGCTGACTAATTATGGCTGGCAGCTCTTCCTTTTCCTATATCTTAAAACAGACATTTCTGCCTAAAAGAAAGCTATAACTTAGAATCACAGAGTGGTTTGGTTTGGAAGGGACCTTCAAAAATCATCCAGTCCAACCCCTCTGTCATGGGCAGGGGGATCTTCTACCATATCAGGTTGCTGAAAGCCCCGTCCAACTTGACTTTGAACACTTCCAATGATGGGGCATCCACAATTTCTCTGGGCAACCTGTTCCAGTGTCTCACCATCCTTACTGTAAAAAATTTCTTCCTTATGTCCAATTTAAACCCACCTTCTTTAAGTTTAAAACTGTTGCCCTTGTCCTGCTCTGGTAAAAATCTTCTCTCCATCTTTCTTATAAGCCCCCTTTAAGTATAAGCAGCTTATCAAATAAAAACTTCCAAGTTCACCGTGTAGGCCCTCATTGCAACTCCATGACCTCTTCTGACAATCGCTTATTTTGCCTCTCTGAATGCTTCATATGAACAAACTATTAAATGTCAGCTCTGGATCCAAAATCCGTACATTGATCTACACTTACAGACATTTTACTAAGTAAAAAACTGGGGGAAGAAAAAAAAGCTTGACATTTAATAGCCAAATCAGTCTCAGCCCTCCACAAATAAGAAAATGGAAGCTCAGTTTTAGTGGCTTGCCCCCTGCCTGAAGCTTTGACTGTGTTGTCCCCGAGGACAAATCTAATTGTCCTGGGCTGTTGTATGTTTAATGAAGAATGGAAAAACAAAACCAGCTTTAAGGAGGAAGTGACAGTAGGAAATAGTAAAGGATGGTGCTCCCAACCTGCCTGAGGAAAAAAAACACTTTTTTTTAATTGACTCTACTAAGCACAATGGTCTTTTCCTTTATCTTACAGGACTATCTAAACACTTTGCTAGTGACAGTGTTCAAGGTGGGAAATAAAATGAGTACACTTGATTTTCCCAAAGGCTAAAATCAGTTTGAGGAGTTCCTCGGAAGAAAAGAAGAAAAAAAAAAAATAAATCTTGCTTTGGGGCTTGGGAAAGCTATTATCCCAGTTTTGTAAGTCTGCAACAGCTGTAGGGACCTTTTCCTTACTAAAGGCTTGACTCAAACTTTCAAATAACCATGGCAACCACACATGAATACATACTTTAGTGTTAACATGTAATCACCAAGAGTAAGGGCTCCTCCTTTCCACCCAAACCAAAGACCTGCAGCTGCCCTAACACATCCTTGCTCCAGACCCCAGCAGCCGAGGGACCTGCCACCAGGTTAGCTCATGGCAGCCCCCTCCACAACAGGGGGCTGGCAGCCAGACTGCCCACTCCAGAGGAGTGTCTCCAGCTGCTCCTTGACAGATCGCAGAGCAAAGCAGAAGCCGGGGTGACTAGTTTCCCCTGTATCCCACTGGCACATGGCACCTTTCACCCTGAACACAGAAAGGGTGTGAGCTGTAACCTATAGACCCAAAAGGCTGCTGTGGCACCATATACATGAGCACATGCATTGGGATCTGACTGGGAGGTAAGCCAAATCAGTATTCCTGTAGCCTAAAAATTCCCCCATTTCATTCACCACTTCTGCAGCCTGGCTAGGTATGTCCCAGGAACCTGCTCCTGCTCCCATGCCACCAGAACTGCTCGCTGCTCCCTCCATGGCATCAGTCTGAAGCTCCCATGGAAGGTGTCTGCCCTCCACTAAAATTAGCCCCCCCTCATCAGCCCTCACCTCGTCTACTGCAAGGAGCTCATTAGCATATCATGGGATATGAAGTTGCGAGACATACCAGGCCCACAGGTCCAACATTTCAGAAGCACAGATTAAAGGATTAAAATGCATTCTTGAACATTTGGAGAAGACAATCTATTTTGCTTTACACAATGTAAACCTATGGTACTGTCTTATTATTACTTGAATTATAGTAATGGCACTCGCAAACCTCAGAAGACGTCAGACAGGCATGTAAAAACCTTGTCAAAAACATGCCCACCCACCAAGAGTTTTCTATATAAATCAGTAAGGTAATGAGAAGAACACGGAAACAAAGTTAGTTACACAGTGTAGCAAAAGGAGTGGCAGAGGCAAGACCAGAAACTTAATCTGCTGAGTTTGGGTTGTTTCCTGAGTCCTGGGAAACACCCTACCAATTGGACCACTTAATAAACGGTTCGGTGTATAACAGACTTACCTTTCGGCAGCATGTATGTTATAACTAATGTAGAGTACATCCATAAGATACTTTTTATACTTAACAACATCTTGACCTACAAATAAAGAACAAAGGAGTAAGTGGTTAGTATTGCATTGTGTCCTTATCAAGTGTTGTAACTCAGTATGTCAATATTTGTCACTGATATTAGAAGCAGTCATCTACTTTAAAAAGGTGTTCAGCAGGACAGTGAATAATTCTTAATATATTGAGCTTCTGCTGTTTTATTCACTGTTTTAAATGCATTCCCATACAGTGCTAGCAGCATATGGGTATAATCTGTTGACTTTTTCCTGGTGTGGTGTTGCCAGTTCAGATCCAACCTCTGGGTAGTTTTATGTCCGTAACACAAACTACCCTGTCGTTTAGCCGCAGCTAACAACCCGGTTCATGCCAGAAGGGGCTCCCATGACAAAATTCTCATGAACTTTGATTGTGAGTCAACGTCCACACTATCATCCTTCCTATCTGCAAGTAGGTTGCCAGATGGCTTCCTGCTTTCAAGATTTCTCCATATAGTATTTTATGGTGGAAATTCGTTATAATGACAACGTGTCCCTATCGAATACAGCTTCATAATGAGTTTCAGGTTATTGAGTCCAGAGTGATAATCAGACATGTCAGTTCCCTTTGGGTTTGCTTCTTACTTCCTTTACAGGCTCCACCTTCTAAAAGCCGAAAAGTTCTCCACATATATCACATGTACATAACAAAATATTGCATTATCATAATAGTATATCTTCATTTTTAATCCAGATCTTAGTTACACACATTGAATGTGTAACTATCCCAACAATTTCAAAAGTACTGTAACAAAAGCATGACAAGTTCCATAAATGTCAACTACTAAAAAGGGTTTATAAATAGTCCCTCTTCCGTATAGTTACACGTATACACTATCTAGCCAAAGTAAGAAATAATTTTCAGCAATAGTTTGTCAAACACTGCTGTTGAAAAATTTTTATCAGAAAATCCTGAGTTTCCTGATACTGCCGTCAAAATATGCTACTTGGGTTCTTTACTTGGGCAAGTAACCTGAAGTGATATTTTTTCCCTGCCCAAGAGAGATTACAGTTGAACTGCTTTAAGAAACAGTGAAACAGGAATTTAATAGATATATATCTGTGTTATAACTATGGAACTTGTATTGCACATATGTATTTTAGCATTTTTTACGTTAGCATTTTAGTTCTTTAGTACTTACATGTAATGCTTCAGTGTTAAAACATTAATACATTCAAAAGCTTCCACAAGGTATACTGAACATGATAGCAAGACACACAGAAAAACATCTTCAGAAAACTAGTGGAGACATGTTCAATCTCAGGAAAGTTTTTTCCACAGCTTACAGCTGCAGCCCAAACTTCACATGAGTCTGTCTGAATTGGCATCTACCCTGTAAAGGCTGAACAGTTCAGAAAAGATGCAAAACATCTCAAACAAAGCCTTTCCAATGAGGCAATCTTTAACATAACAGCATCGTGTTAAAAATTCCCACCCAAAAGGGCTGAAAACCCAAGAGCTTTTCATTCCCTATACGTGGATGGCCAGAGCTGGCTGGTTGCACTGGGAAACATATGCTGCAACCTATTCCCAGGGCGTGGAGGAAAGAATACAGCTGCTTTCTGTAGAGCAGACTGCACACTGCCAAAGACGCCCCATCTCTGCTTCAGCCATTCAATAGAGCTGAGTGTATGATGTGATATCACTTATTTTGCAATATTTGCTTCATGGAATTTGCACTTTTTGATGATTGAGTCCCAAACAAGAACCGGGACTTCTTTGACTTCATTCAGTTTGAGCCCTATGTGCCATAAAACTTTTTCTGAAGACTCTAACACATACCGCCAACACCATCCAGCCGGCGTTTTCTCTCTCCCTACACTTACACAAGCCAAGCTGTACATGGAGAAAAGAAAAGTGGCTATTTAATAACTAACTTTAAAAATCTATACTGTGTCCTGGTATACTATCTATGCCCTAGTAATTCCCTGTAGAAGATTGTTATGAGTGAGGAGGCTGCACATGATAAAAGCTGCAGACATCGAAGTCATTTTAATGCAATGGACCAGCTCTGAAATACAGTCACGTGTTTGCTTAGATAAACACTTAAATGAACCTCATTATTACACAACATTTTTAAAAAATGAGAGGTCAAGCTGAGCCTACAGATGTGCACAGACTAGGAGGCCCTTCAAGCAACCCTTGTATCTTGAAACTGCTGGAAGCCTCAAGCACCAACACCACTGCACACTACTTCCTTCAGTAACGCAAGCGCTCTGAAGAGAGCACAAAAAGAAGACCAACAGATTTCTCCACCATCAAAGGCAATGAAAGCTGGACCCGCTTGCAAGACAATGTGAAAGTTCTGGTCCCTGTGAGAGCAGAGTGGCTCCAGACCTTCTTTTGAGATGTTCTGTCCACATGTGTTTCCCATGCGTCACACACTGGTTACATCAACAGCTAGACAAAAATCTAGAACAAACTGTTTACAAGTTTAGATTTCCATGTTTACCCATACGCTTTATCTCCCTCCTCCCCCAGAAGGCAACCTTGGCTGTTGGGACCAGAGACAAGGGAATCAAAGAAATTCACAGAGAAAAAAAAAAATAAAGCTTTTTCTGTTTCCTGGAAAACGGGCGTGCTGCACCTAAACAGGGCTGGTTGCGTGTTGCAGCCACCACCTGCTCCACTGCACCGGCCCGGACCAGGAGCACCTGCATACTTGGCACATGCCAATGGGAGGCCCATTGCCCTCAGAAGCTCATTGCAATACTGCCATGACAAGAGGTGGTGTAACCTCTTCCACATTTGATGAGATGATGACAAACCCTGCTGCTACCCTCAGACCCAGCTGAGAGCTCTGAACGTGAGTTTCTGCCCTACGCTACAAGTCCAGAGTACAGGAAGGACCTCGTCTTCCCATTCCTCTCCACTTTGCGCACAAGCACAGAGCACTGATCTTCCGATGTCGTGTTGGTGACTGCATTACAAATGCAACTTGAGGAATCTTATTAAAAAAAAACTTACATCTTCAACTTCCAGTCATTATACACAGTACATACACCCACAACGAAATGGGAAAACAGAAAGGCAGCTGTGGAAGGATAATTTTCATGATATCCTGTGACTGCTGAACACAACCATTGGTACAGAAGAGAGCATTCATGGCTGTGATGGCTACTTAGCCCTTTACTGAGTAGTGCAGGAATTACACCTGCTGCACCAAGAGCTCGGGTAGCTCAAAAAAATTGCAGTTTGAGCATGGAGCTTAATACAAGACACCTGCCAAAAATCCCCATACGACTCTTGGAAAATCCTCTCTCAACCTTTTCTTTGTCTAAATCTCCTCTACCCCAAGGTGCTTGCTCACTCAAGCAATGAAAAACATTGGGGGAAGGGTCTGATTTTCAGCCCTTAGGCTCACGAGCATGATTCCCATGCAACGCTCCATGCACGAGGGTTTTCGCACTCCAGTCCTTGGTGGGCTCCCATAAACACTCCTGGGTTACTGAGTGCTGTTCCACTACAGCTGCCAGAATTAAATGTGCAATTACCCCTGACACCCTCTCCAAATGACAGCGTGCAGATCGTAATGGCAGCACCTCGCTGAGCCCCCCAGGGCAGCCTGGCTTAGGAGAAAGCAGAGCTCTGCAGACCCTATACCATCAATCCTCCTCAAGAGCCACAGGCAAGGCAAAGGCTTCTGATTACACCTAGTATCCCGATTCCCATTCAGTGCTGCCCACATTTCCAGGTCACTGCTATCAGATGTGACTACTCCTGCCTCCTCCCATTTTGCTGGCAGAGGCTGCAGCTGACTGTGCTCCCGTGTAGCCTCCTGAGCAAAATCCCTGCTCTAAAACTGCTTTGTATTTCCCATTCCCGCACTCCACAGTTTACAAAGGCCTCTGCTGGCTGGCTGCCATACTGCCCCTAAGTCCACTGTAATTAGCCAAAATCCTTCTAACCATACCCTTTTCCACAAGATTTTTTTTTCCCCCTTTGGTGACACTACACCTAGAGTAAGAGAAAGCCATAATACTATGGACACAGTACGAAAATCCTGCCAACTCAAGACTGCAAGACTTGAGTAAGTGTTTAATTTCCACCTTCTGTTAAAAAAGTACCTCACTTAATGTGACCAAACTTGGGTTGCCTGCTGGCTAGTTTCCACCTGGACTGATCCATTTTATTAGGAGCCACTACAGGCAGACCGATCTGCACTAGTAATTTGCACTACATTTTTAAACTGGATGTAACCCTGAGCACAGCGTCTTTTAAACAAAAGATGCCAAGTCCTTGACAAAATTCACGTCTTCAAAAGCTAGCAGCAGAGGTTCTCTCTGTGGGGGGAGAGCAGGGCTCCTATTTTTGCAGGCACTGCTACCTTCCCTTACCACAGCAAAAACTCATAGGAGCAATAAGTTCTGATCAAATTCCAGCTCGTGTTTAGTTTACAATGTAAGCTTGATCTCACACCAATGCTATTTTAATTTAACCAGATGCGAGAACATCATGTCTCTCTTTCTCTTTTAAACTCCAGGTTAAGAAAGACGGCGAATTGTCCTGGTGTGGAACAGACTAAGATCTGCCATCTAAAAACCATTCCCAATTTCTCTGAAGTTGGGAGAATGAGAAATCAGCTACTGTTGTAGAGGTGACACTGTCTTTAAAGGCTGCAGCTTCTCAGGTCACACTCAGATTGGTTCACCACATGCTCTACAGCTGTACTGTGACAGCTGAACACGTTCCTTAAACACGTAAAAAGCAGCCTCTGCCCATTGACCCTCCTTGCCTCCACAGTGAAAGTCAGGTTCCCGTAAAAAAATTAAAAAAAAAAAAAAGCAGGGGGGGGGGGGCGACACCCAAAGCAGAGCCTGGCACTAGAGAAGTGAATTGAGGTTGTTGCTCCTACTAACGGGTAAAGCAGTAAATTACACGGCTTTCCAGTGAAACCCCAGCAAGCTAGAAATGACCGATCCCAGACGTAGCACACCTCTTGTTACCTTCCGGGCTCTGCCTGAAACCTTCGCAGCTGCTGTCCTTTCTCAAACCCACACCGTCTGCACTTTCCTTTGCTTTTGCAGTCCTTTGATCCTTTTATGCCATCTGACTGTTAATTGCTGACATGTATCAACCTCGCCGTAAGTGCTGCCTAATTAACTTTGCCAGTTTCACCACGTCCCTGCCACGTGATTAATTAGCCCAAGGTGGTGCCACATGGCACACTCGGCCTCATCCGATTCATCGGTGGGGTCTGCTGAGCCCACTACCACTTGCAAAGTTCTGCCTAAGCCTCCGAGAAGGTCCTAGGGGCTTCTGCATCATCCCTTCCTCACCACCTCCAGCACCAGGAGCCGCAGGGGGAACTCCTCCCGCGCCAGAGCCTCAACGGGCGAGCGGCATTGCCTCCAGCCCCAAGTGCAGGCAGGGGCGCAGAGGGGAGAAGTGACCAGAGCACAGCGTGTTCTGGCGCTCCTCGCTCCGGCAGCTGCCGAGAAGCTGCTGCCTGAGGACATCCCTCCCAGGCCTCCACTAATCTATGCCAGCAGTGGCTCTGGGTTCTCGGGTGGCCTCACAGAGACGCAGCGGAGAATGGTCGGAGGCAGCGGGCGGAGCGGGGTCCCACAGCTCACATGCCTGCGGAGCCACGCGCGCTCCTTCCAGCATCACCCCAAACGCAGGCTCTGCCTTCCCGCCTGCTTCCCGGGATGGCTGTGGGCCTCTTCTGCCCCACCTCTCCCCAGCACCCGCACCGCCGGCACGGCGAAGGGAGCAAAAGGCGCGTGTGAGGAGCAGCAACGGGGAAAAGACGTAAGGCTGCAGCTCATGGCGCCCACGGGCGCGACGCCGCACCGCCATCGCGGGGCTCAGCACACGGAGCGGTGTGTCGGCCGGACGAGGGTTTCCTCAGCGCATCTTACGCGTCGGAGTTAGCGCTGGGCGCTCAGGAGGCTGCGGGTGCTCTTAGCCCCCCCCTCCCCCGGGCCCCGCGGCGGTGTCCGAGCCGGGACCGGCGCCCCCCGCCCGCCTCAGGGCCTGAGCCCGGGGCGCTGAGGGCACCCGGCCGGAGGCGGGAAACCCGCCGGGCCCGCCCCGCTGTCAAACACCACCCGACGGGCAGCCATCGGCGGCGTCGGCTCCCGCGTCGGTCCGGGAAGGGCGAGGAACGGCCCGAAACGCCGCGGCGACAAGTTTTAAAAATTATTTTATTATGATGATGAAGGCTTTTTTCCCCCCCTCCTCTTGAAGGTGAGGGAAACAGGAGCCCTCTGGCGGGAAACGGGCGACTACAGAAACGACGAGCCCGCTGCTGGCCGCCAGGGGGCGCCGCGGTGCCTCCGCCGACCCCGGCCCGTCCCGTTCCTCGAGAGTGGCCGGGGCCGCGCCCGCCTGCGGCGGGACCCCCCCGGACCCGGACCCGGACCCGGACCCGGACCCGGACCCGGACCCGGACCCGGACCCGGACCCGGACCCGGACCCGGCCCTCCGGTCCCCGCCAACCCCCGCCTGCCTTCCCCCCCTCCGCCCGCATGGGGACCCCCCCGGCGGACCCAAGACGCGTTGGAGCGGCGGCCGTCGGCGACCCCCCCCACCAGCCGAGCTCCGGCAGAGCCTCTCCCCCCGCCCCGCCCGGCAGCGCGTCCCGGGGGCGGCCGGGCCCGCCCCGCCAGCGCGCATCGTCGCCGCAGCCAGGGCTCCCCGCCGGCCGCTGCGCCCCTCTCGCTCCGCCAAGTCTTACTCACTCCTTTTGGGAAGGAAACTTCCCCTTTCGCTCAGCCTTTTTAAGCAGAAAAAAAAAAAATCCACACCAAAAAAAAAAAATCCAGACCCACCCAACATTTACACTCTTCCATCCTGGGATAGGCTTCTGCAACACGTTTCAACACTCATGCCTTTAAAAAAAAAAAAAAAAAAAAAATAAAATAAAAGGAAAGGAAAAAGAAGAGCCATGGGGGCTTAATCCCGAAAGCCGGTGCCCGGAGGGAGACGGGGTGGCCGGGGAGGACGTGACAAGGGGGACAATGAGGGCTGGCCCCGGCCCTCGCCCGCTCCCCGTCGCCCCTTTGTGTGGGGACGGTGCCTGGGGGCCGCCCGGGCGGGGGGCGGATGGAGGCTGCCCGCGGGGTCCCATCCCCTGCCGTGGGGATCCCGACCCGCTGCCGATGCCGCCCCCCACACACACACCCACCCGCTTTTTCCCGCCGTCGAAACTCCCTTAATTTCCTCCACGATGCTCTCACTTTTTCTGCGTAAAACAAAGGCGAAATCCCGAGGAGCGGCGGGGGAAGGCAGTGCCCGTGCCCCGAGAAGCTGGCCGTGGGTGTAAAAGGGGGCGTTTTGCTCCACTGACCTTGTGATCCTCCTCCTCCTCACCCACCGCCCCCCTTTCAGCAATGAAAATGTGGCTCAGAGGACGCCTGCTCTCCGTCTGCTCTGGAGAGATGCTGCCTGAGCACCTCAGCCCCGCTCTGCCCTGTGAGCAGCTTTCCAGGAACATCAGGGGAAGGGAAAAAAAAAAAAAGAAAAAGAAAAGGGAAAAAAAAAAAAGGGGGGGACACACACACACAAGAGCAGAGGAAACTGAGCACACGTTTTTCCCAGCGCAAGAAAACCTGGTGGCCGGAGGAAAGGTCCATTCTTGTCGCTCCTGCCACACGGGCGCTTTGTGTATTTAACACCCGTAGGAAATAGCTTCCTCCTTTCTCCCTCCTGAGCCCCATCGCACACCAAGGTGCAGCTCTGCCTTCCCGGCCATTCAAACAACCGGTACCAGAGACTTCTGTCAGGGGTCCCACCCCAAAGTCTTTTATTTCCTAGTTTTCTTTGTTCTCCTCTTAGCACCAGGGAATTTTTGTGGGTCCCCGAGCATCCCTTCTCCTCTCCCCCCGCGTGTCGTTGAACTTACCCCAGGTTGTTTAAATTCACCAGTCATCGCTATTCTCTCCCGTTTAAGGTTTGCAGTTCAACTCTTTGTCCTTACAGGTACCAGCAGTACAACAATCGTTTTAAATCTTACACTAGGTGTTTGCTAGCAATCGTATGTAAAGGAAGAAAAAAAAAAAAAACCACAACAAAAAAAACCCCGCATTAAAAGAGCTATAGTTACCTTAAAAGGTAGGGTATTGCAGAGATTGCAAAAAATCACAACGTGGTGGCTAGGCTAGTCCAGAGATCCCAGTGGCCGCATGAAAGAGTAAATCCCCTCGTTAGTGCTGGAAGGAGACGGTGGTTCCGGGGTCTCCCCTTCTCCCAGAGCTCGGTCTCCCCTCCCTCCCCGCCGGCGAGCACCTGACTCCGGGCTGCGGAGCCTGAACCGAGTTGTGGGCAAAGGGAGCTCGCCTGCAAGTTCAAATGCGAGCCTCAGCCACCCATCATTATTATATCGTTGTACCGTCAGCGCTGCAGAGGAGGGGCGCTGGCTCGGGGAGAGGAGGGTTCACAAGCTCTGCGAGAGCCTCCTTGCAATTTGCAAAGCTCCCGCAGCTGCTGGGCGCGGGAGAGCCCCCAGCGCCTGCCTCCGCGGAGCGCCGCGCCCCCGGCCCCCCCTCCCGCCGCCGCCCCCTCGGGGAGCCCCCGGGGCCCCGCCGACCCCAGCCCGGGAGCGGCCCCGAAAGCACCGCAGACCCGCGCGGCGGGACGGGTCCCTCCGCTCGCCCGGCACCGGCCCTCCGGAGAGGGGCAGGCGGGTGCGAAAGGCGCATTGTTCCCCAATTAAACAATTAACCGGGAAGAGAATGGAGAGACCTCCTCCACCCTGGCTCCCGAAGCCGCTTGAAATGGGGAAAGTGACTGGGACCGAAATCCCTTTTTCCCTTTTGCCTCCCCAATCTCAGCGGAGGTTGCAATGAAAGAATATATTGGTGCTTGTTCCAAACTTCCCCTGCCGGAGCCAATTCACAGGCAGTCTCGCATCGGCAGCCTCCAGAGCCAAGCTTCTCCACCCTAGTTTTACGCATCTCCAGCCACTTTTCTTTTTTTCTTTTTCCCCAGTTTTTTTGCGATTAGACTCTGCATTTGCTGTCCAAACCTCTCAGAGATGAAGTCATAAGCAGAACTCTAAACTACCCTTTTACAAGGGACTTTCACCAATTAATAAATGGTCTGCTCTGCTCCTCGGGCAGCTCCTTTCCCGAAATGTACCTATCTTGGTATGTGGCAGATGCTTAAGGCACCCTTCACGAGGCACAAGATGCTGGCAAGAGCAGTGCCTCTGGCATGCTCTCTCTCAGAGGAGCGTGTGCAACAATCCCCCCTCCTCCAGGAAGGTGTAAATCCAGAGCCAGAAAAGAAAAGCCTGGAGAAATAGGTGTGTCTGCTTGCACCGCTCTGGGCACGTTTTTGGCAGCCCCAGGTGCAACTGCTAGGAAGAGGCAGGGGGAGTTTTCCTTCAGTGCCTCTCGCTGTTACCGTTCCAGCTACTCTGTCCCCAGAGTTATACTGACAGTGGGTTTGGGACAAGCCCAAAGCCCTCATTTCCAAAGACAGCCCTCAGTGCCAAGTTGGAGGAGTGGGAGGTGGAAGAGATGACAGCCAAGCAGGGGGAAATGGAGACCTGGCGGCTTAAACCAGATCAGGTCTGAGTGAGCTGTGTCCTGGATGTGAATGGAGCTGGACCGCTGGGTGAAATCCTTATCTCACCTTCACAGAGCTTGTTGGTCTTTCCTCCTTAAGTAGGGTGAATCCACAATTGCTTTCTTGCTAGCAAGGGCATTGAAGAGAGGCTGATCCCCTTCTCCCATGTGAACATAGCAGCAGCCTCCCTACCACCGCCATCCCCCTGGCACCAGTCCCTCCAGTTCCTCTTGCACTGGTCGGTCCCTACAGGGCACACGTGTCTCCAGGGCAATGCACCATCCCTACAGACTGGCCCTGCTCCATGATGGGTTGCGGGTCTCTCAATCCTTAAACCTTGTGCAGTGGAACAGTTGACAGAAATGCAACTCTGTGCTTTCAAACAGGCACTGTAAAGAGTTGCAGGCGTTTTTTTTTTTTGAGGCTTTTTGATGCAAATTGACACAAAGGCATTGCAGTTCATATGAAGTCATGGGAAGGGGGTTGTCAGAGTTAACTCCGCTCTTTGCTAGCCTGGCCTTCCCTGCCTCCCCATGTGTAGACGGCAACCCTCACCGCTGAGGCTGTGCACACTTCCTCTCCACAATGGTGTGATGAAAGGAGAGACCTGACATTGAATTTCTCCCACATCGGTTCAGACAAGCCTCTTTAGCCCTCCCAGACGAACGGGGGTTGTGTGAGATGCACGGCTAGGGCAGTGCTCCCTCTCCCCGTAAAATCTCAGCCCTCTCTCCGGCTGCAGATGAAACCCTTTGAGGACACATGCATAAGGTGGGAATCTGTCTGGACAAATCCCCTCCTTTGCACCCAGTGGCCACTCCCGGTGGCCCATTCCCTTTTCTGGATAAAGTGGTGGGACTCCTGTCACCATCACAAGCCTCAGAAAAGGAAGGCAGGACATACCCTGTGGCATCGGGTATCTCCACTTCTCCAGGCCACCCTCCAGGACAAACAGGGAACTCGTAAATGATCAGGCATCACAGTCAAACTGAAGGTAGCTCAGTTGTCCCCTCTAGCCTCCACCATCCGTCCCATCCCTCCAACTTCATCTGTTCTTACTACACTCCCTGCCTTGGCTTCAGGCAGGGGGGGTGATCTTTAACCCTGCAGCCCTGGTCTTGCTTTTCCATCAGCTCTTGACTCTCAGCCACTGGAGGTTGAACAACTGCTCCTGGCAAAGGAAGGGAAGAGCAGTCGGTGATTCTGCTATCCCTACCGTGTGGAGATCTCTGCTCTCCGGCGGAGCTGGGCTATGAGCATCTTCTCGCAGCTGGCACCGGGAGCAAGTGGGACAACCCCAGGAGGGGAAGCTGCAGCTGCCAGTGCCCAGTGGGGCACCAGCTGTACCCGGGGTCCAGCTGAAGAGTAGGCCAACCCTCCTGGGGATGGGGAAACACTGGGTATGACCAGAAATTTGGGGGGATGGGGTGGGGGGTGGTACACTCTGCTCTTTTTGCCTACAGGCACCACCAAGAAGCAACAAGGAGTTAAACCCCGGGGCTAACCCAGCCTCAGGTCTTCTTGTTTGTATCCTTTTTTTCACCGCGGGAAAGAAAAGAGATTATTTTTAAAGAAAAGTCCTTCCCCCCCTCCCCGTTCTTCTCCCGGTCCCCGAATGCCGGAGCCCTGACGGGAACCGGAGGGCCAAGCCGCTCATTCACGGAGCCGGGAAGAAAGTGGAGGATGCAGAAACCACCCCCTTCTGCCCCCACCCCCCCCGCTCCTCCTCTTCTTCCTCCTTCTCCTCCTCCTCCTCCTCCTCCCCGCCCGCCCGCCCAGGGCTCCCGCGGCCCGGCCCCGCTCGCCCCCGGCGCGGAGCTCCCGGCGCCCCCGCGGAGCCTCGCGGCCCCGGGGCTGGAGGCGCGCAGCCCCGCGGCGGGGGGAGCGGGGCCGCCCCCCGCCTCCCCTCACCTTTCCGGCGGGGGAAACCGAGCGAGGCGACAAAGAGAGGACGCAGACGAGAAGCCGTGTGTTCCCCCCCCGCCCCGCCTCCCCTTCCCCTCCCTTTCAAGCGTTGGGGGGTCGTTCGCAGCCGCGGTGGGATGGAGATTTCTGGACGGGGGGAGACTTTCGGGCTGGTGAGACAAAGGCACAGGCGGAGAGAGTGAAGGTGGTCGCAGAGCCCCCCCTTCCCTGTGCGGGGTGTGCTCCTGCCGCCCAACAGAGATGTGGGGCCGGGATGGGAGGGAGGAGGAACTCATCCCGGGCATCCCCAGCCCGGGACGGAGCGAAAACCCTGGAGCAAGGAGGGCGGTTTACACTGGAGACCCTCAGGGCTTTTAAGAGTAGAGAGAAGGACCGGGGAAGGTGAGGAGCTGATCAAGCTAGAAAAACAGACCTCTGCCAGCCCTAGGTGCTTTTATCCCACTTTATTTAACTCTCCCTTTCTTCCTCGAGAGCTAAGGTTTCTGCACTGAACCAAAAAACGTCCAGAAACGGGATCTCCTTTTCTCCGCTCGGAGAGACCGCACAGACTTCCTCCATGAGTTGTATCAGAGGCCTGAAACATTGTCTGATTTACTGTGAACGCCAGATATTTTTCTTTGTAAATATTTTAGGCAAAGTAGAAACTGTAAACCTTTGCTCGGGCTGCCAAATGTCTCCCATGACAAATCATTGTTTTCAGATGTTCAGATTTGTGTGAGAAAACCCAAGAAAGGGAAATTGTTTAGGCTTTGTCTCAATCCTAAAGCAATATCACTGGAGAAAAAAAAAAATCCTGCTAGCTACATCATAGTCCTGAGATGATGAAAAATACTATTTTCATTACACACTTTTTAAGCACAGGTTTTATGTTACTGACTCAACAATGATTATCATTTTAAATGTGAAACACAGACCCTAAATGGTTCTTTACGAGAAACCATTGTTTTGAAATATCTGAAATTAATTAGACCGTGGCTACAGCCAATGTGCAAATATCAAACTGAACATCTGTGGGAAAAAAAGCTTCCCATCACTTGGAAGAATATTGTGAATCTGCAATGCAGTCCATCAAGGAAAAACTAATTTGTCTCTCAAACCATCTTTTGTGACTTTACAGTCACCTCTTCTTCATCTTTTCCTGTGCTTTTGTTCTCCCATTTTTCTCCTGAGCCGCTGTGTGTGAAAAGCCTTACATAAAAGTCAAGGAAATAATTAATCTAATTTAGATGCCAGCAGTACTAAGGTCAGTTCAGGCCAATGAAAGATCCTTGCAAACTTACTCCACTTGGACACTAGCTCTGAAGGTCTAACTTCCCATTCCCATCTACTTGCAAAGGGCTGTGCCATGCCAGCTGTGCTGAAAAGGAGTCCATCGGTCCAATTTTCCTCCTAAAGGTACAGGAACATAGGCTGCTTCCTGATTCTGCTGTGATTCAGTTATCTAAACCCCAATGTGTTTTCAGAAACCACAAAATCTTTCGAAACAATAGACTTTTGCAAGTTCTCAGATTCTGTGTTTAAGAAAAGCTTTTCCCAGCCCTTCTCTTTCCTACGCTTCAAGTCAAATATGTTTTTAGAGCCAAATTAAAACTCTTCAAAGGAGTCAACCTTAGCAGCAGAGGTAACCGTAGTGTATACAGCCACTTTCTCAAATGAAACACTTGATGGCTTATGTCAATGTTTCTTTTGTGGCAAAACCCTTCTCCACCTATTTTTACTCCATATTTCTACAGCGGAGGAGAGAGCACTCAGCTATGAAAAACTATGAATAGAGTGTTTCATTTGGTAACAGAACAAACCACAATTGATGGTTAGGTATTATTTCTGCATTAAATGTAATGATGTGGACACGGCATTATCTACACTAAGATAGTCAGCTTCCAGGACAGAGTTTATCAGGAGGAGGTCCAGGACATGGAGGTTTTCAGCAGCACTTGGTGATGGCAAAGGCAACGGTATGTTTTTCTCCTGCATTTTGATGCTGCCTTCTGTTCTGCCTCAGTGTTTCTGCCCTGACTCCACAGACAAGGGGCCAGGCAGGGATGTTTTTACTTTTGCTTCCACGGCTCGTCCCACCAAGATCTGTGTCAGAAAGCTGGTGGCATTTAGTTCTGCCTGGAGTAAGTCAAAGTATCAGGCTCTGCCTTCAAGTCAGGCTCAAAAAGCAGTCTGCTTTACACAGTGAAATCTGACTCTTCAAAGAATAGTTGCTTTGTAATTTTGGGGAGGAGTTGCTAGGGTGGGCAGCTCACTGCGGAGGTCCTTCTCAACACTGATCCCTATGAGGACCAAATGCAGGACAAGGCAAGCAAGGGAGAAAGAAACTAAGAAACTTATCAGCACGGGGCGGCCTGAGCCATAGTCAAGTGTTGTGCTAATCCACACTGTCCTGGGCTTCCTCTGATAAACTCCATCCTGGACACACATTATTTTTGTTTTGATAACTCTGTGGCTGCCTCATAAGCTTTAGTGCAGAAGTAATCCTGAATAATCAAATGTGGTTTTGTTCACTTACTGTTACCAAATGAAATGAGCCTTTCATAACTTCTTTTTTTTTTTTCTTTTTTCTCTTTATGATATGAAGGTACCACCATTGTGCAAAGAATAAACTTGCTGGGTCTGTTTCCACACTGATAGGGCAAGCTCTTGAAATGGATTAAGAGAGATTTTCTTAACTAATCTCTTTTTCCTGGGCCTTCTCATCCTTTGCTAAAGCAATAACAAACATTCACAATGTGATTAATCCAAAACTCACTGAAGTCCCTAGAAAGATCCCGCTGACTCCACAAGTGTCAGTCAATAGTTTCTTCTCCTTTGCCATGTGTGAAGGGGAGCAAAGAAATGAAATACAGCAGGAAGACCCTAAAAATAGGAGGAAAGGGAGACTGCAGGCTTTTTCCTTGTCCTCCATCATGCTGGAAAATCTCTACTTTTCTTCCCTGGGGACTCCTTTTTGCAGATCAAAATAAAAAGGTGGAGATTTTGGTAGCTGTTAGCAGGCAAGAAAAGATGAAAAGTTCCATGTCTACATGAAGAGTCATAACACACCTTGAGAAAAAAGAGAGTATAAGCAGGTTGAAAGAGCTGAGCCAGACCTGTTCCTGGCACCGCACATCTTCTGGCTGGCTCTCAGACATGGCGAGGATAATATCTCTGATACCTTCATTTAAAATAAATAAATAAAAAGGGCAAGAGGGTCTGCAAATACATCTTGCACATTTTATAAGCTTCTTGGGGTAGTTGCAAGCATTTCCTCCACAAAAAGCTTATCACTTCCTATGTAGGAATTGATCATTTTTTGCTCGGTGGGGAAAGGATGGGTATAAAAGCAGAAAGAAATATCCAGTCCTTCCACTGGAGAACCGTCTCCTGACTGAGGAGCTGAGGAGCAGACAGGGCTGCACATCATCTTGGCCCCTGCCAGCAGCTGTGATGGCTTCTCTGCTGCGGGTCCCACCACCGCTGACCCCTCAGCACAGCCTCCGATCTTTATGCTGCTGGAGGAGTCCCTCTCTGATGAAAACTACCTGCTTTGTTGAATGTTCTGTGATTTTTAAGGCTTTTCTTTTTTTAAAAAAAAAAGGCCTCAAAGCAGGAAATGTAGTACTTAAGAAACTCGTTTGCATTTAACACAGAACATGAATCGTGGTGGTAGCAGAGAAAAGTTTGGAAAGAGGAAGCGACTTTGCCTTGAAGACCCAATGCGCAAATAAAAATAATCAAAGACAGAAAAAACTGTGATTTGTAAAGCAGTCTCATTGTTTGAGAGGAAGATGGGCTCAGTGTTTTGGGAAGCCTGGAACTGTCAGTAAGTGAGAGTCCATTCATGGCATACACCATGACCACCAGCACCATGCTCTGCAGCTCACGCCTCCTCCAACAGCTGCGGTAGGCAGGTACAGCAAATGAAGACACCTCCCCAGGCGAGCCCTGAAAGCCAGGCATCAGGCAATGCTGCTAAAATGCCTCTGCAGATGAAATCGGGGCACTCTGCCCAAGGACCCTCAAGCTCCACGTCCCCCCCGCACCGTTCCCAGGTCTCTGTTATGAGCAAGTATCAGCAGGGCTTGGTTATAACGGATTGCTCACCAGTTTTTCCACCCTGTTAGCAATGGCCACCTCCTGAAGACACGTGCCATTATTATCCTCTAGCTGCTGAAGGAAGGATAAAAAGAAGTGTTTCTGGTATCCAGATATTCAGCGAAAGGCTTCTTCTGTCACGCAGAGGGGGGTGTCCCAGGATGAGGGAGAACGGCAACAACTTTAGTGTTCATAACATTGTCTAGAAGAGCTAAAAAATGCCCTTTTTAGTAGAAAATGAGACAAAAGTACCATAAACTTTGTGAGACTTTTCCGCACTAATGCTGGTGGACCTACCACTGCTGTTAGCCTGGTGCAGGAGTGCAAGAGAGGGATCCTCTTTTCTGTTTTGAACAGGACACCTGGCTGAGCACATGCCTTCAGCACAATAGCCCCCAGCAGCTGACATTTCCATGCCCAAAGTGCTTAGATAGCAGCTTGTGCTATCTCTTGCGGGTGGTGAGTTTGCCAGCAGGCCTGTGACGTGCTCCAGAGCAGAAAAGGAGCTCTCACACTGGGGGCACGAGCTCCCCTGAGACTCTCCGAAATCTGCTGCCATACGGACGTTTTATAATCGCTGCTGGTCCTGCCCGCTGGTCCTGCCACCAGTAATGGTCCTGTGAGCCAAGAAAGAGGGCAACAGTGGTACAAAAAATATAGATAAACCCACCTGCCTGGTATTTTATTTTGAAGGACAAGAGGTGGTCCAGGTCTGCTCAGATTGGGAGGGGATGTATTTCTTTTTCTTGTCTTTGCCCTCAGCTACATCATGGCACAGAACATTCCAAGAAAACCGCTTAAGAAGGAGCTGTTTGATCACCTTCTTTCTCATTTCTTTTTCTTCCCCTGGTTCAGATGCATGAGGGGTAAGGGAAGCTGTGGTTTTAAGTGTTTCTACTGAAACCAATAGTAATGCTACCCAGTAGTGTACCCAGTTTCACAGCTTCTGTGTCTTGCCTATTACCAGCATTGCAGGATATCGCACTTTTTTTGTGTACAGTGGATCAAACAGCTAACCATTTGAAGATGGTGTCAGTCACCCCAAGGGCCATGCTGGTCATGGGATGGTAGGAGAGATCATAGTTTTGGGGGAGTTTGCATCTTGCAGACTGCCTTCTGGCTAGTTCCCATCAACTATTCCACAGTCCCAAAATGCGTAGGGCCTATCAGGAAAGCTAAGTAATATAGAGTGTGTAAGTTAGAGGAAATCCCACAGCATGGAAGCAATAACTCATAGTGAAGCAAAAGCTGGCTGGTCCTTCGGACATAGCTGCTGCATGCCAACTATGACCAAGCTGTTACAACAAAGCATTTTGAAGTACAGCAACCTCCCTCTCTTGCATTAAGCAAGTCTTTAGCACTGCAGACTCCAAGTCTCAGTTCAAGAGGAGAGAGGATCCCCCGATGGGCTCCAGGGGAGCAGCTGTAAGCACCTTGGGGCAGGGGGATCTTCCTGCTTCCACGCATAAAAGCAAACTTCTGCGCCAGGGAATTTGAGGAGCCATGGGGACAGCAGAGACAGGGAATGGACCTGGCAGCAACAAGGTGAAAGTACTCTGAGGGACGACACAGCCTGATTGCAGGAGCAGTCTCTCTTGCATGTAGCCAGGCAGAGGTAAAGGGGGTTGAGGAGCAGCAAGATGCCATGAAAACGGAAGAAACCAGGGGACAGTATAGCTGAAGGAGGGCGAGTGTCAAAACAAACTCCACAGAACAACAAAAGGCAGGGGGAAAATAAGTGTTTGTTTTGCTCTCTGTTTGCTTTTTAATGAAAATAGGCAGGCCAGTGTTTGAGAGTTGTTAGCATTTCTTGCTGACCTGCAGCTGGTGCATTTTTCACCCACTTCTGTCAGAATTTATTTGAGTTTGGTACTGAACGCTGATCAGACTTTGCCCCTTGCTTTACTTAAGCTTGGAATTGCTTATACAGCAAACACTCTCTGCTAGGGTTCTCATTAATCCACTTCTTTGTTGAGGTTTCCTAGAGGAATTCCTATTTGGTAAACCAAACAGAATTAAAAGGAATGCATCTGCACTGGGGATATCCATCTTGGGTCTCTGTGCCCTATTGTCCCATCTAAATTAGACTAGGAGGCCCCCTGTGTTTGCCTGGTGCCATGATTCCCATTGGCACTTGATAAAGAATTAATAGCACGTATTAGTCTAGAGTATTTAGCAAATTTGTGGGGACCTCTGGCAGCGTAGCACATACTCGCTGCCTCTCTCCGGCCGAGCTCCTGCGGCGGCAGCAGCCACCAGGTGGCACTTCCCTTCTTACAAATTACAGTAATTAAGCCTAACGTTGGATGCCGCTAACGAACATTGCCCGCTCCTTTTAATCAGCTAAAGGGGATGGAAGCCCATGCACAATTTTTTCTTTTTTTTTAAGGACAAGATTGGTGAATATTCTCCGTCTCGGCTTCTTATCTCCGCTTTTTTCAGATGCTTGGAGCTCACAATGACTTCTTTGCCTCTGCATTTGTTTCGTTGAAACTTGTCAGCCTCCTACACGTGTATAAAGTTGGATCCTTTCCTCTAGAGATAGTGCTTGTTATTGAAAACAGACAACTTTCAGTCCCAATTCAGCATTCATTCCTTCTTTGTTGCCTTGGTATCAGACTCAACCAGTACGCCGTGAAAGAAGACAAGACAGGAAAGCCAATTTGGGCCTTCCAGCTACTTCTTTCACAGCACCCACAGAGAATGTTTAAAACGAGTGAAAGCTTCAGAGTTTGGCCCCAAAAAATGTACACTTTCTTTAAAAAAAAAATAGAGCCAGGTTTTACTGTGGATTATGTGACACTTCACCTTGTGCTTTAAGTTTCTATAAAGCCTAGTTTAGGTCAAACTGATTTTGGCAGAAAACCAGGCATAACTAAGACCTTCATATAGTTTCCATCTGAAAACATAAATCAAGCAGCAGGCTCATGGACAGCCCAGCCAAAGTTTGCTGAATCTTACATCTCCAGACAGTGAGGCTTTCAGTGAACGTAGTCTGATACGTAGTTTTGGCTATGATATGTAGATATGTAGTTTG
Organism: Gavia stellata; assembly: GCF_030936135.1. NCBI lineage: Eukaryota > Metazoa > Chordata > Aves > Gaviiformes > Gaviidae > Gavia > Gavia stellata. Next base: position 82,590,102 of record NC_082637.1, on the reverse strand, counting down.
TTTGTTTTGCAAAGCATCTGGGCGCGAGGAGAGGAGGAAAGATAAGTGAAATGTGGCTTTTTCCAAGCTCAGAAGCTGCCCCTGGCTCCCTGGTTGCCGGCAAACAGTGGGCTCTTTTACACAGTCCTGAGTGGTTCGGCGGAAGCATGTGGGATGCAAATGGCAAAAGGGTACGAGGGGATTTATACTTTTTTTTAATGTGTGCGCAGATGTATTTATACTGTATCGTCTGAGATGCAACGAGATATCCATTCATATCTGCACTCTCCCATTGCACCTTTCACTTTTTATCCATCCATCTTTGTTAGCTCCATTTTTTGGTGAACTTGGAGGCCTCGATTTTGCTAAGTCTTGCATCCTTTTTTGTGCTCAGCCACCTTCCTCTGTGTTTAGCGAGACTGCTGCCGCATGAGCATTGAGACCTTAGTTTGCAGGGCAGGGTAGGTGTGTTTTTTTGTGTGTGTGGAGTGCCTTGAGACGTTCAGTTCAATAGAGATACTTGTATTTTTTTAAAATCAAATGACAATGCATAATTTCATATTTGTGGAATGGTTTAATAAGCTCTCATAGGCTTAAAGCAACCCAAACAAAGGCTTGAACAATGTTTTTTCTCAGAATTCGCTCATTTTGTTGTAATTTTGGTTTTGTGCTATGGGAGTCCTAGTACTTTCTAGCGAAACCTTTCACGTAGTGTAACCTCTGCTGATCGCCCTCTGCTCCCTGCACTACCACAATCATTTCACTCTGATTCACAGAGGGCTGGATTGTTTCTGCCTGTGAGTATCCCTCAGGATTAATGCCTTTTAAAACTTCCTAACGTACTCCAGTCTGTTCTGCTGCTTTCAGCATCACGCTGAAGACTTTCAGTGCACCACTTTGTACTACAGATTCGGTGCCTTATTAACAAGTATTAATTATGTAACTGCAGCCACACACTCCGATAGTTGCCTTATATGCAACCCAGGTACGCAAGATGGGGGGGGGGGGGGGAGCGGGGGGGAAGAACAAATCCTCAGTACAAAATGGCAGATGGATAAAAGGTGAAAGCATTTTTACACCTACAATATTTCAAAGCTGGCAAGAAAAAGTGCACTCTAATTTGTGAATACAAGGCTGAAGCTGAGGGCTCTAACGTTGGTGAAATCCCTTGAAAGTGATCTGTGTCTGAAGACCAGAATTTGTTCATTGTTGCAGCTGCTGTGTTGACTGTGATTTGCCCCTGGACAGGCAGTGGAACTGCTGGGTATGTGAGAGGGCTGTATAGATGCTGGACTGTATCAGGAGACCCTACAGAAAGGTGCTTTGGGGCCAGTGGAGGTCCTAGTGTCCTGTTAGCCCCTGGTATATCTACTGCTGCACTTGACAGCAGCAACTGGAGAAATCTTTCCATGAGCTTTGCTTCTTCTTGCAAAGTTCGCCCAGCATCTTCTGTTCATACGTGTCTTTCTTGAATGTATAACATGTCTGCTTCCTTCCAGGGACTCTCCTTTTCTTGGGCAAACACTCCTTCTATTTTGACTTAAAAGCCGAGAAAAACCTGACTTGGTTTGTGTTTGAGTTCCCACACACCAATGCTTACAGTATCTCAGGGTGCTGATAGAGAACAGGATCTGACATCTTGTCAACATCTATTTTCACAGGATCGTTCTTCAAATTCCCAGTGCTACAGAGTAGCTGATTGTGTCTGAGGAGCATTCAGCAGCACTAATTCTGTTTCTGAAATCACAATCACCTTCATCAGCACGAGGGAGACTGAATCATGGGTGCTAATACTCCTGTTGCACATAACTTCTTGACAATCCTTGTTCCTCTTAACTAAATTACGCAACTGTGAAACTGAAGAGAGGAGGGCTGAACAGGGCAAACAGGGGAAGAAAAGGTTTTTACTTTCATTGCTCTGTGCTAAAACTTTTTGCAGAAGCTTTTCTTTTGGCGTGAGAATGGAGTTAATTCCATCCCAAGAAAAAAAGCTAAGCAAATAAAGCTCTTCTCTTAAGCAGGAAAGTTGAGGAAATCTTTAGACTGTTAGATTTTGCTTTGTTCTTTTACAGATAATAAAAGGTAAAGATAAATTAAAGAGCTAGCTCAGAAATGCCCCCTAAGACATAAAGTAGTAATAAGCTATTCACTATAGTTAGGGTCACAATTAAAATACCTGTGGGATATGTAAGTGCCATCCCTGAGATAGCTCCCCAGCAATGTCCTGCTGTTGGAATGTATTAACTACCCAATTATAGATGATCCTTGGGTGCTGGAAAGCTACAAAGATTGCCATTGACTTTTAAGACTGAAAGTAACATGCATAAAATGGATAGAAATACCTTACATGAAAGTCTCTACATAATTTTTGCATAAGAGTTAACGGTTTGTGCAGCAAAGCAACGGCAAAGATTTAAGTCAAGAAAAAAATCAGCTATTTCCCATGCACTATAGCTCTTCAGTATTAATTTTGTCTTCAATTTGTCAAAAGACAGCTGGTACCTGACTAACTGTAGCACACTCTTCAGCCTAGATGAACAAAGTAACTTACAGCTTTCTTGCCCTGAGAGAGAACAAGGGGTTTCATGGGAGGATACAATGGAGGCAATCCCCCATGTGCACCTCGTTTCTGCAGCAGATGAAGGTGACCATGGGTACAGTGCAACCACTGCTGATGGTACAGCACAAGGCTGAAACTGATGAGGAACCTTCTCTCTTGGCAGGAGAAGGGGAAAAAAGACAGTAAAGCAATTTGTTTTTTTTTTTTTAAATAATATTTTTTCACTAATATTCATTACTTTATAGCCACATTCTGGACCCGATGATGCAGGGAAAGGGTCTGAGCCATGGTTACAGATGTCAGCTACAGAGTGAGCAAAATCACGAGTGTGAGATATCTGTTGAAACAGAAGGGCTCATTACATCTTGAAGACAACTTTATAAATTCTAACTGTTTGAAAAATGTTTGGCTATCGAAGTCTTGAAGGGAACCGTTTCTGGATAAAGGGAACAGATATTGGGTATCCCTAGCAGAGAATAATCTACAAGGACAGAACTCTGAACCAGAAGAAATTGGTTCATAGGAGGTTACTTCTATAAATACCGTCAAAGAGCCATTGCAGTCTTACCTCTGAATTTTTCTGATTTCCCAAGGAATTAAAGGGATTCTTAAGATCTAATTTGCAATTTTTGCTTATGGGATGTGTATATGTAACCACATAGTTAGAACTTATCCATATAATTTTACTATTTTTATTCTATTGTGTTAGTTATTATTAGATTTTATTATTAGACTAGCCCAATGTTTTAGAAGAAGAAAATATTGGAGGTACCTTTAGCTCTTGCATCTTTTTACAATATATATCTAGGTCCTAATCCCAAGTCTTTTGAATTTCCTCAGAATTCTTCCATTGACTTCAAAGAGCTTTATGCTCTGATGTGTTCGGTAAAAAGGTCAAACAAAAGGAATATGTTGATTGTGCTTACCCTTCTATAAAAGGAAACCTGAAAGCATTTAAATAGAAAAATGCTATCTTTCTGAAACGCATGTTTTCAGGGCCAGGCATTTAAGCCTCCCCAGAAGACTGCAATAAGCTCTTCACATAATAATGCCATTATTTTAACAGACTAAGATAGGATGCCCTGTTTGTGTGAGTTCATGCACCCATGCCCATGCATACATACACCACACACTTCACCTATCTCGAGGACTAATAGCATTCCCTGGGTTTTGTTATGGTGTGCCTATTACCCTCAGAAAAAATACATTAACATTCAGTTCAGGGGCTTACTTCACAACTCTGAGTTTGCAAGCTGAAAGCTGAGCCCTGATTTGACTTAGGCAAGCTTTGAAGAAAGGCAAGATAAGGTAGCATTAATCTAAGTGAGCAGTTCTCTTTGCCTGAAGGCAGAGAGAGAGAGCTCCTTTGGCAGACTGGAGGCCACCTGGGCATTCATCCTATCGGTCCGCAAATCAGTGTGTTAATAGCATGTGTACAATAGCCTGTCAGGAAGAGCAGGAGGTATCTTTGAATGGTGCCTCTATAGAACGGTCAGAAACTGAACGTTGGGCTTTTTGTTTTGGAGCCCATCCCCAGGATAGGAAAAATAGATATTATTTTAAACACAAAGCAATATAGCCCAACCTAATAATTTCTCAATAATCCTGATAATTTTGTACCATTAGAGTTAGATGTAGGTACTCATACAAGTACACTTTTATACGTCCAGGTGAAGTGTTTTTTTTGAATGAAGGGTTCTGGAAGGAAACTAATGTGAGTGCAGTTGCAGCTGTTTTATGGGCACAGGCAATGCTGATGACTGATTCAGGAAAATTATCACAATTTCAGATGGAGATTTTCACTCTGGGAGATTGGGCTATGTATCTATCATCCACTCGGAGGAAAGATATGAGCGGGTTCCACAGATCCCTATGAAAAGCCCAGCTACAGTGTTCATGTAAGGACTGGCCCAATAAAAGTAAGCTCTGAATTGAGAATCTGTAAATTAAATGCACCAGTACACTTAAATGCTGGTGTGTAGCATAAAGGAGCTTTAGTTCAACCGCCGATCACATGTCCTTCAGAAGGATTTGATATTAGAGACCTTCTGCTTATATATTACCCATAGATTAACATTTCTACTGCCATGCAGCAAGTCACACAAGAATGTTTTTCATATTCCTAACTTGGAAAAGTGCTCCCACATACAGAGCAATTCCATTATTGGGTCCCAGATAGCAAATGAAAGCTCTTACAGAAAAGGACATACACAATGACCTATTCAGATTAGAAGTTGTACAGCCAGACCTTTTTTTAGAGCAACAGATACTCTATTACCAGCCAGACAAACTAAAAAGAGCAGATATTTTAATATTGTAGCCATTTCTAGTTTGGCATGAAGCATCATCCAGTAAATCTTAGCATTCATTCCCAAAAGCCTTACCAATTACCCATCCCTGACCTACACCCAATCTAGTATGAAATAGGTGACCTATCTCCATGGACAAAATGCTAACCTATAAATAGTCAGTATCTTTATACACTGTAAGAACACAGAAGTGGATATGTTATAAAATACATCTCACCACTCTAACAAAAAGAAATCAAAACCACAACGTCTGCTCTTTCATTTCTCTAAGTGCATGGTAAAATATCACTACATTATCACTTTTCAGAGAGAAATATTTGGAGCTTGAGGGAGCTTCATGTCTAGTGAGAGATACATTAAATCATGTGGGAGATGGTCACCCAATACACAGCTGCTGTACAGCAGCAATACCGTATTTCTCCCACCCTTGAGCAATAACTTAAAACCTTTACATCTTGTCTATAATGTTTATGCGGCAGCCAGCCTGAAAATAAGAGTCAGATAATGGTGGGAACTCATAGTGAGCAGGCACTAAGCAGTGATTGAGTGTGCCTTTGGAAAGCAAGGCGGATGGACAAAATGAAGTCACAGGGCACATGTAGCATATGGGGGATTATATGAACTACAAGGATGTATGGTAATTTGGAGAGGAAATTTGCAAGGAGGCAGATGAGATCAGCAGATCAAATTCAGACCGCTTCAGCTGTATCTGAGCACACGTAACCAGTGTTGACCGCTCGTTGCACAATGTGTGATTTCACCTTTATTCTTTGTCACATCAAAACAATACGATAGACACCTGGCATGACCTTACTGAGATCTCATTGCCATTGCTTGTCGTGGCAAAGAAGTCAAGATCTTTTGGTAACGCGATTGAGTTAGTCTCTCAGGTCCAGAAAATAAACTCAACACGTAAACTTTCCGGCAGCCGAGGGGCGGTTGCCTTTGTTCCTGTTCCAGCACTAGGTTATACTGTGATGCACAGAAAAAAACACAGCTTGTTAGCAGCCATGTGTATACAGAAAAAGGGACCAACCCCACTTCGATTTAAAAATTACAGGTCATCTTTTGCCATTCTCTCTCCTTTTAGCAGCTTATTCTGTAAGTAATTTTCTATGTAGAGGTGAGGCGCCGGTGTGCAGAAATGTGACTATCAGAAGGCTGCCATGAAAGAGGTGAGAGAAACAGTCCTGGTCCTGATGAGTTCAATCAGCCTTTAATGTTCCTGTTTCTGCAGGCTTTGAGGCCATCAGCACATGGTGGCTGACGTTTCTGTTCCCTTCCTTTTTATGCTGTGTTTTTATAATTAGCCTCACACACCACTTTTACGCTCAAGTATCACATTTGTATGCTTATGCAGAATGTCAATGCAATAAATAATACGAAGAGTTTAATACATAGGGCTCACAGAAATGTTATTGCTGTCTTTTTAACATGTATCATTTTCCACTGAATCACCATGAAAATGTAAAGCAAATGCTTTTTTTATATAAAGTGATAGCACTTTCAGTTGCTAAAGAGACATTTTAGAGTTGAAAATGTCAGAGGCATGGGGACATTAGAAATGAGCATTTCAGTGTTCTCTTTTCAAACCTATTTGAAGAGGAAAATAAGTTCAGCAATCATAAATTTCCACTTTCTTTTTATTGTCATTAGATATGTCTCTGCCTACAGCTCAGTCAACAGCAATTCAGTTGTGATTCATGGTTTTAAAGCCTGAATTATGACAAAAGAACTCATAAATTGCAGGAATTATTTTACTTTAAAGATGATGGAGTATCTACTCTGACCAGAAGGCTTTTAATCTATTATATTTCTTAAATAAATATGCCTAAGCAACTAATCACTTGCTATTAGCACTCTCCTATGATCACTTCAACTAACATAACATTGTATCACTTAAATAAACTGGCAATGTGCACAGGATAGATTTATGGGACTTAATTTCTCAGCTCACACTTGTCTCTTTTGCATTCAAAACAAATCCCAGAATGTAGCTGTTGGCCGATGTTTGTAGGATCCATTTGTTTCATATTTTGAAAGCAACTATAATATTTGTAAGCCAGTTTTTGCTTGTATGTTCTGCATGATAAAAAAAAACAACTAACAAGGTAACAACAATGCCTCTGGATAATATGATAGCATGGGAAAACACTTTTTTTTTTTTTCATGATGACATATTATCTATATTGTTTCTCCAGTGGAAAAGGTATGGTTAATGCCAGCAAAAGCTTTATAGCTGTGCTCAGTTGCAGAAAGACCAACTGGTATAAAAAGGGGGTGTCCCAAGGGGATCCCTGCTAAGCTGAATTGGCAGATGTCCGCTAGGTAGAAGTACTGAAATTCTGGTGGTTTGCCACCAAGAAGGTGCCCAGGCAGGTCACATTTTAACTTGTGTAATAAGCATGGAGTATCCATCAGTTGGTGTTACTCAATGCAAGCTACACATCAGAATATTTGAAAAAAAAATGTTTCAAGTATAAAAACAACAACAACAAAAAGTTTAGCATGAAAAAGCTTATTAATGCTGATGGCAAAAGATGTAACTTCTAAAGCAACTCTTCATCAAAGATGACCTCACCTCTGACGCAGCTTCTGTCCTTCACCTTTCCTAAGTACATTCAGAAGGCCCCAAGGGCAGAAGAGTCAGGCTGCCTGGGGAGGACGGGGAAAGGTCAAACTCTCCTCATTGCTTCATTCGGATAAACCCCAGCAGTGCTATTGGCACTTCTTGCCTATAACCAGAGCTGAGGAGAGAACGGATTTTTTTTTTTTTTTATCTACTAGTTGAAAACAAAGAAAATAAAGGACAAATAGAAAAGAAGACCTTTGTTTCAGGCTGATCCACAGTTTATCACTTTCAGTCAACTCACAAATTACTTTGGGATTAAGCAGTATTTTCTAAACCTCAAGAAATAATTTTGCTTTGGATTTAGACTTTTGACTTAAAGAAAATGAGGAACAAAAATCTAGCCTGAATGGAAATCCCCAAAATAATCTGAAGCAATGCTTGGACTTCTGTTTCCTTTCTGTTTCCAGTTTTTCCTGGACTTTCTGGGAATTTTTATAGGACAAACAACTTGGCAAAAATTGAATTTGAATTTCTAAAATGTTATGATATCACCACATTTCTATGTTTCATAGAAAAATTTTTAGCCAGTTCTAACAAACTAATCCACTAGACAGAAGTGTCATACGGCAACCATAGTAAATACCACTCAGAAAGGTGGTTATTTCCCATTAATAATTCGTCCATCAGCTGGAAGTGAAAATAAAAATGATTTCCCTATTTGATTGTAGGACAATATCTTCTCCAAGCAGTGTTTCGCTCTTCTACAATTACTGTTTTCAAGTTCATTGGATTTATAGGGATGTGGTATGATATACAGGTATACAGCAGGAACTTGGAAGCCAAGCCAACTTTTGTTTGCCTTTAAATACCATGCTGCAACCTGTGACATGCCAGCAGCTGATCCACAAGCAACTCAGACATCCAAACCCTGGGGTAAACCAAGGCACAGAGGTCCGCCACCCCTAACCAAGCCACCGTGCCACGAGCTCATCCTGGATGTGGCTGCAGCATCAAGAGAAGAGGTTGATGCTGGCTGAGAGCACTGCTGGTGTGCTGCTCAACAGAAAGCAAGAGGGTGCCGATGCTCTGCAGCATCCTGGGATCAGATGGTTTGTGTTGGGGGTCTGCAAGGATCTGTGATTTCAGAGGCAAAGGCTGCCTGTGCAGCACCTTTCACTGACATGAGCCAGCTCTGCCTGTGCTTCGAGCTGCTCTCCGAAGCTGTGTTATCCCCGAAGCTGAGCTGTAAGCGCTGCCTCGTTGCAACTGCTAAGGGCTCGCTTGCCTTTGTAGGTGGCTTAATAGCATGTCTCATGGTGGTCACTCCTCTTACACATTCTTCAGATGCATCTCTAACAAAAGCTGGCCTGGTATATCCGTCTTCTGCTACTACTTCAGGTTCTGTGGTTTGCATATGGTTTCTACAGGCACTTTCTACCAGCCCAAGGACTTCCATTCATTTCCTTCAGTCTTCAGTGGAAAACCACTTATTTGTGAGAGTTTGCTGGCAGTATTTCACTCCTTGTATTTTCTTCAGGATTTTTTGCTCTTTGTCCTGGACCAGTCAGTCTGACCTTGGTAAGGAAGAGTATACATTAGATGATTTGCAGTGGTTCAGTAGTCGTCATGCATGATGGCATCCAGGTAAGACTAAAATTTCCCGTGAGGAAAAAGAGTGTTTTTGTTATTTTAGAAGATGAATGGCTTACCATTAAAGTTTTTTGTCTCCTTTTTTTTTCTTTTCCTTTTTTTTTTTTTTTCCCCCCAAAACCAGACCTGGTTTGAACCTTCAGTCTGCATGTAAACACAGGTGATACCTGAGAGAAATACTAAATATAGAAGCTCAATTTTTTTTTTACTATGACTTAAGCCAGCTGTAGCTGTGTCACAATAAAGCTTGGGTTTTGGACCAGAGTTACATACCAGGGATAGCATCCTGGAAAGATCTAGTGGATGTTCAGTTTTGGGTCTAAACTTTGTAGCAGGTAAGGTTAGTACTTACTTAGAGAATCTGACCTTTAATGCAGGTGACCTCAAGAGAAAATGTACAGAGCTTGGTTATCTCTCCCAGGCACCTCAGGTACTGGAGTTCTTGAGAGATTTCAATGGTATTTAGACAAATTCAGATAAACAAATCTCTTGTATTTTGGGATGCCAGCCAACCCCCGAGATATCTGTCATTTATCAGCCTGTTTTCCCAACTAAGAAGTGCAACTGGATTTAAATTCAGGTACCTGTTGTGGAGAAGGTGATTGGGAAGGACAAAAAAAAAAAAAAATCAGTATTTTTATTTGCTGGAAGGTTACTCATCAGTTTTCAGATTGCTCTAAGTTCCTCCACCTTATCAGCGATTTAACTGCATATATTAATTGCAGCCATCACTAAATTTATTTCTGGACTTTGCAAGTGAAGAAGAGGATTGACTGAGATGGCGTCCATGTACACTCCCTCCCCTCACACACACTCTTGTTTTAGGTATATACCAAACCTGATCAAAACTAAGCAAAAAAACCCCTACCCCCAAACCAAAAGAACCAATAAAATCAGGGTTATTTCCAATGCTATGCCACTAACACTTTAATTTAGATTATTGAAGGCACTGGAATAGGAGCTTCCTATCTGTGTAGATCTGGGCTTGTTTTGTGAAGCCAGAGTTAGAATTCATTTTCAGTGCATGTACAGTCAGAAGCAGTCAGGGCATCTGCTCTGGTCTAATTCGAGAGAGTAAAGTTGTCCATGTAGTAATATTGAAATGTATGGTAATTCAGCCTAGAAAGCCATGCCTTCTCCCTTTTCATATATTCCGTTCATACCACCCTCTAAAATTAATTGTCTTGGTTCTGTAGGAAGTTTTTTTGCAGAATCTAAATATTCACTTTTATTTAGTTTGTGCTTATTTTATGGAAAGCTACATGTTTTCAGGTCAGTGGTCAATGGAATTCTTTTTACAGCTGCCTCCTCCTGTTTATCTTTATCTGTCAGTAAAGTAAACTCTCTTCTAGTTGTTTAGAAATGAAAGTATTCTGCACTGTCGTGCCTAGGCACTGTGCCGCTCACAGCAGAGTATGAGCTATCATTATATTATAGGCAGTACTTAGACAGCCATGCTCTGCACAATAGGAGGCAAAACTCCTCTTGTCTTCAGCAGGATCACTGCAGTACAAAGCCGAGGGCTCCTGCGTGGGTGACGGTGGACAGAAATGACGTTGCAACTTTAGAATCAAAGGTGAGTTGTAGATGCCCCATCGCTGGAAACATTCGAGGTCAGGCTGGACGAGGCTCTGAGCAACGTGACCTTGTGAAAGGTTTGCCTGTCCATGGCAGGGGGGTTAGACTAGATGATCTTCATCAGCCCCTTCCAAACCAAACCATTCTATGATTCTGTGGTAAGTAAAATTAATTCTGTTTGTCAGCTCAGATCTACCAAGATCTACAACTACTAATCGTATCTGGGTTAATTTAAGTTACCCCTTTATTCAGTCTCTGTGCGGCTGGCTTTCCTGCTACTCTCTTGTACTCCGATCCATTAGCACGTAGGGAAGAGTCTCCCAAGAAGGCAAGGCACGCTCATTGGATTTCACCCCAATCATCTAAGCTGTTCCTTACACCTTTTTGTGCTCAGTGATTTTGTGTTACAGTGTTTGCACTTCACGTGGGTCTCTCCCTAAAACCTCACCCCTATGGCTGAAATAATACAGTTCACCAAAAATCACCACTGAAGCATACTGCATGTCTTGAGGCAATATCCTTATATTTTGGAAGGAAAACAAGCAGCTTAGCTTCAGCTAACAACACGTCTATGCTCCAGTCAGCTTTTGCCTTTCCCTTTCCATGAGAACAGCATCTCCGAAAGGCTGGATTCCTTCTTTTATTTGGCCATATGCTTTCACTGTAACTATGTTCTTTTCATAACAACCCTACGCTAACCATACATTATTAACCCCCAGAGAGAGAAACTTCATTTTAACATTTTCCTGTAAGTACTGTGCAAACCTAGGGTATAATACTTAGGTCTTTTTTTTTCCCTGCTTGCTTACACTTTAAATCTAAGGAGAAGGGAAGTCAGCTTTAAAAAAGAAACAAAAACTGATCCAGTGCAGAGCATCCAAATCTGAATTATTTTCTGGTAGAAAAGAGCGTGCAGGTGGTAAAACATCTGTTCTCTCTCTGGGCTTTAGGTATCCAGCATTGGCTTGTACTTAGCAACTCTCTCCTCTTCCATATGTTTCTTACAGAAGGTTTAACACTTACTTGTTGGACTCTCTACACCATTTTTAAATTCAAAACAGAAAAAAATGCTTTAAGCTGTAAATGATAACACTATTTTCCAGAGTTTCTGTAATGAAGATTCCCCTCTAAGTTACAATAGTTAGCATTTTGTTTTGTATAAAGTTCAGTTACTTGTCTAATAGAGAAACCAATGCCCTCCTTAGGTGTATATCTGCTATATGCTGTGGCTGGTAGCACCATTGTCAGCAGTACACTGAATGTATCATCTACCATGTATGAGTGGGATGGCTCAAGAGACCTAAAGAGAGAAGCATGAGATACTAAAACAAAGGTGAAATACATATATATTGCAGGGTGGGACTCCAGTGAGAAATGGGTTTTGCCTTTTTGCCTTCCCTTGCTGACTGTGTGAAGATGCGATCTCGGCTGTGGACCTTTAGTAGATCCACCACCGAAGGGAGACATTTCATAGGGGGAACTGGCGAGCATTAACCACCAGCATCTGCAGGGCACCAACTGATGCTTGCTGATTCTGAAGCTAAGACCACTCTGGGGTAGCAAGAGAAGAGATTTCCTTCACAAAAGCTATTTGACGTCAAGTCAGCTCTCGAAGGAATTAGTCTTTGGAGAGCTTTGGCACCCGGTGTGACAGACGCTGGCGCTGGGCAGCGTACGCTGCCGAGTGCAGCTATGAAGGCAGCATGCGAGCACATGGCCAACGGGTTTTCTGAAGACAAATCCTGTGTGCCAGATAAATGGAGAGCAAGTATAATTCACATCTCGACTGACTGACCGAACGTGGTGACGTCTTTAAGAACAAAAAAAATTTTTCTGGCCCTTGTTCTTGCACTTTAGGAAAAAAAGTTTATATCAAGAGATCTCAGAAAATCCTGTGATGTCTTAAAAGTCTCAAGCTGAGTCCTGTCAGGATATAATTAACAGATGTAGACAGCCACTATCTCGGCATGACTAAGCTAGTTTTACACCGGATAAGCCTGAATTATATTTATTTTCATTTCACAACATGTTCATAATTTTAATGAACTAGTGTGAGATACGAACAGGAAAACGAGGCACCGTGACCAATCCTCCTCCCTAAGCTGCTGGGTCTGGTATGTTAATGGAGACAGCTAACAAAGCAATTGCACTGCAACAATCTTCCCAACAGATTGAGCAACGTGGCTGGCAGAGAGAGGACGGGAGGGAGCAAGCAGCTACTGGGGCTGATTCCCTGGGACCAGGTCTGTTATTATCTGTTTATGATCAAATCAAACAATTATAATAATAGTATCTCAAGAACACTGCACTTTAATCCAAAAGTACTTGGCCACGGATACCAAATACTGTAATTAGCCAGTTAAATGTGTCTCAGGCTGAAACACAAGAAATGTTTTTCACACAGGGCAACACTATGCAAATGTGTAGAAAAGTAAGTGGAGACTGAGATGTTTTACACGAAGACACGCGGGTAGACAACAGGCTGTCATGCAAGTTAGACCTTGTCCAGCTGCAAGGTTACAGCTCCTGCTCTTGTAACAGAAACTGCATTTCTCTACCACTGACCACCAACAAGAAGCCTAAGGATGCTGCGCAGTTGTACCTGTGCCTTACACTGCCCCTTTAGGGGTTGATACCCATCCATGTCAACAGCTGGCCAGATGTTGACTTGCACAGCGAAGGCTTTTCTGTTGCAGCAGTGGCAAACATATGCACCTTATTTAAAAAGTGATTATATGGTGTCCTGAGAGCATCACATTTAAATACCTGAATAGGAAATTTTCTGACACTGGCTGAAACACAACTCACTTTGTTGGGCCAAATATCATGGCAAAGTGTTACTTTAACCTCTGGAGGCTGAAGAGAAGATGATTTAGTGCAGGGCCAGACTCCGCTCTGATCTCAGATGGAAGGACACAACAATGACATATGGTGCTGCCATCTAATGTGGAGCAGGGCTACACATGTAAGAGATGGGGAGTGAGGAGCACTGAGATTCAGTAGTTGTAAGTCGGCATTTTCTAAGTTCATTACACCACCAATTTGTGTAGGAATTTCCCATTTGCTCTTGCAACCACTTTACCTCCTAGGCAGGGCATACAGCAACCTACTAATAAGCTATACCCGTAAGAACAGTCACTACTAGCTTAGACCATAGGTCTACTCAGTTCAGCATCTGGCCACAATAGTGGCAAGAAGCAGTTGCTTAAAGACAAGTGGGAACAGGATAAAACGTATGATACTTCTCCCCCAGTACTCTCTCAGTCCCCGGACACGGTGAGCCCAGGGGACCTCCTGGGCTAACATTTGGTGAACCTTTTCCAGAACACTTGACCCGTTTCCTCTTGGAGCTGTGTTAGCTCTTAGCATCCACCCTGTCTTTTGGCAACAACCTTCAGGGGTTGCATGAAGAGTTGCTTCCTTTTGTTTGTTTTAGTGTGTTGAGTTTGTTCGTCAGCTCTTCTTTAGCTATATTTGATGCTTCATTACTTGCTCCTTCTAGAATTCCCCACTGCCTCCTGATACCTTCCAAACCCTTTTCATTCATGCTACAGTCCTCTTACATATGACAAACAGGAGAGGATACTGAAATGTGATTCAATGTTTCTGCTCAGGATTTTGAAAGACCACAGAACAATCCATCAAACAGGAAAGGTAGTTTTTGGTTGCACAGGTTTGCGGGTCTTCAGTCAATCCTGTATTCAGGGCAGCTATACTCAATTAAACTCATATAGGTGTGTGAATTTAATTCAGAAGTTATCCAAAGCCCCTAGTCCTGGTTTTGGCACACCTGGATAACTCAGAGCATCCCTCAGCAGAGAGAGCAGGAAGATGGGGAGGATGTGTTAAACTGCACCCATCTTTAGGATTGAGGCCACTGGTGGTACCACAGCCTGCAGCCTAGGTTCTTCTCTCCTGTGAATAAAAAAATCAGCCTCCTGTTTTTCAAAACCTCAACCAAGGACTGCCCCATTTCTCCAAAGCACAGCTAAGGAAGATTCCTTTTCATACATTACCCTAACCATCAGAGGCCTCCTGCCCATAAGGTGCCCCTGTGCATTGTCTGTTTTGCTTCTAGTCTGTCATCTTAGCTGTGCAGTACCATTTTTATAAACTTTAGAAAACATGTGGGTCACATCTTGCTTCCCTGAAGTCCATGTAAGGTTTGGGGTTAACTTCTGTGAAATGGAGACTTGACTCATGGACCCCCTTAGCAAAACTGTCAAGTAATTACGTGCTACAATGGAAAGCAATTCATTACAAAAGGGCTAAAATAGAAATCTAGCCAGGCAAATAAAGAAAAAGCACCACTGTCACCAGAATTTATTGAGACATTTTCTAGGCCCTCAAAGGGATTTTCTTTTGTGACAGTTTTCTATTCAAATTGTAATCACAGGGCTGGGTGTGGAGTAACTTCTATTTGGCAATGCAGTCCCGGTGAGAGGGAGGGTGAGTGTGTTACAATCGCAAGTAATAAGAGAACAAAGAGCCTTAGACCAGCCTGACCAAGATGCGAACATCAATCTCAACATTTTCCCCTGAGCTGGGAATCAGAAAACAGTATTAAACAGTAAAAGCTCTCCAGAATGTGCCTGCCTCCACTTTAGCCTGATTTTTGTATCTCTCTCAAAATAAGTAATGTGCTCAGGGCAAGGGGAAAGGATACGAGGAAATTATTGTGAAACCTACGTATATCTTTTGTGAAATCAGAGACTGCATCTTTCGATTTTTGGCTTGTGTATCTTCTTGTGCTAGTTAAGTTTCATTTCTCACTTTATGGTCTTGAACTGAAGGAAACTAAACAGGGTCACCCCCCCACCCCATCCCATTGTTTTTGAGAACTGCCAGTGGTTTTCATGCATACAACTTTGGTCTCGGCTGCCTAATTTGGGGACTTCAACTTCAGAGATGTCCCCTCTGCAGAAGTCTTGCATTGAGCAAGTCTGCCGCTTTCATGGCATGGACTCCTGCTCTTTAGGAGGAACTTCACACAACATCACTTCTCCTGCGACTCTTACTGACAGGTCACGTATGCCCTGGTGTCATGAAAACAAGTTTGTCCGTTAACTTTGTGACAGGGAACAGCTCTAAGCAGTGGGGAACAGTACCTGAATCCCCATCTCGGATCTGAGTGAACCACTCCATTAAAAAAAATATCTCTAGTCCTGCTTGAGTCTCTCCTTTGACTCATCCTACCTCCTCTGGTTGCCTGAATCCCAATCATATGCCTATTATGCACACCTCTGATTAGGTTTAATTAAGCAAATGCACCTGTTAAAAAAACAGAGGCAAAAAGATGACCTCAGGGCAGATGAACCATCCACTGAAATCAGTGATAGCAACAAGAAAGGTCCCCACAGCAGTTCCAGTTGGAGAAAGCAGCCTGCAAAACTGGAAAATGGCTAGTTGTTCCACCGCGCAAAACTGAAAGCAAAATCAAGATTAAAAAAATTACAAAACAACAGCTTATTCTGGGCTTACTGCAGCTTATTATTGAGCAGTTGCAATAAATCAGCATCCAGTTTGGCTGCTCAGCTCAGCTGAAGTCAAAGGGGAAGACACAGCATTCCTGGGATTTCTCATGAGGAGGTTTGTCACATCTTCCCAAAGCTTGTGTGAGGAGGAATGAGACAGGCTGCAAAAGGCCAAGTGTTAGGCAGAAATTATTTCACTTCCTCCATGCCCTTGCAGCATAAAATATTTCTCGCCATCAATCAGCTCTGATTAGTTTATTATGGATGTTTAGGTTAAATGTCTCAATTGCTCTTTTGTTCTTGGGAATCCAATCTTATTTTTATAGATCTTTATTAGTACAGCTTCTAGACAGCTGATTTCACTTCCCATCGCTTTGTTTTTGGCTCTGTTATGGGAAGGATGGAGTCATAAAACTAAAATACCCGCAGACATAAGCAGGACAGAGGCTTTTCTCTCTATCATCAGCCACGCCGACACGACGCTGCGTGGTTAACGAGGGGAGGACGAGAAGCTGCTCAGAAATGGACGCTCCGCTATTCTTTTCCCACAGACCTGCCACAGCCTTTGCAAGAAATGTGGTTAGCGAGGCAAGCCTTGAACATGACCACTGAATGAAAGTTGACCTAAGACGGGCTGTCTTGCTGAAAAAAATGGTGTGCAGGAACACATGCCTCTAACTCACCAGTAGAAAAGGTTTACAGCTTCGTGTATTTTAACTTTTACTTTTCCCTGGTTTAAAAACACTATACTACAATCTCCTGGGTAAATGAGATAGGGATGGTCTGATCTGAGCAGAAGACTGGTGCTCCACATTGCTGAGCCTTCTCCACTCTCATGTGAACAAGTTCGTGGACAACTGGGGGTAAATGGCTCACTCATCCTCAGTCACCCGTATTACGTGACAGTTACTACCTGCCTCTGCATCAGCTGTAGAGAATAATTAACGAATGTTTGTAAAGAGATCATTGCAGGAGAAGTATAGATGTGGCAGACATTACTTGCTTCAGTTTTGAACCCTGGTTATTTAATATCAGGGTCTTACTACGCGTGTCAGGCGTCTGAGCGCTCAGCTTTACATATCCATTCCTGAAGACCAGTTGTACTGCTGCACTCGCTATGTCCACACCTAATATAACATTTGCACTTGGCTTCCACTGCAGCTGTTGAAAAGAGGGTGGGGTGGAGTGAACTTTACTTCAACATGTCTGGTAAAAGTTCCCTGCAGACAATGTCTAACGAGGTTTTGATTTTCCAAAGTAAACTTAAAGCAGCTCGTACGAATGCAGGATCCTTTCTGCTCCGGCCACTCCCCTCGCAGAAGGAGTTTGCATTACCTGAGTGCCAGCCCGATCCGCCTCGCACGTGCCAGCAGCTCCACGGGATGCTCTGCATGATGCCTCTGAGTGCTGCGGAGAAAGCTGGACCGCACCACATTTAATGGGACTCTGCCTTCCTGAACCCCAAGTGTTAGAGCAGTTGTGCTTGGTGCTGAGAAGGCTACCTCCTGGCAGCATTTCAGTTTGAACATACTCAGAAATGCCCTTTGGTCTCAGGACAGGTTGCAGGGTTTTCTGGATGTGGCTGCAAGACAGAGGCTGGGAGGGATGGAGCAAATGGTATTTAGATCAGGGTGCACTCCAGAGCTGCCAGCAGACTCTCCAGCAGGTTACCGGAAAGGATAAAGATTAACTTCTTCCCTCCATATGAAGGAAAATTAACCATGTGCTCGCTATGTGGAAATGGTACCAGAGAGTATTGCTAGTACTTCCTTTCCTAATATAGCAAGAAGTCCAAAGCAGGAAAAAAAAAATCACCCGGATGATGTGGGAAACTCTTATATAAGACAGGTCTCTGAATTACCCAGAATATCAAGAATTCCAAACAAATTAATCTGTGTCATAGCAGATGGATTTGTACTGGATCACAGTATTTCATATTTTATTTTTTAATGACTATTTAATATACGTATTTCTTTGCTCCTCTGTATCCTTAATTCTTTGTGGCACAAATGCTTTTCCAGTGTCCTTGTTAATAAAAATCTAAAACCCATCTTCCTCTTTGAGGTGACTGTGCTTGATATCTGCATGACACATGAGGAACAAGCAGCAGCAAAGGCAGCAGGAGAACATGCCTTTCCCCAAGTGCTGCACGGGCAGTCCTTGGGGGTCCGGATGTCAGCTGTGCCCAGGTGAAACACAGGGGACCACATTCAGACTGCCCACAGACACATCATTGGGCACTGTGACTTCTTGTGCCCACCACCTTGGAAGGGTCTGATATGTATGTCAGGTACCCTGAACTACTTCATTGCTCTTGGGAGTGCAGAAGCCGTAACAAGGGTGGCTACCCGGCCAGCCACAGTCACCTACTCAGCCTCCAGCAGCCACAAGCTTCTATGTTTGCCACCTATGTTCCCTCGGTGCTCAGGAAGAAAGAGAGGGGTATCACCTGGGAGCAAGTCATCTCATCCCAAGATAGGTAGGCTGAAGATACCCAGCTTTTCCTTGCTGCCAAAGGAGCCCCGGTGACTGTCTTAGGCTTAACATCTCAACCCATACATTCCCTGCCCAGAGAAGTGGTGGAGTCACCCTCACTGGAGGTGTTCAAGGAACGTGTGGATGTGGCATTGTGGGACATGGTTTAACGGGCATGGTGGTGTTTGTTGGTTGATGGTTGGACTTGATGATCTTACAGGTCTCTTCCAACCTTACTGATTCTGTGATTCTCTGATTCTGTGATTTTAATCCAACCCAAAGAGTTTCCACTCACTTACATCCTTCATGTGCAGCAGCTTCCCACCATTTGGGATACTACGTTAGGCTGATTGGTTGCGCTCAACATTCCTGGGCTCACCACAGGAGGCAAAGCCATCTTGGCCAGGAGGACTCCAGCACGGGGTGGCTGAGCAGCTCCAGCACCCCAGGAAGAACCGTGCTCTCTTCCTTCCCAAGCTCCACCCATGCCTCGCCTCTCCAACCAGCGCCTCTGGGCACAATCTTGCAGTTTTTCCCCACAAGTTTGGCAAAAGGGGGATGAGGTGACTTAATAGGGTAGGGCTTTTCCATCATCAGTTTTTGTCATTTATGACACAGGTTTTCCCTTCACACTTCAAAGCATTAGTAACAGCCAAGCACTGAGGAAGCATTAGCAAAGCTGTGCCTTAGTTGGTTTTCCTTCTTGCCTGACAATGAGAATAGCATTAAATCTAAGTGGTTCTGGGCACTGAGTTTGATCTCCCTCTGGAATCAGCTGTCCATACTGGGCTTGTGAATAGTCCTGTAAATGTATTTTACTACCTTTTTATGTTCTACATGGCCTGAGCAGTCTGGAGGTGAGACTGGAGGA
This sequence comes from Gavia stellata, assembly GCF_030936135.1. Lineage (NCBI taxonomy): Eukaryota > Metazoa > Chordata > Aves > Gaviiformes > Gaviidae > Gavia > Gavia stellata. Next base: position 82,570,634 of record NC_082637.1, on the reverse strand, counting down.
CGGTGCGCAACTATCTCCAGCCTTTTCTGCTTAGAACTCTGGCTTTTGGTTAAAATTAAAATTGATTTTTAAAATCACCTTGGAAGCCAAAGAGGATCTTGTAACAGCCCAGAAAGAAAACCAGAAGCTAATGGACTACATGAGAAAACTGGGGTAGATGCTTTGACTAAATCCAGGGCTCACACTCGACCGATGTGAATTAGAACCAGGCACTAGAAATGAGAGGCAGGACTTCCAAGCAGGAAAGGAAGTACAATGTGACATTATTTAATTTACTCAGAGCAACACAGGTACTTCATGCTGTAGTGATGACTACTACATGACAAATACTATAACAATAGTAGTTCCATAAAACCTGATAATTAAATATGTACCTTCATGCCATTCAGAAAGTACTAGAGTGGGTGTCTACCTCTGGACCTAAAATTTCCCATCAGATATTCCTCTCAGTCTCTCTCAAATAGATGACAGCTCTCTGTGGGAGAGGACCTTCACAAACAGAGGATAATAAGGACAGCAGTTTTCAGCTTAAATATTAAATTGCTTTAATGTATATGTTTCCTAACTGTGAAGACTATTCCAACTAGGACCCACTGGTTTAAGTCTCAGCAGAGGCATAAAGCTAAGACTCAGAAGAAAACCTTTACGGCACCTGGGGTACACATAAGCATTGAAGACAGAGAGCACTTGCAGTAGAATGGGACTGCAGCACTCATAAGTAGTGCTGCCAGCTGAGTGCAGAAAGCTTCACAAAATCCCAGCAGACATAGTGATTTACATTCAGAATTGCTATTCATATTAAAGCTTTTTGGAAGATGCAGATGAAATTTATTCACTCTTTACTAAATAACAATGGACTGGGCACAGCGTGAGCAACTTGCTATGGTTAACCCTTCTCTGAGCATTGGACTAGACAATCTTGAGTCCCTGTCCAATCTCAACTGTCCTGTGACTCTGTGATGTTGTAGGTATAACGTTAAAATCTTCTTCAATAAAATATTTCTGCACAAGACAAATAGAGCCATAAAAAAACAAAACAGAGCTATCCTTCCTTCCCAAGAAGTAATCTTAAATAGTATGGTCATCGTTTTTCTCCAGGGCATTAACAAACAACTCACCTCAGATGATGTTAAGGGTGCTATAACCATTTGATGAGACCTGAGCATTCTGGCAAAAAAAGCAATTTCTGGTTAATGTTATCCCCTCTGACCAGTGGGATTAGCAGGCAATTCAAGATCAGGCAACGCCAGGCATCTGCTGCAATCGTGTTTCCCAAACAGAATGAATTAAACAGGGCCAAGCATCTCTGCTCGGTCCTCATCCCCTTTTCCAGTCAGTATTTAGGCCAAAAGTGCTCTCACTTTTTCTTGCCATCTCTCACATGCTCTCTCTCTCTCTTTCTGAGCCTGGACTCCCAGAGCTTTTCCCAGCCATGCCCTTGGTCTTTCACTACTTTATTGTTTTCCCCCCCCTGTGCTTTTTCCCTCTCTGTACAGGCACACAAACCTCCACGACACAACACCCATCAGAAACTTCTAATCCCGCACGCCTTACTCATGCGTTGTTTAAAGGTGGCAGCTGCTTTTACTTCAAAAAAGAAACAGCTATTTCTTATAAGGCTTCCCAGATACACATCATCAACAGGTTTCACTGAAGTTCCTACTTTTTGTGTCAATGCCACTGATGAAAATACTGAATGAGAGTGGTCCCAAGACTCATCCCTAAGGACCTCCAGAAGTAATCTTCCTTCAGCTTGGCATTTTCCTTTTAAGTAGTGTCGGTTTAAAAAATATACAGTGTTTCATTTTCCTAACACTAGCAGATTAACACTGATAGATTTTATGGATGAAACTGATTTTGGAGTGTAATTATAATAGCAGGGAAATCATTTAATGGTCAGAGAAGGATGAAAATTCAGATGTTGACCAACATTATATGGAAAAGAAATGAGAGGGAGGATAACAGATTGCCAAAATGAAATTCAGGAAAAAGATTTGATGAGACCTCAGACTTCGTGAAGGGAATTAGAATAGAATTAGAGCAGAAAAATATTTAGCAGAAAAGTGGTACTAAGCCCTGATGAGAAAGTTGATGCATTACTGGAGACAAGAGGGAATAGAAGAGGGTTTCCAGAAGATGGAAACCCTCTCCTAGCTGCCTCTCTTTTAGTAGGATAACCAGCTCCTGCAACATTTTTCTGAATTAGTATGGCTCAGAAGATGTTCAAATATATTACCTTCAGTCTCTAAGCAATCTGGACATGCTTTTATTGCCTTGTTTTCTTACCATTCTTGCCTCACTGTGTCCCCATTTTATTTTTCCCATAAAGCAGATGGCAAGCCAGAAAAAAAGCAGCTTTACCTTAAACATTTAGCAGCCTCTGAATTCCCATGTGTAAAGGCTTTTTCTTTCCTCAAGTACCTCCAGGCTGCTAGATCAAACTGCAGAAGTTGTCAAAGCCAGCTAGACTATACTAAACATTTTGAGTTTGTACACACAATCATTTATCTGTTACAGGTACAAAGCAAGGAAGGACAATATATCTAATACACACGTATATACACACGAGTGTCTACTCTTGGGAATAATAGTGAGATGGTAGTTAAAATAGTGATATAGATTGCCAAAACACTATCTCAAAATCAAAATAATATTATCATCCCAAAGGCAGTACTTTATACAGCACTTCCTCAAGAAAAGAGGGTTGGTTTTTTTTGTTCAGAACTATTTTTTTTTCTTTTGAAAAAAATATTGTACATCTTTTTGAACTAAAAGATTTGCTGGATAAACCCAGACCTCAAATGACAAATTGTTATGCACAAAAACATACATTCTGTTTAAGTAGTTACATTAAAAGTATAAAACTCTAGACGAGTCTTAACCTTTAATGAAAGATAGCATGGTTTTCCTCCTGTAAAACAACTACATGTTTTATCTTCCCCAAAAGTACAGTTTAAACTGAAGAAAAAATTTACCTGGGAAACCACTTGCAGAGTAGTATCAAAGAGAAGTATTAATTAAGGATGGCCTTTGAAATTTGATCTATTTGCGTTTCCTAACTTTGGTTAATTTCCTGTCTTGAAAAACCATTTGTGGGCATGTTTCTCTATTTTGTCTTCTGTCACCACTAAAATATTTTGGACAAAGGAGAAGCAATTGACTGACATCTCATGTCAGGCTATTTCATGTGACAGTTTTATAGGCACGCCTGGAAAACATGGTCTTCCAAAAAGTGCGTTAGAAAACCATGCTCACAAAGTAAGTCTAAATTTAGTAGCTCTACTAAACAGAAGAGTGGTGGATGTAGTAGCTCTACTAAACAGTAGAGTGATGCTTAAGTCCAGAACTGGATGTTAGCAATGGAGAGCAAACATACTACATTCACCCATAATACCAAATTGAGGAAGAATGAGCATTCAAAATCATCTTGACAAACTAGAGAAATCAGCTACAAAAATGGGATGCCAGTCAATACAGTTAAATGTCAGTTACTAAACCCATGTGGGAATAGTCAGCTGCACAAACACAGAATGGAAAAACAAATTACTACCCAGTAACTCTGCATGGAAGAAACCAAGGATTATGGTGGATCACAGCATGAACATAAACTAGGAGATGTTACGCCATTGTGAAATAGGTGAACAGGATATTTGATATATGAATAGGAGCACTGTCTATTGACTTACAAGGGAACCCTTCTGCTCTATAAGCTTCGGAAAGCCCCTGAAGCAGGAACTCCATCGGCATGCAGGGATAGCCAACATCCCAGCTTTTCTCGGAGACTTAACCAAGCAGCACTGAGTATCATATTAATTTAGTAGGTTTTTAAAAAATATGTTATGAAGCGTTATTACTGAGTTCCCGTCCCAAACATCACTGGTTAGTTTGAAACAGATTTTACTTGGCTTGTTCAATGAAGGTCATTGGGTCTATTTCAATGCATTGGGATGAACAAGTTTGAGGATAAAGTGGATGTCCCCACTTCTTGTGGACACATATGAATCATAAAGAAGTTTCACTGACTTTCTGCAGCTTTTGCAATACTACCTCTGCTCTCACAAATAATTTGTGCTCATTTTGGTGAGTCTTTCCTTTTCAAAGTCAACTGGAAAATGGAACCTTATTGGCAGAAAAGCAATAGTTTCTCACATAAATCTTTGGAAAGGAGCATTTCACTCCCACTTCTCACACGGTCGTGGAGACTGACATATTGTCAGTAGGCTTCAAGGGGAGAGGAGGTGTCCCTGTGTATACAAACAGTCTCCACTGACTGGAAACTGGCTCTGTACCATGGCTACCCTAACTAGACGACACACCTGTGCTCACACAGTCCAAGGTATGTATCCACCATCACGTAATTTTCTGGCTTGATTCTATAAACCTCAAAAAAAGAGAAAAGAATAAACACTCTGACAGACTTTATTACATCTGCCAACTGTGTGTAGTATTTCCTACTTATAGAACAACATTTTACTATTAGAAACCAAGAGTTTCTTGAAAGCAGAGTTTCGCGGGATGTTCAGCTCCATTTACCTTCATTTTCTGCTGCAGGCACAATTAAACCAAGCTCTTGTATTTCGGGTTAAGTCATGGAACATTTTCACATTAAAACTGAAACTATATACAAGCTTTTGCTGAAAGCATTGTCAGATCAGCACTGGAAGATTTTAAATCAGGCAATGTCTATGAATGGGTGTATGAATAGGTCTTTTGTGGTCCTGTCATTTCTCAGGCACAAAGCCTTTGTAGCAAGCAAAATATTTTGGCCATTCATGTTTTTACTGTGTGATTTATAACATTGTCCCAAAGCCCTTTGTGAATTTAAAATGCTGTGACCAAGTTTTTCAGAAAGGAATGCTTAAATATAATATTCCCAGATCCTCATGTAGGTTCTTAAATGAGTCCCTGAGCCTGCAAATACTGACACAGATGCTTTTAGTTAAATATAGGATTGAATTTTGGCAGAATCAGGGCCTAAATAAGCCACCATTTCAAAAATGCCAAGTAGCTTCTAAGGACCGTTGCAAGCCATAGAGCACAGAAGCAGGACTACGTTGCATAGTCCTGCTGACTTCAATGGGATTACTCACACGTTTAAAACCCTTGTTGGATCACGTCCTTTCTGAGACAGAAGAACTGGCTCCCTCTGCCTTAAATGAGAATTGATTCAGGCTCCTAAAATTGCAATGCAGAAACCTGACGTGCATGCTTAGTCCTGTACACTTGATTGTGACCGCTGAAGGTAAATACATGTTGCTAACTTTCTCTTTGATGAAGCCTTAAATCTAAATGAATGCATCAGCTTTGGGCAGGAAAAGGTCATGCATTAACACACTTTGCTAACTAGTCGCTTTATTCATAGAATGTTGAAGCAAATAAAACAAAAATTGCTGTATTTTTAGAGTGCATTTTATTTTTTTAGAAATCACCTTAAGAAAAATGATGAAGTATCAAAAATGACAATTTTAAAGGCTATGGGTTTCTGCAGAAGGTTAAAATAGAGTCAGTATTGACTTTATAAGCACTTCACTCTCAAAAGCAAGAATACCTTATAACGCATAATGCTGCAGAGAACCTTCAAGTAAAAAGTGAAAGGACATTTCTTTGGATGCTTCGCATCAGAAGATACTGTCCTAAACTCACAGTTTAGGAAGCTGTATCTCAATCAATCTTGAAGATGATTTAGCCAGACCAAGTCTAAGCTGAGCTTCTCAAGAAAGGGGCAGTATATAAGGTACTTACAGTGGTAGCCTTAATCTTCTTCACATCTGACTTATTCTTTGGGGACATCTGGAAACCAGTTGATCCTGGATACAATCAGCAGCCAGAGGCTGTTAGGATGTAAAAAGGCTATGATGGTGCTCTCCTTCCCCATGTACATATGATAGAAGATCTACAGAGAGGCTAAACCGATTTCAAGGCCGTCACAAATCAAGCCTAGCAGGCCAAGGGTCTACAACTGCATAGTGAAGAATGGGGACAAGCGCAGTGCAAGAGGATCAGAGCAATATGTCAGCAAATACCACCTCAGAGTAAAGATTTCGGCTCAGTGTCTATAACCAAGCCTTCTAGTTTTATAGCTTATCTCTATTAGGAGTGCCAGTCGCCCAGTTTCTCAGCCAACACATAGCTAGATGTCATCAAAGAGGTCCTCCGGCTCACAAGTGTTTTCCAGTGTTTCGAGAGACATCACATCCAGGGAATGCTTGCCCGATGTCTTCTGTGAGGCCAGATCAGGTCTGGAAATACAAAGCAAAGAGATTTGAAACAAATTTAGGTACAGTTATAAACAATTCCAACATATACACCGCCAAGGTAAACATTTAATAGTGTATTTTGAGCTTTTTGTTAAGGTTACATGTAAGAGAAAATCACTTTGTGTAAGACCTAATTACTTGCTGAGATGGCAAAGGCAAAACAAACAGCTGAATTTCAGCTTATAAATGTCAAGGCTTCAGCTATTTTGTTACAACTATTAGGACCCTGAGAATGACCATTTCATCCACAATTTCCACATGGAGAGCTAGGGAGGCAGAACAAATGCGGAACACGTACAAAGGATCTGCTCTTCTACTACTGCACAGGATGATGCTCTGTTAACTGCTCTATTTTTGGCCTGGCACTAAGCGTGTCTGTTGTCCATCAGTTTGGCATGGAGGCGTATGAAGAATCATACTGAGTTGTCTCAAAGATCCATGCTCTGGAGGTGGAAGCAGTAGAGCAGAAGAAAAGAAAGGCAAATGAAGAAAATCCTTGCATGATACATGAATACAGGTATTCAGGGACTTGCAAATCCCTGGCCTTCCCCTGAATGTGTGTTATGTTTACATTTGCTGTAACTGTATGCAAATAGAAACTCTCATCGTTCACTGATACATGTACGCCAAAGTGCGGGTTTGCCCTTAGATAGCTGGACACCACAGAGTCCTACCTGAAAACTTCACAACTGAATCAGACATCCATTACATTGAATAACATGCTACTCTGCATTAATCAGTCCTATTTAGCACTCCTTTGACTGTCCTCATCAACGAAGACCATTTAAATGTCTCTTGCCTGTGCCAAGAGCCCATGTTCACTGTTTCTCCTCCCTCTCCAAGGCACCATTATGGTAAAGACAGCTCTGCGCTTATGCCTGGGAAGGCAAGGTATCCCGTGTTTCCAAAGATGGTGGCATTTGCAAGAGCTTCCTATCCCTATAGGAATTAATTTTACATGTACAGGCTGAATTCATGAAAAAAACTTTGAATCCCGCACAGGCAACTTTACTTTTGTGAGCTTTAGGAGGAAATTATCGATCACAGATATGGGAGTTCTCGGTGACACGCTATTCCAGGTCGATATCACTAGCTGCTTTGAAAATAAGACATAAACTCTTAATCTTGGCACAGTATGTTGTAGGGAATCAGTGTAGGAAGCAGGGAGCAGACCTAATGTGCTTGTATTGTAGGATTTTGGACTGGCTGGAGTTTCATAAAGGTTGATGGCTTCATGCCCAGGTATATTCCACTGGTGTAATCCTGACAGAAGGTGAAAAATTCATATATTACCAAGGCCAACACATCAGCCACCAGGACGGGAAGGACTAGACAGAAGTGATGGAAAGTGTTACTCTCAAATACTGCCATATGAGGGCTTAGTGCAATGAGGCATGCGAAAGCAATCTTAATTTTCAGACTAATTCAAGCATTTGCCTTCAACTGCTCCACGTTGTAGAGCCAATACAGTTAGTGAAATTCAGAAATTTCTTTTCTTTTTAAATTTGGTTTCAAACAGACTCAGAACCAAGTTTTCCAGAACTCCTACCTAGAAATCTCTAGGGAGCAGAAGTTTTTATAAAACACTGCAACCTCCAAAAGGCAATGAGTTTCCTAAGGCCCCAGTCACTGTATGATTCAGAGCCTCTCGCACTTCAAGTTTGTCAAGCCCTTGGAGGTTCAGAGCTCTCACTACGATGTTTCCTGCTGTGGACCTGGGGAATGATTTTCATTTTGAGGTGGAGCCCCTCGTGTTCCTGGGGAATCAGCAAAAGCCCAGTAAATGCTGAGTCTTGGATGCCGTCCCTTCCTAAGAGCTCTCCAGTATTCAGAAGGGTTTCCTCACCACTCCATCCATCACTCCAGTTCTGCAAACCACTTTAAATTCAATGTACTGGTATATTCAGATTATGATAATTACTTTCTCTGGAAGTCTAAGTAGCTTCCTCTGCAAACGCTTCCAAAACATCTTCCTTCAGGTCTGAATAAATTGTGTCCAAGCATTTTTTTTTTCTTCCTTTTGCCGTTCAGTGACATCTAGGCAGATGTGTGTCTCATCAAAAGTCACTAGGACTAACTGAAACAAACCTGCCAGAATCGGACCCTTAGCCAATGACCTCTGGTCAGCAGGATCAGATCACTCCATGCTGTTCTGATTGCTAGCAATCAACTTATTTGTACCCTATTTTTTTTTTTAACTATAGGTAGCATACCCCAACACAGTGTGACACTCAAGTTTACTTATTGAAGGTGTGTTGCTATTTTACCTTTCTAGGTCTATGTAAAGCATTAAGTCTCCAGTGAGAACATATGTAAATCACACAGTGTGGAGCCACACACTGATCATTTTAATTAATTCTGAAAGGTCTCATCAGCAAATAAATTAGGCTGTGCAGACCTCTGTACCACCACAGGCTATTTCAGGTACTGGAAGCTATTCTTAGAGCATATGCTCATATGTTATATAGGCATATAAGACTAGGCATGTAAGGCCAAAAGACTTACAAAGTCATAGAATGGTTTGGGTTGGAAGGGACCTTAAAGATTATCTAGTTCCAACCCCCCTGCCATGGGCAGGGACACCTTCCACTAGACTAGGTTGCTCAAAGCCCCATGAGACCCCACATTTGTTGACTTTGAGGTTTCACCTATTCCAGCATTTTCTGATTTTGAAAAGTAAGCCTGACAGTGCTTAAGCAATGGCAACAACAATTTTATCTTCATTGGCTAAAATAACAGTTTTCAACACTATACATGAGATCATATCTGTAAGCCAAATCACTGTTGAGTTTTAGCATTACACAGCTAGAACTATTAAGCTTCTGTGTTCTTGTAACAACACGGTCCTCATTTAATCTCCAAAAGCTGTAATACCGTGTCTGTGAATAAACCCAACTACACTTGCAAAGTGGAAGCATTAGGCTCTTTACATGAAGTTCATAAGCAACTTAATTTTGGTTTTAAGACTTGATGATTCCTGTTTGCATGGCAATTATTCACTGATTGCCAACAGCTTGCTTTGTGCTGTGAAATTATTTTGAATCTTGGATTCTCACTGAAGCTGTATTACCATATCCTGATGCATAACTGAGTTAATTTCTTGAAATTGCAGAGTTGTATAGTCCTCTCTTGCCAAAAAGCCTGTAAGTAAGGCATTCTTCTTGAAAGTTTATTCTTCTGTTGGATCAGTTTTTGAAGTCTTGCCTTTTGGTAAACTTAAACTCCATTAACACATCTGGAGAACTGCTGACTATAAGAGATCATTTCATATTTCCTGACATTTAGTTCAAGCCCATCATAAATTGAGAGAGACGACCAGATCCACAGCTGGTGTGAATCACTGGAGCGCTAATAATGTCAGTGGAGCTCTGCTGACTTACACCAGCTGAGATTCTGGCCCAAGATGTGGAAGAAAGTGGTTACATTACTTGATATTTCTTTCCACAGCTGAGTAAGAGCCACAAGAAACAGAAGACACGCAACACTTTAGTACTTAACTAAACAGCACAGAAACTCAAAAGCCATGTAGGGTGATGGATTTGCATAGCTTGGGAGAAAACACACCACCTTCTTTTGCACTAAGACAGATGGACCACTCCCATTTCTTTCTTATGATGAATTATTCCTGAGTTCACATAGACCCCAGAGAAGGTCTGCACAACACCGCTCCTCTTGCAACAGACAGCCAGTTCCACAAGATAATGATTGTGAAGCAGTATGAAGTAGAAAATGATCTCCTACGTGACTGGTACAAATGACACAATTAAAAAGAGCTTCCTAGTGGCAAAAAGATCAAACAAGTTGCAGCTGTGCTGAAGAAAAGTCAGGTCAGAGGCTGCAACATCAGCATAACTGCTCATCTTGAGGTACTTCTTGCTGGAAAGACGAAAGGTTCTCACACTTAGCTATGCTTGTATAGCCAGCCCAGCACGTTGCGGTTACGATTTTACTCGAATTTTTGTTCTCAAGCAACTCTCATGGGATTTGAAAAGAGAACTATGCTTGTAAATTAACATACCTATAAAAGTTTCACAAGAAACTTAAGTAATCTAGGAGGCATACTTGTGTCCTTGGGCCATTACATTATTTTCTCATTTTTTAGTAATTAAAATAATCAGTTCCAATCAAAAGCTGGCATTTTACTAAAAGAGGAGATTTCAACTCTCCCAGAAAATGTGTAGCAGCGTTTTAGGAAAAGACTGAATTTCTCAGTGTGTATATCTTTCCTTAGCTTGGTTTAGCAGTTCATTTTTGTCATTAATCTGAAAAAAATGAAGGCTTAATACCATGAGTAGATATTAACAGAGGATATAATCTGATACATACTTTCTTCGGTATCATAAATATAGATGGCAGCAGCAGCTCATAAACAGAGAATTGATAGTCATTACAGCATTAACATAGGAACAAAGGTGAGGCACCTCAAACGCTAACGAACACCCGCATTGTGACTGACAGGGTGAAAGCTCGTAGCAACATATGTGCTCCAGAGACGGTACTTTTAGTCCACCCTGAGACAAAAACTTGGATTCTTTGATTTATCAGCAATCTGCTTTCTTGGCTGTATAAACACCATCTTCACAGAAAGTCCTCAGAAGAAAGGTAGTCATCAGCCATCGTTATTAAGGAAGGATTATGAAAGGAGCTTTGAGTAAAGCTCATGGCTATATGTAAAACCTTGGCCTTGAATAACTGATGCCCCATGGTGTGAGCTCTTGGGAGACATCATATTGACTGCCTGTGGCTACTGGCCAAAAAGAGTAAAGTTCAACCATGAAAAGAAAAAGAAATGGTGTAATGGAGGAGGGGGGAAAAGCCTCTTGCGTGAATAGCCGCACCAAGAACACTACGTGCAGACAGACCTCTTTAAAATCGAATATTAAAAATGTAAGAAGACTAGATTGAAACTACATGTGTTTAAACATATGATGATATTCCCCTTTACAGAAATGCTACAATGACTATTTATTTTTCTTTTTAATTCAATTTAAAATGGAAAATGAAACTCTATAATTTGGTTTAGGTTTTGGCAGTATTATGAGTATTCAACTTCCAGATATAGTCTACTCTGGCATTTATTTCCAGAAATAATATGAAAATTAACCCAAATATTTCTAAATCTTGCAAACTGTAAACCCCAGCAAGTCCTGAAGAACTTGCTGGATACAATCACCTTCATGATCTGAAATTACAGTTGATGGACTTTTCCCTATGTTATGTTGAAGAAACTGAAAATTTTTCTGCCAATTTCAATCATCTGAAGAAAGCGGTGGTGTCAGAGATCATCAGAGCCCATGCTGTACCTGGCCCCAACACAAATTCACAGAGGCTACAGACAAATACTCAAGAAATAGCTGAAAAGAATGATTTCTAGCTTAAGGGATACTGTCTCCATCCCTCTTAGAGAACCTTCCATGTGTGGCATTTTCCTATGCTCAGCATATTAAGTAAACAGTCTAGTCTCAGTTAAGGTGAGCAGACAGATAATAATAAAAATAATAATAAGCTTGTTCAATTACACAGTTAATGAAGAATATTTTCAATGCAGCAACGACAAGTGTAATGTTCAGCCCGGGAATCAATGCTCCTTAGTAAGCTCCCGTCTCTCTCTGAAAGCCAAGCTGCAACTGCACCTGCATTCATCACAACCACTGTGCAGTAAGATAACTCTGGAATTCCCTCAATAAACAAAACTTAAAGCAAAACTTCAAAAAACAGGACAATTGCTAAACACTGTCTTAAGCTCTTGCAAGCGCTGCTCTTTGTTCTCTAGAACTAGAAACTATCAAATGTGGGATAATTTTGATTTATGCTTATACAAGTGTTTTTTTCTTTACACATCCCTGGAATCCTTCAGAGGGAGAAAAGTGAACTGGGAATCCCTTAAACATCACAGAAATTGATATAGTGATTGCAGCAAGAACAAACTCGCAAACAAATCTGTTACACTGAGAAGATACTCATATATCTCTTACTGATACAACTTTTAATACTGATATAACTTCCTATGACTGGTCTAGATCAGTTCTCAACATTATGAATCACCCACTCTATTTATTTAGTCCTACGCAACAGATGGTCTAAAGATCCTCAGAAAACCATATGTAATGTCTAAAATGGCTGCACAGACAACACGTCATGTAAATGAACAATGCTGACAGTACTTTTTTAGGGACTTATATCCGTTCAGTTGCAAATTCCCAATTAACTTCAGTTGGCATAGGTGCAGGTCCTTATTTAAAAAGAACATTCCAGTTTAGTAATATAAATATAGTCTTGGATCCTTTCATCTGATCAAATGCACTTGCAGATGCTTACTAACAAAGATCTACTTAAACATGTAGTAATAGATGTCACTTACAAGGAAAAGCCTAAACCGTGTTTGTTTTAGACAAGTGGCACACATTTCTGTGGCTCATTTCCACTTAAACTCCTTCTTGCTTAAATAAACTAGACCACATTCACTTTGAGGAACATACTAGCACCACTGCCTTCACTGGGAAAAAAACACAAATCTCTTAATCATAACTACAAGAGTATACAGTAAAGGAAAACTTGGTTTGTTTAGGAATTTTGTCAAGGTCTTTCATAAATCCAGTACATTGTAAATTTATTGGCAAATGCTAGAAGCCATTTCTCATAGTCGTTAAGCACTATTTATCACATATGCATTTATATAACACCAGCACCGGCTAAATTGTGTCATAACCCTTTTCCAGGCTGTCAAACCCTGGAGCTGCTTTCTCTCCCTAACCCTTTCTTATCCTCTCAGGGTGATCATAAACAGTAGCCAGAGACCTAAGGGGGCAAATAAAAATCCCTGAACCAATTTCTTGCATAGGAAATGCATGTCCTCGTGCTCCTCCGCCTGTTGTCCCCGAGGACAGAAGGGGTCGAGACGGCTGTTGCAGCCATCGCACAGTGACGGAGCGTGGAGGGATGGGTTTTCCATCAGAAAATCTGAAGCCTGCAGATGGTAGCTACAACTACAAAAACACAATGAATCAAATCACAAAAATAAGAGCATTTGCCTGGAGGAAAATCCAGCAACCCTAAAACCTAGATTGTGCTTCAGATGTTCCACATCTTTTCCACTTCTTTACAGTATTAAGGCTCTGAGTGGCTGTTTAAATCCTAATGACTTCAAGAGGAGCTAAGCACTTGCTTAAAGTTAAGCACATGCTTACAAAGCCTCCTGAACCACGGCCTCAGTTTGCCACTCTCTGGGATACACCCTTTGCATTGACTGCTACAGATTGAAACCCACAACTTCACAAATTAATAGAAATAAAATTTTTCGTAAAGAAAAATGTATTAGTTCAGCATTCATATGACGAAAAGCTCCCTCTTAATACTAGACAAGGGTACTCTGACATCTTTACTAAATTACTAAGTAGAGCTAAGAACATTCTCTTCTCAGAAGGATGTAGGAGAATCCATGGACATAATCCTAAAAATGATCTTTTAAAAACTCCTATGACTGAATTACGCAAATTCTTTCTCCCTGCTGAACAATTTGTGCACGTATACCTGGGGACCAGCAGAAACCTATTACTGCCCAGATCACCTATTATCCACAGGTCTGCTCAGCAGGTTTTGGATCATTCACTTTAATCAGCTTATTGCAGAAAACTACTTTGGATCAGTACAGTATTCGGATATGACTTATGTTCTTATTTTCTAACGACAAAATGCACTTAGAAAGATAGAGCAGCAGCGAGTTTTTAATAGATCTGGGAGCAGTGAATTGAATAAACTGGGAGCAGGTTCCAATTTACAAGTTAAGGTAGAGCAGATAAAGTATAACAAGCTTTTTTTCCTCTTCTAATAGGTCTCTAATAGGTCTCCACTGAATATAAAATTGTTTTAGTACTGAGAATTGTGCTTTCTTTCTGCTGTCTCTTAACTCCCATTCAACCTCTCCCGTGTTCCTCCTGACCCCTCCCCAGCCGCAGATCTGAATTCATTCATGCTTTTCTGAAATAAGATCAAACCTTTGATACTTAAGATCAAATACCTGCCTACAGTGACACCTGTGAGAGCTGAAACATGTTCAAACAGAAGTATCAAAAAAAAAAAGAAAGAAAGAAAAGAAAAAGAAGGGGGGACAGTACATCCAGCCTTTTGAAAACACAAGGAAAAAAGTAAAAATAGGTACAGGTGGTTGAGACAGAACAGAGCTGGACACTGCAACGGCCAGTGTTTTCTGGCTAAAATTGAAGTTTTTCTCCTCTGCATTTTCATCATACCTTACCCATCCTTGAGACGTCTCCTCACCCAGGGTAGAGAACAGACATCGGCTTTGTCCACCTCATGCCAACCCTTTTCCTTACTTTGGGGTGCATAAAGCAAATGAATGTGGGCCAAAGAGTCTGGCTCTGACTCCCGAACTTCTTAACTCGCTGGTAATACTCCTTTTTACTTTGGGCATGTGGTTAAGATGCTTTAACAATCTTCCCTTTAGAGAGCCCATCTATCAAAATGTCTGTTTGGTGGAGTAAAGAAACCACTTTCAAAATATATCTTCTATTATTATATGAAGCAGAAATCATCTGCAGCTCATGATGCAATTGCTGTAAGACAGCCTGTATAGCAGGCTTCAAAAGTCATTTTTTCTCCCCCAAAACCCCAACTGGTCTCCATCCATTCAAGCTCTCAGGGTCTGCCTAAGCAGCAATATCTGCAGTAAGTACTTTACCAGGAGCATTTAACAATGGACCAAATAGTCAAGTCATTACTTGTCCAGTAAATGCTGCAAAAAAGTCTAGACTACAAGATTTTTAAGAAAGGTTGTACTACCTCCAAAACCAACAAAACCCCAACTAACCAAAAGGACAGGACTGGCCCTATGTGTTTCTTTCACAAAAATTCTTATATAAAGTGGGTTTTTCTTCCTAATGAGCCTCTCTACTTTTTATTTCCGTAAATGGCCAAATTCACAGAAAGATTCTTTAGCCATTAAATTTCAGAGACTTCCTTTTCTGGCAGAACAGTTTGCATACACGTTGTACCATCATCAAGGGACAGTCTCAGCTTACTCATGCATACACAGACCTCTCCCAATGCTATGGTAATGAAGGTCGGAGACTTAACTGGTGCTAAACTGGCTGTGACTGTACTGGGATTGTTGCAGATCTGTCCCAGAGGTGGAAGGGAGAGGAGCCTGGAATGGCCACTGGTCAAGACCTGTCTCTGCATTAGCAGGCCACCCACCTTGGTTTTGAGAAAGGAAGCGAGATGACCAATGGACAGGAGTTACAAGATGCAAATTAATGAGCATGGCAAACTGAAAGACAGCAATCAACCCCGTATTTTAAATGGAAATTTCTGATTACTACCTTTCCATGAATATAGGCGCAGTTTCAGGGAGCCCATGCACCACAAGTCCCTCTACCAGATGTTTCTTCTCAGGCTCCAGGCTTCCAGAGACACTTAGCCAATCAGGAAATTAAGAGCAGGGTCTTGGATAGACTTTAGGCATCCGAGGCTGGACTATCAGGCTCATCAAGACTGCTAACCAGACGCACAAATGCAACCACGAGAACGTGCAATACTGGTGTCATACAGCCAAGCTCCTTCGAGCTGCCGTGCCCCCTGTCCTCACCACCCTTATGCTTTAGGCTCCAAGCCTACTCAGCACCCGTCTTACTTGGCACTAGGCATGGACACCTGCAAGTTTTATGTCACACACCACGTAACTAAAAAAACATTCAGCAATTTTGGTCACTGTGACCTGCATTGGTCTGAAATCGGTGCCTGCCTGCAATGAAGAAACAGGCCATGTCTGCCAATCTAAAACAGGTAATGAGAAAGATAATTTACCAGATGTCTACAACGTGGTAACAGCTGTCCTTGGGTTAACCCAGTGCTGCCCAGAACCCCTTCTCCAACAGCGGCCAAGAGCAGACGGTCTTCGAAGAGGACAAAGTGCTTTTCCAGTCTCCAACCATTTGTGGCTCAGAGGCTTCCTGAGCCAGGGTTAGTTTCTGTGCATTCAGTAATATTCAGCACATTTCTCTTTCACAAAATGGCCCTGTCCTGCCCTGAGCCCATGTAAACTTCTAATATTCCCCAAATCTTGAAGGATCTCCACTGGTAATACATATGAATAGGAAAAATACAGCAGAAAACATAGAATACAATGAAAAGGGGGAAAAACATGATAAAATTGATTAGATACCAAAGTACAATAATTTTCTTTACAAAGCTGTTTCAGTTCCACAGCCTAAGCCAGATTTTATCTTCAGTTGTGATATATTAGGATAAACCTGAAGTACCTCCACCAAAGTTTTCTTGTACTGGTCTGGTTCAAACCAGCATTCAAACTACAAACTTTATAAAATTTTAATCTGCAGAGAGCCCTGATAATTGTGCTGGTGCTGCACCACTGACAAATTTAGGTAGTTTGCCTTTTTGTGAGTTTCAGCACAGTGCTTTAAAGGATTTTTTTATCGTACAAATGCATTAAGAGAAAAGGGAGCACCATACAGGTGGGCAACTGGGACTTTATTAGGAGAAGGTGGATGTCAATCAGAGTAGAATAATCATGGTGTACATGTGAAACAGATGCTGCCTGTGTAAAACAACACAGTGTGCTATACAGATCGCAGCGAAAGTGCAATTACACTGGCATCTTGGGTTATTGGTAACAGGTCCACTTACTGGAAACCCGTCTGGTTTTATCCACACTACAGTACTGGGAAACAGGAAAAGTGTAACGTACATTTCTCAAGTACACCTCCTTGCCTGATGTCTCCGTTCTTTCTTTCCAGAGAAAAAATAAGAACTGATAGTGGGTTTATAGTCCAACATCGCAGGGGAGTCACTATCTTCTCTTAATTAAGGCTGTGACAGTTTTAACACTTTGAATCTTGATTCTGTCTGAAATAGGTATCTTTGCAAAAGACAGAGAGGGAGAGAAAGTGAAAGAGTGAGACAGAGGAGTTCCCATCTGAAACACAGCACATAACTGCCTCAGCCCTGGCATAAATAATTCTCGTGATCAGAATAAGCAGTTCACATGGTACAAATGGATGCAAACAATTTAAAAGACCTAGTAGTTTAAAAAGCCTTTTTTGTTTTTTAAACACTATTATAAATAAAAATGGTTGTTTGAAAAGCTTCCCAATAAACCTGGCAGACAGAAAGCATTTCTGGTATCATTAGGAGAAAAAAGAAGAATTTTTCAGAATTCAGTCTGAAGCCTGGATTTTCACCTCAAGCTTAGCTTAGCTCTCCTAACAAAATCAGCTTCTTTCAGAGCAGAGTTAGACTAAGTCACTGGCACTTTTTAAACAATTGCACATGGAATTACCAGAGCTCTTTAGCTCTGAGGATGCATCTCAGGGTTGACGAGTTCCCGCTTTCACTTGCCCCAGCACAGTGCAGGGTAAGCTGCAATTCCCTCCATGACATTGCTGGCACGCAGCCCTCCTAATCCCCCAGTGAATCTTCCGAAGGGTTTTATTACTAACAATATGTAGCATAACAATTGACTGTATTGTACATATAAATGTATACTCCTGCCTGTTAAAGATTATAGGTCTGGTCATAAAAGATGTGAGTTTCCCCGTTGGCTTTATTTTGCTTTGTATAGGTTCTTTGTACACAACACACCGACATCAGCCTCCCAAGATTTAGCAGAAGGTCAGTGGACTGCATTTTTAACCTACTCGCTTTTTTTTCCCCAGACGTGTCTGGACTCACTAGTGAGATACTAGTCCAAAGTATATGGCCATCTTATTGCTTTTTATCTTTTAAAACTAGTGACAGAACAAAACAACCAAACAAGACTGTCCCAGTTGTGTCTGCTGTTAGGTTTTGACACAAACCAGAAGCAAGGAAACAAACCCAAAGCACATCCTACTCACTGGTTAGGTTTCGACGGTGATATTTGTGTGTTCACTTTGTATGTATGTACTTACTTCTGCATTGTTCTGTCAGGTACATCATAGCATTCATTGTAAATGTCTGTCTCAATGTAAAGCATACAACAGAATCAATACAGAAATTAATAGGTGCTGACATATTGATTCTGTTCACATTTTTTTAACTATGAGAACATTTTAAAGAAACATTAATGAAATAATAAAATAATTTATATTGATCCCTGCAAAAGTCATGATACAAGGTAGGTATTTGGAACAAAGCAGCAAACTGAGAAGGCTGTTTAACTGTGTGGCTGTTTAATAACCATCATAGCTTTTAAAATAATTTATCGACCAGCTTTCCACCAGCTGCTATGAGAAGAGGAATCCATTCTACCTTTTCATACTTGGTATTGCTAATTGTAATAAGATATTCAGGCAACAGTAATAAAAGCTCATTCTAAATCTGGTGGGAACCAATGAAAGCAATTATGGTGAGGGCTTGGTACTGTCAAACTGTCAAGTTTCAAGCTTAATGTCATTCTTTAGAGTTTACGCTTTCTCTATTCTAGAAGAAAAAGACTGCAAGCCATTTTCTGTTGAG
Source organism: Gavia stellata (assembly GCF_030936135.1). Lineage (NCBI taxonomy): Eukaryota > Metazoa > Chordata > Aves > Gaviiformes > Gaviidae > Gavia > Gavia stellata. Next base: position 82,551,906 of record NC_082637.1, on the reverse strand, counting down.
AACGCAATGAGACCAAGGAAACAGACCATTTAACTGCAGAATGCCGAAACACTATATAAAGCACCAAAAAATTTATATGTCACGCCACAGCAATTCTTCAGGAAGGGACCTGTCTTGCATTCTTGGGTATTACTAGTTAAAAAATATGACAAGGGCCTTGAGGCCTGTGGTGGGGTGGGGTGCGAGAAATTTCAGAGGTCTAGGAAGCGTGTTTGTTTAAATTTTATTAATTGTTTCTGTTTTTCTAGGCTAGAGACATGTTCCATTGCGGAGGAAACAATGAAATAATATAAAATAATAATGAGTCATTAGGTTTAGCCTGAATACTGCCATTTATCAGCAGAACATATTCTGCATAAGGTTTTTCCTACATCTCCTTGCAGAACTAGCACTTACGCTGATGCCCTACACACACACTTCCAAGTCACACAAGCTTTGTGATTATAAAAAACATTGATCTGCCAAAACAAGGTGCATTCTACATCCTACTTGTATGAAAGTCAAGTATGGCATGAACAGTGGCATTGACAATATGGTATCTAATGTGTCTTTCCTCTAATGCCCACTGGACTTAGCTCTACAGTGCCGACAGGAAAGTGCCACCAGGTCTATTGAATCATAGAATCCTAGAATATCTCAAGTTGGAAAGGACCCAGAAGGATCATTGAGTCCAACTCCCTGCTCCTCACAGGACTACCTAAAACTAAACTATATGACTAAGGGCATCGTCCAGATGCTTCTTGAACTCTGTACATCAACTCAGTCTTCAGCTCCTCAGCTGAAGCTCCCTGTGATGGTGAAAATCATCCTGAACAACCACTGGATGCACCAGGAGGCAGAGCTCTCACAGAAGACAGATTACTTTACCTGTTTGTTTCAAATATTCCATGAAACAACAACTGTCAGCCAATCATGAACTTGAACTGGAGTTGAACTGCTCAAAGAGCAGCCAGTGAGTAGACAGCAACAAATAATCATGCACGAAGTCAACTTCAGTGAAAAAAATACTCCACCTTGATTTGATTTGTGTTTTAATTCTACGCTGAGGGAATTAAGATTTTTTTCTTTCACTGTGGGGCCAGGCACATTAGAACTTTGTGAAAGAGAGTACGGCACAGGGCCACATAAGGGACCTTGATAATATGATGGAGATCTGGCAGAGATGCATAACCTAGGCAGAAATTACCGCAGAAGGAAACCACAGTGTTAATATCTGCTTGTCTCCAGCAAAGAGGAGGTGTGGCCAAACTATAAATAAATCAGCATGGTATATGAAGAACAACTGTGACTTTGATAAAATAGTATTAATGACTTTGGCTAGTGACAATTGCTGCATTTTTTTTAAAAAAAAAAAACAACTTTCCCCTGTTAGCCAAAAAAATCCCAACAACAAAGAAGTAATGTGTTAATCTACAGCCTAGGAGACTGTTTAGGGAATGAATTAAAACAAAGTTGTCCCCAGGCACAAAGGGTAGAATGCATAAATGTAAAAGCAACTGATGGGCATAGTATCATTTGCTGCTCAAGGATAAGATGCCTATATCTACAGAAAGGGAGGCTGTTCAGACTTAAAATACTTCTGTTCTTCCCTGCACAACAGTTTAATGAACAGATAGGCACATTTAACTGACTCTCTCTTCATAACAGGAAGTGCTCAAGAGACAGAAGAAAGAGTTGGTAGACAAGACACAAAGACTAAAACTCTTATTTGATTACTAAAGCTGCTGCAAAACCAAGGCAGAGAGAAATACTCATGCTCCCAGATACAATTTGTATAGTAAAATGTTATTTCACTTCCTGTAAGCATCCTAGAGCTGTTCCCAGCATTACAAAAATGAGCAGGTTCAGAAGGCTTGGAATTGGACTGGAGGCTTATCAAAACCACCCAGTTCTTCTGAAGCCTTTAAACAGCAGAAAATCATGAAAGGATATACCACTTGCAAGATTTCTGTATTCCTGCTTTCAGAAATGAGAGGGGAAAAAACCAGCCATCCCTCTTTTACAGAGTGGGATGAAAAATGGGATAACATGAACACTCAGGACAATTCTTTTGAAGTTTGGATCAAAAAAGGAATGAAGCCTTGGGGGCAAGGGCAGAGGAAGGAAAGTTACTACTTTATTATATTGAGTCATTAATCCTCAGCACTTCACTGTGTTTATTACATATCAGCAATTACAAATTAGACAGCAAGAGTGTGATAAAACTAGCCATTCCTAGAAAGCACTTCTTACAGACGATGCTTAATTCAAAGGTGTGGTGTTTTTTCTTACAATCGTTGGCTGAAAAGACAAAAACTCTAGTGAAACTGTCTCTGGTGAGCAGTCCAGATCAATATGAGGTAAACAGCTAAAATTAAATCAATAAAAGGAATAATGAATCCAAAGACACTTCTTTTTAAAGCAAAAACCCCAGGTGATTCAAATTCCCTCACAGATACTGTCCTGCCTCACCGGTGTTGACTGACCTCCATAAGACTTGAAGCTGATGGACCACTGTGCTGCTAAAATGCCTTTCAAAAAAAAAAAAAAAAAAGGAAAATTATTCTGTGCAGTATTGCATTGCTGTGTGAATGGCCTTCAGGGCTCCCCCCCTCACTCCATCCTATAATCTGGAGAAGGTAAAAGCAGCCACAAAGGTACACAAGCCCCTTAGGAGACCCATGGGATGCCTTCCACCACAGCGCCCCAAAGCTTGCTAGCAGATATCACCAGGACGCTGCTCTGCATTACCACAAAACGGCACTTGGCTGCTCCATAGAGTCTGTTCGCTTTCACCTGCACCAGCAATATCACACCCATCCCTACTTCAATACTAATAGGTATGAAGATTAAAATTTGAAGTCTTACAAACCCAGGTGAGGGAGAGAAATGTATGGGTCTCCTGAGGACCACTCAAAGCAATGCAAGTTTGGACCAAAATCACATTTATAGAGAGGCTGTCACTGGCAGACCGAAGGTGGCTGCTGGAGAGAGGTGAGCAGATGTCAAGCTATGTAGTAAAAGCAAGTTGTTATTGGCACAGGTTTAGAATAGTCACATTGCACATGTGTGTCTAAGCCGCGGTGGCTTATGGAGTTTGTCCCAGATGTGTGCCAAAAACACCTATTTTCCCACCGTGCCTCTCCATACGTTTCATTTATTGCTTCCACCTTCATCATCCAGCAGTCCAAATGGCAAAATCCAAGCGCTGCCTCTGACGGGAAAAGGAACACAGTAGCTGGCTGGCATAAACCCAGTACAGGTCCAAACTGGGAGAAGCTGGATCTGGGCCAGCTACAGAATAGGCAGCTTTTGGTGGCAGGAACAGTTTTCAAAGGTTATGTACACCACACTCTAGCAGAACGTCCAATGGATGATGTATTGCTACCCTTTCCAAACATGAACTCCCTTAATGGAGAAGCAAATCCCAGAATCACTAAAGGGTTTGCTGAGTTAATGTGTTAATAGTGCATCTTTGTGCTATAGGAAATTAAAAGAATCTTCTGAAAAAGATAAAATGTCAAAAACCCAATCCTGGGAATAAACACACCCAGCAAGCAGTATGGTAACCCTAGCACAAAGATTTGTCAAGATGTCTGTTGAAAAGACTACTGGGAAAAATCATACAGAGGCGAGTCCTGGTAAGACTGTTATTGCAAAAAACCACAATGATAAGTAATGCATGCTGCACTAACAACTATTTTGGAAGGCCAGATTCCAACCCCACCATTCAAGGGAAAAATAAAACAACCTTAAACAGGAGATTTGGAAACAGACTCTTCCAACACATCTTGAAGTCAGTTTGCTAAGTAACCGCCCAGCCACCCTTGCAGCCTCTGGTCTCCAGCAGTCATTGCATCTTGCAATATCCTACCTCCACAGACCCCCTGAATGTGTTCCCTACATGACAGCTATTCAGGGAGCTCTGTAGCACCAAGGATGTATTTTAAAGCCTGGCAACCTCACAGTATCTGAAAACGGAGGCTATTGAGCAAATTTCATAAGGATATGTTCTTGCCAACCCTCCTTGGAATAATCTCTGTCTATGAAGCTATTTATATGTACGGGCAGTTGGGAATTTTCTGGCTATGTTTTACAGCGAAATAAAAGATCCATATTAAATATACATCCATGTTAATTTTAAGAAACGTTGGAAAACAAGGGCTTTGGGTTCATAAACCAATGACCTAATTATACTTGCCCACATACAGCATTTTTCCCATTCATGACAGATAAAATGGCTAGCAACCTTTACTGCCCTTCCTGAAACTGGTTGTGCAATGCTCCTGTCACCAGTGGGACTCTGGTCTTTCTTAGACATGACTATTTGAGAGACTAAACCACATACATTGTCAGAAAGTCATTAAGTCTCCCTCAAATTTATATCTCTAATTTTTGGGAAGAGACGTTAAAAAAGGCTTACAAACAAGAATGGTATGTGGCACTGTTCAGCATAAGTCTTACACCCATTATTAATGAACACGGCAGCATACTGCACCTGGGCTGGACATGGTCTGATCTGCAGGGGACAGACAAAAAAACCCACACAGGACTTCATTTGATGAAACATGTGCATCTTGCTCGATGCAGCACTGAAGTTGTTACCAATCCCCAATATCAGCCCGCCTTGTCTCTTGTGCCACTCAGGTGTGTATCTCGGTGGGTCTGAAGCCCATCTGGAAGAATGTAACAGCAACTAACTATTTCCGGTAAAATGAATGTTTACAGCTTTTAATTTGGCAGTTTCAATAAGTGAAATACACTCTCCTTTGCACCTGAACTTTTAAAAGTGTCCTCCCCAGTGTAGAACAAAGCCATTAGTATTTCCCTTAAAATAAACCAGATATATCACTGTATAGTGGGAACTGTCTAACACGTGAAGAAAAGACAGACATGTATTTTATATGTTTGCCAGACAAAAAATACAGATAGTAAGCACCAACTTAATTTTCTTTTTAAGGGTCTTGTTAGAGAAGGGAACTGCTGATTGCTGCTGTGACAGGACAGTCTTTATTCTCAGCTTTTTCAGTTTCTGTCATACAGTTGAATTCATATTTCTGGGTGAATACACTAGAGGTAAATATTAAACCAATAACAGCAAAGTGAATAAAAAGCCTTTTCTGAGATAATCTTTTACTTAAAGCTAATTGTTTCAGTACATTAATCACTTAGGCTTGAATTTTTGTGCTGCTGGAAACTTACTAAAAGAATCTAATAAAACCAAATGATCAAACATGCCTTTCTCTACATATTTGTATGTTAAAAGAGCATTTAACAAATATTAATTGGAGTAAGTCCTCTGATCTCGACAGCCATGGCTTTAAGTTTAATGGAAATTTCCAACAGAACTACAGTTACCTCTACAAAAGACACGTAAAAATAACTTTGCATATGTTTACCATAGCAATTCATCCTTACATGCTATTTTTCAACTCAAATGGTTAATTTTAGAACAGAGAGGAGTGTATCTTGGTTTCTGTCAAGATAAACACTTGTGACATATAGTGCACAGAAAATAATCCAAAATGACAAAACTGATTTTGGAAAACGACATTCACTAACACAGCTAATGGTGAGTAATTCCAGGTTGGGATTTACCAGATTTGATTTGAACCATAAACTATTTCTTGGTTTACAGCTCTATGGAATAATACTTCAATGTGACTGTGGCAGATTTCCCATAAGAAAAACTCATTCTAAAGACATAACTATTTCCTTAGACGAGTAAACAGTGTCTCATTGTACTGATGACATTGTAAGAAATGCAGGCTTTTCATTAAGGGGATTATCATTGAAATGAACACAGATCACATTTTAAACTCAGTTGGCCTCAATTGACTCAGTTGGCGTCAATTTTCCATAAAGGTATCATGTTGGTTTTATTTCCTATGGCTTGATTTTTTATAAATGCATATCCCAGAATAATTAGTATCTCCTATTCACAGCCACTTTTGTCTTCCCCTCCCTACACGCATTCTTCGTACGGTGCGTGGATGATCACAAACATTGCAGGCAGCAACAGGCAGGAACCACCTTCAGAAATGTGCCTGCCTTTATCACAGGTCCAAGGGCTAAGCAGTTTTGCCTCCCTTCCATCCATGCTCTCCGTGCACAGCTGAAATCCAATGCTGTCGGTCTGCACAAGCATTAATTTTTCAGCACCTGCATGAATCAACTGATCGACTGATTTTATAAGGATTCCTGTGAATGAACAAACCTTGTTCCCCATTCCTTCTGGTTTTGGTCCACATACCTCATTTTCTACTACCCTCCCCTTTGATACTGTTTTCTATGTTACAGTCCCTTACTGTTGGTGCACAAACAGCTGAGCCAGGATTACAAACTCCTCTGACTTTGGACTGTGCCAAGAGTGTGAGAGCCCCGCATGAAGAAGCAGTTCAGTGATCCAAAGTTCCTGTTGCCTAATCGGTCCTTTCACCCTAGCCAGGAGGCAGTCATGCCTCTGCTGTGGTTTTGCAAGAAACATGAATTATATGGCAGTACAATGAACTATCCATTACTGACCCAATTTGCAATGCTGGGAATCAAAATCCCAAAGAATCTAAAAGATCAAAGGAGAATCATAGGTTGCAAATTTTATTGCCGTATTTTTACTGGAACACAGTTTACTCCTCCTAAAATCATCCGCATTAACACAATACTTGCATGGTCTGGAGCTGTTTAAACAAAACCTCATTCCACAATTCAACATTTCAAGGAAATTAGCCAAGTAATAAGACAAAGCATTTTCTTAAGAGTATTAGAAAAAGCAGGAAAAGTTTTGAAAATTTAACTTTTGTCCCTGAAGCCTTAAACTTCGGAAATCAGACATATAGCATATCTTTTCTACATAATGAAAGATATTTATAATGGATTTTACAATTAAGTGAATGAAAACTGCTAGAGAGTCTGTTAGGGATTATCAAATCAGTGTAAAGAATCCACTGTTACATCAAACCTACCATTAAATTTCTTGTTCATTTAGCCACAGGCATTAGAGAAGAAATAACATTTTAAGCTGAAAGAAAACAACTCATTCAGAAGATAAGGACTTACTTTAACCTACAGAGCAAATTGTGAAGGTAATAAATCAGTTATGGGGATGCATATAGCATAATGCATATGCAGCAATGCAAAGAGCACTTGGTTTTCATTGTTATTTTCCAGTCTACATCCTGTTGATGCATTGTTAAAATCACTGGAAGCAGACAAAGCACAAACTTGCACTCATATTGCCACGAGTGAGGTTTAAATAGATGAATTTACAGAATTTTTTGCTGCCACCAGCCACAGCTTTCATAGAAGGAGCTTCAGAAAGGAAAGAATCTTTGATTGCTTTCCAGTGAAGTTAAATCACCAGGAGAAATTGAGGCAACACTAGACCATAATTGCAAAACAACATCCCCCATAAATTCTGACAAGGCTTTGCCTTCAAGCATCTCACTCAGCAATGTGCCTAACTCATAACTGGGGCAAAGGTGTGAAAAAAGACCTGAAGAAGACCAGAACAGAGTATGTCTCAGCAGTAACATGCTTGAGTTTTTTGGTTTTGATTTTTTTTTTTTTTCCCCTGTAGTGGACAGACAAAAAATTTTGCTCTTTTTCTTCTTTTCTAATAGTTTATTCTTCTTGAGTGTTGTCAGTGGGGTCCCTCACACTAATAGGTCTCAAACTTACTAGCCTTCTCTGACAGCACTTGCTTCTAGCTGCCTGAGGCCTCAGAGGCTTCAAGCTTTTTTCTGTAATTCTGCACACTAGGATCTTGTGCACTGAAGAAAAAAGAAGGGACTTTGGATGGCATCTCATTCCGCTAGTCTTAACTTGGCTATCATAATCCTAGTGAAATGAATGCACCTGGTAGCAGGAACCTGCAGTAAGATTCAAAGAGGTGAAACTCCCCCAAACATGCAGAGAACGCACTTCTACTCAGTCCAGACAAATAAGGAACACAATGGATTTAACTGATCATTTGAGAACATAAAAGGAATCAGAAAAAAATATGAAATCGGACAGATGCATATAGCAAAGTACAGTACTTCTGTAGGATCTGGCAAGGGCAACGAGTAGGCTGTTCTACTGTATGCCAGCCACGTAGCTCTAACCAGTGGCTTTAAACACTTACACAGGGATCTGAACACAAGGACTGAGATACGGTTCCCATCTTTGGCCAGCTACCAATGCCAGCCAGACTTACACACACCTTTATAGTCCGGAACATCAGATTCTCTGCCCCTTGAGCCCTCATGCTTTTGCAGCCCCTGCATCCCTAAAAGTAAAGACCCTGGGCTTCACCTGACTGACTACTGTTCGTGTGTAGTGCAAGAGTGTGACAGACAGAAACTCCAGAAAGGCACTGAGTATTGCAAAGAGTTGCAAATACAGTCCACAAGAGCTGGAAATGTGACTCCACAGAGGATGCGGCTAAAAACCTGAAGAATAAATTCAACAAAATGCTCAAATTAAAAGACATAAGCAGACTTCTTACAAAACACACTCAGCTGTGCTGATCTTACAAAAGATGCATAGGTGCTATGAAATGCTACGGTTGAAAGTGAAAAAATCCCACAGCACTACTCTTCTGCGTGCTGCTGGTGAGACGGACAGGATTATTCTCTCTATTATAGTTCAACTAGTTGAAAAGCCCTAATCCCACCTGCCCCTAATGGAAGGAGAAGCAGCACAGAAAGTCAGATATGTTCTTTCCTACTGCCTATCTTAAATAGGTTTACAAACCTGTTCATGCGTTACGCTTACAGGATCACTCTACCTACATGTTCTATCTATGTTTTCAGACTCACTAAAAGCTAACAGAGATTTGTTCCTAAGTGTCTAAACCATGAGATTTAGGTTCTCCAGTGTTTTCAGTGCTTCAGAAAAAGGTATCCTTTCCTTATGACAGACCCAGTACCTTAGCATCACTTGAGAATTGCAGGATCAGACAGTAGAGGAGGCGCATATCCATACTCTCTGCATATGAGCTACGTACTGACAATACTGCAGGGTTCTTCCTACACAGACCAAAGATGAGTTTTTCAATCACAGTAACTCATTTCAGCAGAAACTACTCCTTAATGCGGATGGGAACACCACTCAACAAAATATGTATCATTTGAACTGGTCACCTTGATACCCCTAATGAAATCTCAACTTAAACCATGTTCAGCTCATATGATCTCAAAATTTTAACGTGTGATTGCAAGAAACACAGGCAGGGAAAATGAGGTAACACCTACAGTGAACACACTTTTTATCTGTTTAAATAATCTCTAAGAAAACAAGGTCCATGACAAGGAGGCAGGATGCCCTGAAAACTAAAAGAGAAATTTCCCAGAGACTTCAGTGCTTGTTTCTATCTCTGTATACAAATCTAGAACTGTATTGGCTTTCTTGCATGCACAAGCTAATTAATTTCTCTATTTACATTGGTTTTCCAGAATATAGTATTAGATGAGCATTCTTTATTTACCTGTAATTCCTTACAAAGGACTGTGAAGAGAAACAAGCTCTGTGGAGTTTGTCAAACCAATCTATTTCCTGCTACAGAAGAACTCTTCCTCATTACTAGTATTTTTGCAGCGCAGTTTTAAATGAAGCAAGAGATGCTGCTTCATTTTTCTCTGGAAATATTATTTTGCAAGCCAATAGATATAACTGACAATTCCGTAATATATTGTCCAAAAGCTCTTTTTCATTTCCAGTCATCCTTCTTAATCCCATTTCTCATATTACATTCTCTGCTTCATGTTGATACCCTTCAAGTGTTATCAAATGCTTCCTTCGTTGTCCTTTAGCCAGCCTGTAATGTATTTAACCTAAAACCATTCCTTATAAATCCAGCCTCTAAATACCCTTCCTGTGTTATGCTGTTCTTCTCTCCATCTCTCCAGCTGTCAATATCTTTCTGCTAACGAGACTTCAGCACCCCGAGTGACAGGAGACCTCTGCTTATTAGACTAAAATTGAATTGGTCTTTATTGCTGTCAAATCAGTATTCTAAATTCATGCATAATTTGCTGTCAGCTACTACTTTTAAGTCTCTTTTGGCTTTATTGCTTTCCAAGGTTTCTCTCACTCATTGGAATCCGTGTCTCAGAGTATTTTTCCCTTGATAGGCTTGCACTAATTAATGTTTCTAAAATGCTTTTAAAATGGAAAGCACTATGTAAATATTAAGTATCCTTATCTGTAATGGGAAACATGCTCCATTACCATTGTCACATAAAGTTCACATCAACCCACTTTATGCATAGTCCTTGGTCACGGGCACTTGATTTCCTAAAAAGCATTACTAACCGAATACACTAATGGGAAATATTTACGTGTAGGCCATGTACACATAAGAGCTGGAGCACGCATTGTATGTGTTAGACACACAAAATATAGCTCAAACCACTCTGTTGTTTATGTATTTAATGTAAACAGAAACTTAGTCCAGTCTGCAGTTTTGCATATGTATTTTACACTGATTTTCACTGTATAAACACTGTCTTACTGAATTATTGACTGCCTAGCAACGTCTGGTGCAGGGAATTGTTCAGTACTGAAGGAAATGATGTTTGGTAAGTTTAGGCAGTTTAGGTGTTAATTATTTAAAAAACAAAACAAAAAAACCCCTGTACTTTTCCTACCTAGCATTTAATATATTTGAGTTTAATGATGTGTATCATTTCAAATGCTCTGTTCCACAAAGAAATGCAAAATACTTCTGTACACTTTAGCACCTTTAAACCACAGGTAATTAAGAAGACTGCAAACAGTTGTTATTGCAGATGATATTGTGCAGCATCCATTCTCACCATGGGAGCTGATGTCTCAAGGTGCCCTCAGGGACTCACAGTTCATAGCTTGTGGGTTTATAATACAAAGCACATGCCCAAGGGGCCGATGAGTGCTGGGGAGACAAAGGAAGGAAAATGACCCAGATAATTTGTTAAAGCAGGCATTAAATAGGTTGGCGAGGTTTGTTCTTCCAAGATGCTGCATTCTTGGTCCTGGTCCAATAAATCACTTACCATAGAAGTCAATGGAATTATTCAGAGATTTGAAGGTTAAATTTGTGTTTACGTGTTTTGTTTGGTTGGGATCTGCACAGTCAGCACCCTCCAGGATTGGCCTACCATCTAGCTCAGCGTTTTTTTGAGTCTACCAACTTTTGACTCAGAAAGCTCTGTGACAAATTTTCTGCAAGCCTCACTTCAAAGGGAGGTGGATCGCCTATCTTCACTTCCACCTGTATATTCTTCCAAAAAGCCTATTTACTGTAGGTTATGTTATGAGGTATTTTATCACATTCCCTCTTTTTCTGGACTACTGCCCCTCTCCAAAGTTCAGAGAAAGAAGAAAAAACAGAACTTAATCTTCTTGAAGACTGTAAGAAGTCCATTCTATCCAACCATCTAATGTTTTTGTATGACAGCTTATACTTGTTGAACTATACATGGTGATGCTGAGTTACTGAGTGATAGGTGTGTTCCCACTATTCCTTTCCACAGGTGGAGGCTGATACACCTGTGTCATATTTGCTAAACCATAGTCTCAGATAAACTGCCAGCAGATTGCTTATTTTGGAGATTGTTTAGGCAGAACAGCACACAGCCAATGCCCCCGTCATGCTACCACAAGACCAAAAAAGGTGTGTTTGCCTCCCTCATAAAACACAGAAGGGAGCCATAAACTCATATAAAATGTCTAGACTCTGGATAAACAGTCACCAAAGCTGGTGCTGTTGCTAGTTACTGAACTACCATGAAGATGAAGCTGTACATAATAGTATGTCAGTCACGTTCAAGGATGAGAAGCAGGCTTAAGATAATCTTTGCATTCCAGAGATCTGCATGGTCACCTACAGTCCCGAAGATGCAGCCACAGGACCAGTTCCCCAGGCTTCACTCATCAGAGCAGACCTTCATAGTTAACTTGCAGGTGATCCTCAACCCGGTTATCTTCTTGACTCAAGCACATCTCGCCTCCTAAGACCCAGTGTACACAAGCATTTGCAATACCTCTATCAGTATTATTATTATTTATGATTGTTAACACCAGTCTCCTCAGCCAGCATGACAAAATGCAGCTCCCCAAGTTGCAAAGGCATCCCCTTGCAGTTACAGTGTGCTCATATAATTCACGTAACATCATTTATGAATTCAGAACAGTCTGCACAGACACAGGGGAAACTTAAGGTGAATCAACAAAATATAAAGGAAAAGGGCATTCTTTACTAGATACAGATAGTTTATTTCAGGAGTACAGTGTACTTTGTTGTGGTTTCACTCCGTTAACTTGATCATACGAGTTCAACCTGTGTTATTTTCTACACATTGACACAACACTTTCAGTTGAATATTACCCTTCATGCATTTTTGCATGTTAAAATTGCTTCAGATTTTGTTTCCTGGCATGAAGTGCCTGAACTATGACAACACAGCTTTGGAAAAAAATTCCTGTATTCTCATGAATACACAAACAGCACAAACAATTTTTAGTTATACTACTATTCATAGTAAAAGATAGCTACAAAGACAATAAGGACTGCCACAGTTGGTTTGCAAGGGATTTCTGTAAAAGAGAAGTTTGAGGAGATTATAGCATCCTCAGCAAACATGCTGGAAAACTCATAGCCATTTTGAAAAAGTGATAATGCTACATAAAACAAATGTACCTATCAGTAGTGATTGCCTTCCCAGGTCTCCTACTTTCTGTACTGCAGGAAATACTTATTAAAAAAGCCAACCCTAACATGAAAGAAAAGCACCTGTTGCTGTTTCCACAAGCAGCAGGTTTAAAAGACCTAGAAACTGGGACAGACTTAAAAGAATTTTCCAAGATTTCATCCAGGAATGCCTGTTCTCTGGCTGAAACACAGCTGGGCTCCTTGCTTGAAAACGGCTGAGCAATCTTTAATCAAATTGTCTGGTGGGTGTCTGTGACAGAGAGAAATAATACTCAGAAGAACTAGGAAAAGAAAATCAGTGACCTAAGCAGAAGCTTGAATTGGGATTTAAAGACATAAAAAGTGAACAAATGCACTATCTCATTCTGCTCATATTCCAAGTTACAGAAGCATAAACAGATAAATATGGCAGTAAAATCAGTTTGCTTTTACTGTGCAGTAAGGGTCTTACGAATGACCAACTTTTCCCCACCACATTTTTTAAAGAATAATTTGTTTCTAGTCAAAAAGCCTACATGCCAAGTTTCAGCACAGAATAAAATTTTTACAGTGGAGTTATAAATTTTTGAAAAGTGGGTTCTATGTACTCTCATACACTTAACCATTACAAGGGCAGCAGGTGTCACTATAACAAATGATGTAAAGTTCAATTTAAACATCAGAGAACATACTGAAATACTTTGGAAATTGCCACAGGTCACTAACATTTTATATGAAAGAAAAAAAAGAAAAGAAAAACCAAACTCCCCTCCCTAACATTTAATTCCCCGCCCCCCCCCAAGGCAAAGTAAGGAAAACACAGACACAGATTCTTTGTAATTAACAGGACTGTGGTTTTACAGCTAAGCATGGGCCAAGAAGTGAAAAGTTAACAAACCATTAGACAACATACATTGCTCTGTATGAGAACTGTAGCAATCTGCAAAATAGCTTAGGATACATGAGCATGAGGTCAACTGTTTTCAGTAGATAATTGTACGTATAAGCATCTTTACCTCATGGACAAGGCATGCAACACAATACAGGAATATTCTGGCCGTTTCAAAACAATTATATTTGTCTTCCATGTTATTTAAACAAATATAGGAAGTAAGGTCACTAATCAGAGTTATGACTTAAATATTAAGAAAAAAATTGCATGTATTTTATCTCCTCCCCTCCTTCCATTTTTCTGCAAGTCACCATAGTTTCCACCGCAGATACACTGTTTACAACAGGATGGCCTTTTCCCCCTCCTTGCTAAGACTCCTTGATGTTAGAAAGCACTTCAACACCTACTTAACCTTAAAGCTAGAGGACTCCTATGGGAGTGCTGGTACCCTGTGTAGAGGCTTTGCTCAATTCAGGCACAAAAAGGGAGGACACCATGCAACCTGAAGGAAAAGGAGAAATACAACTATTTATTCGCTTAAGGATAGCCCTTCTTTCCCAGACTGTCCTTCTATTAAAGTGCTCAATTTTCAACATTACCTCCAGGTTTCACATGGGAATCCCCACTCCTCCTAAGCCAGCATTTGTTCGGGGTTGTACCTGGTGGCACTCAAGTCCTATCAATGTTGCACACTGATCAATGTTTTACTCTACATATTGTCACTATCAAAATCTTAGCTGAATAATTTACAGCAAGAGCGAGTTTCACCTCCAGCCCACGGCACCCTCTGAAGTTCGTAGGAGCTGTAGTGAGCCTGAACATGAGCCTGATGGCTCAGTGGGGTGGCCCAAACCACACAGCTCTCCTCCATGACCGTACACTTGATCTCCACTCTGCAGCAACACATCCTACGCTACAAATCTATCCGATGGAGATGCCTACGCAGCACGACAGTGCTCTCGCTGCTACCGATGTCACCGCCTGTATGCAACAGCAAACAAGGCATAAAAGCAGCGATTTTAACCCACGTGACTCAACAGCAAAAACAGTAACGAAACAGCACTGAGTCCAGACGTCAGAAGTTATGAGCAGCATCGGCAAAACTTAATATGCAAGCAAAAATATTCTGGGAGAAGGTTTGAATGGAAGTTTTAGTTCTTAGTTTTCTCTTAAGAAAGAAAAATCCAGTCTGTGGGGGGATTGTGTGTGGGACTGGAAGTGGGCAGCTGCTGTGAGTAAGGTCTGTTGCTTTTTTTGCTCTTTCCTCAGTTTACCCAGGGCTGCTAAGCACCCTCAGGACAGGGCTGTCAGGAACCAAAGACCTCTTTGTCTCCGGCAGCTTCATCATCCACAGCAGTAGCTGCTGCTCCTGGTAGCTTGACCTCTCAGTTCAGCAGGATCTGCAGGGAATCGTCTAGTCAAGCTGCAAATATTGCTGGAATAATCAATCTCATCTCCTCTGTCCTAGGAAAAGCAAGCAATCCATAGCTTTCAACAGCAATGTCCTAAGCAGCTGTCTGTTTCACCTCTGCCTGAAGCTAACTGATATTTAAGCTCTTCCTCTTCTTGAAATGAACATTTTAATCCCAGAAATATGAATATTATCTGTTAGACATTTTTTGTGGTTTTTTTGCTTCATCATAACAACTCTGGCCCTGATTCAACAATGCACTTAAGCATGTGCTTAATTTTAAGTAGATGAATAGGCCTGTTGAAAAAATACTCCAGTTAAGCATAAAATTGATAATGTGCTTCAGTGTTTTGGATTAGGCTTTAATTGCAGGAAAAGTTTAAAGCCATATTGTATAACACTTAAACATCCACCCATAAGCAAGTTTATGCTTTCCCTCAGAAAAAAAAAATGTTATAGTACTGCTCCCTGCAAGAACCAAAGTATAGTGTTAAAGATCCTTAGGATGAAACCAATACTGTCTTGCAATGTGATAGATGTACTGTAAAAAATGATCTGTGACTTTTCTGCTAATCTTTGCTGTCACAGACAAAAGAGGGTTTTTTTATCAGTCTCTGTAAGTCAGATTATATAGTTTAGAAATACCAGTACAGTTAGGGTCTTTTTTGCTAACTTGTTCTGTTTTCAAATCCCAGATGCAGTAATTCATGCAATCACAATTCCAGACCACCCTGATGTCAGCAGCTCCTACACACTTTACAGTAGACCTATTTTTTTTTTTTGAAGTGGGAAATTATAATTCCTTGTATCACTATTCTCCCCAACGTACTTAGAATAAGAAAACAGTATTTTAGTTTTATTGTGAAATATCCCAAATAAATATCTTAAATGGCAGACAAGCAGCACAAACATGAACATGGAATATGCATGCCTTTCGTTCCTTATTATGAAGGAAGTGTCTATCAGGGCAAATTTAGCGAGAAAGGAGATATGTCCTGGTCTGAGAAGTACCATCCCATTCAATGTTAATGCCTACCGCAGTGAATTTCATCTATCTTTGTGAAATGACAGACAAAAGTCTGGCAGAAATCTTAAGCTAAATCTGAAGTGCTTTAACATATTAGGGATATGTTGCATAGACAAGCCCAGAGATGTGCAGAATGGAGACGTCTTTGCAGGGAAGACTTTCTAGATATGAAGGCAATCTATAATGTGGATCAGGGATAAATAAAAATACAAACTATTGAGGACAAAGGACGAACTTTGGCACTAGCATGAATAAATATGAATTGGTCATGAAACATCAAGCATATGACTGAAATCAGAGAACAAGAGGGACTGTGAAGTTCTCAAATTAAGGAAGATGACTGGTATTCAGACCTAGCCTCCAGCTGCCTTAAAGTCGATGCTTGTCTCTTAGTGCAGATTAAAATTATGTGTCTCATTTCTGATGAGGTCCTGAGCAAGGCTCATCAGGCACATCATCTGTGCCAGCTACAGGAAAATATTTATGGGGTAGTTGATAGGAAAAGCACACAGCAAGAGGAAGGAGTAAAAAGGCCAGAAGACATTTCTCTCTGCAGCTGTCAGTAGGAGGCTGCACACCAAAAAAACGCTCCAAGAAGTTTTTGCAGTGCTTTTTTCTCAAGAGACATGGATACAATGATACCTATTCAGTAGCCTGAGCCTCAGAAAAACAGAGAATTATACTCCTCTACTTCTATGTGCAGTTCTCTGTTCACATACATTGTCAAACAGCAAACGAGACAGAGAGAGAATAGAGTTTCTATAACAAAAAAGAATTGTATCTATTGGGACTCTCAACATGTTAGAAATGCCAAACTTTTATTCATAGCATCTATGTAGTAAGACTTCTCAAAAGATAAAGTAAAATATTTTATCAGGCTGAATCAATACTGGACTTTCTCATCAAACACTGCAGCATTTTATTCCTACAGGGTTGCCTGAGAGCTATCGTTTGAAACAACTGCCATCACATAAATCAGTTTTTTTTATTATTAATAACAAGAATTTTCCTTGCAGTTGTAGTGGGAACAGTGTTCATGTCTTGATCTCTCCTAAAGCAGTATAGTAACGTAACTATCCTATGTTGCCATCTCTGCAAACGAAGTCCCCACAAGTTACAAAAGAATCATTTCTACTCATGGGCTGTGCCTTTAAACTATCTGATTTCTCTCTCCTGTATTACAAAAGACTTTTCAGTGACACTTCAGTATGGGAGACATGCAACTATGCCAGATTTCTTTTATTTGTAGCAGTCCATTAGATGCTTCCAAACCAAGCAGGGCAGTACAAACACTGCCCAGGGTAAGAGAGAAGCAACCTATCAAAATTTGATAGTCAGTGCTAAAGAATTTTTAAGTGGATGTCAAATAAAAGATATTGATGGTAAGACTGCAAAACAACCTCATCCATTGATTACTTTTAAATTCAAGCAGGTATAATACTTTTCCCTCAAAAAAATGTGGTAACAAAACCAATCAGATTACAGGGAGCAAAGATATTACCATGTAAGTGTCATTTGGAAAAAAATTCCCAATAGGACGTTTCAATACAATTTTACTTGATGATTTTTGTCTCTCTTGAACTGCACATGCTTTATACCAGATGTCATTGTATCAGTATTTTCCTTAGATGATGTCAAAATGACAAGCTGTTGCAGTCAGAAAGCAATGAAGAAGAGATCCCATTATTTTCTGTGCTCATGAAGCAACAGAAAATAGCATAGGTTTTGATATATGCACCTGGTTGGTTGGCTTAGATTTGTACCATGATCATATAGAAGAGTATCATCTCTGACACTGCACTAGGTGCCACAGCAAAGCACAGTCATTGCAGAACAAGACCACAATGGCTGGCTCTATGCTTGACGGAGTATAAAATCAGAGAGTGGGGACAAAGGGAAGCATAATAAATTAAAGTGACACTATTAGTTACAGTCTCGTATTTCATTAATGTTATGGCTTGCATGGCTGAGTAATTTTCATGCAAACAGGAAGGACTAACATCTTAATTTCATTCTGAATCAAGTCACTGATTTATCTTACATTGGTATCATTCCACCATTCTCTTCAATAAACTGTACATATGGGAGTGGGTGGCGGGGACAAGCAAGTTTAATAACGGTTGGCTCACATGATGTAGAACATTATTTTCTCTGATTTAGGCCAATCAAAGTAATGTACAATGTAATGATTAGATATAGCAACATTTATGCATGCTAACCCTGAAAGTAACAAAAGAGTAGCAGGAATATTCAACACAACTGCAAAAAGCCAAGACATTTATATGTAGTAGCCTGCACTGCAACCAAAAGACTTACCCTACTGTATAACTTAATCATGATTATTCAAAAGATGTTTAAACTTTCTCCTCATCACTCTACAGCCAAATGGAAATAATAGATACTAGAGCATAATCATGTCTGGCAATTGATGAGAATTTTGAAAATGCTATTTTTTATGCTTTCATTTGATGAACAAACAGATTTTCATCTTTGCCTATAAACCAGAATGTATTAATGAAGCAAATCCTGTGCAAAATTGTTTGTTTGTCTTTGGACTTGACAGTGATTTCAAAATTTCAAAGCAATATGGCTTTTGGTGTATGAAGCAACATGTAAACTTCTTTCCAACAACTTTTTTTCAGCTGAGCGACAGAACTACAAAAAAACCCCAACAATTTTTGCTGCATAACATTCTAAGTGAACATTCAGACAGGTCTGATTCACTTTTTTCTTTGGCAATACCTGAAAGAAAGTAAGTAGTATAGATTTGAAAGATGAATGCCTTGAATTGACAGGCTTTTTATGAAGCTACAGTTTATTGGGATTCAGTAATGAATTGAGTTTTCCATACTTGAATGCAGTGAAATTAAGATGTCTGATTGCAAAAATGGGAAATTGCATGGAATACAGAAAGACTGATGAGTATCTATTTTGAGGTGGATTTCTCTTTTGTTATAAATAGTTGGCCATGGACATGTAATTGCACCAGCTCAACTGTGCATCCCACACTGACAAAAACTCTTTGCAGCATTGCCATAATTTTCTTTATAAACTGACAGTGGATTTACATGAAGTCAGATTAAAAAATTCTAAGTCTTTTTTCCAAAGGGGCTCTTTTTTATAGTTCTGCAGTGGTACAATACTCTTCTCTTACTTGGCAATGACATTGTGCTTCTTTTCTTACCATTTTTGTCTTCAGGCATTAAGTCCACTGTGGTTTGAAGTTTTGTTTTGTTTACAGCTAAAAGTTCTCCATCTCACAATGAAGTCCAGTGTCTAATTTCTCTGAACTGTAACACGTAAGTGCTTCTGAGATTAATTCATCCATTCTCTGAAGACTTCACTGAAACTTTAATTCTTTGCCCATCTCTGGCTCTGAGTAGTTGTTTTCACTTGTTTAGTTTTCATAGCAAATAGAGCAGCTTTAGTTGCAACACTTTTGTGGTCAGCATGGAAAGACTTCACCAAGAAGGAAGATGAATATGTGGTAAACACAGAAGTTCTTATTCTTCCCACTATAGTCTGTCTTCCCTTACAAATTTTTTGCAGCACTACCTGTTACAGCATAACTACACAAAAGTGAGAGTTTCTAGCATAAAGGAATTATACATTTTCTTAGATTTTGTTTTCTGATAAGTAGAAAACTAGTAGGAAGATACTTCCAAATTTGTTTACAGTTATTCAGAAAGTAGTATTACTATTAAGGTAAGAGATGACAGATTTTTTGTTTCAAGAATATGAACAATTGAAAAATCTACACTGAGTTAAGATGGTATCTTTCTGTAAAGTGACTTGGTAGGATAGGTTGTAAAACACAGGATTCAAATTCCAAAAGACATAATTTTCTCCATTACATCAAGTAAAAAACCAGCAAACTCCAAAGTAGCCTTTCCTGTACACAAAGAAATTCATCCCTTTTCCTACTGTTTAACATTTATAAATGTAAGCTGAGTTAAAATGATAAAATACAATTTCAAAAGGACATTATCATTTCTCTCATCCTTCTCTTTCCTGTGTTGTAGTCCGTCTCTCTCTGTACACATCTTAATTCAAGACCAAATCTTGCAAATGTTTACTCCCAGGTGTAACACTTACTAAACCCAGGAGTCCCACTGAAGTCTGAGGAGACTGTTAAAGAAAAGAGTATCCCAGGAGACCAGTTTAGACTGAAGAATGTAGACAGAGTGTTTAGAGGGTGCTGCACAGTGAATACGAAAACAGTCTGATATTTATGTTGGTTCTGTAGAGTCTTACCTAGCAGTAGAGATGGATTTTGTGAACTAAGAGAGGCAAATTCAATGTTAGTTCAAAATGCATCTGCCTGCTTCAGAAATCTCAGCTCTATGTGTTTAAGAGTAAAATATAAATGCCTATTGTTACTGTTTTCCCACTAAGTCTACCATTCACATGCTCTTTAATATAGATCTGTTACTTATTCAACTTCTATTATACTCTTCTCTTAAATCAATGCTACACTTTTGAAGCCACCATGTTTACCCATATAGAATAAAGGGGGATATTCTCACAGAATTGTACGACACCAGGTTTTCAGAAGGTTTCAGAAGGTTCAGAAGATCTCTGTTATGATACTCTGTCATGAGAGTTGTTTCTGTTGACATTTCAGTGGACAACAAACTTTATAAAATACGGATTTGTTTACGTATACTGAAGTTTTAAAGTAGCTGGCCATGATTCTTCACCGCAGAGATTTATATTAGCAGCACATCTTCCATTACATTCAGCCTTCCCTGCGCTATTTGAGAAACTAATGGCAGAGTGGAAAGACATTCTAAAGGGAGACGTGACTAGAACAAATCACCACCTCACCGGTTTGCTAGAAGTGATGAAGGAGGAATATGTGGTCATCATAGCCATGGGTATGGTGGGTGCTAAGAGGCAGCTGAGCGCTTCCCATACAAACACCGTCTTTCTTCCATCTGATAAACCAACATTGTGCCACTCAGAGTGCACCTACGCAACATCCAAGCACGTGTTACACCCACGCCAAACAAGTGAGAGGAGTTAAGTACTCATATTGTATAAAATACATGTTTAACCAAATGACTCACTGTATTCTACAGAGGATAGGTGAACAAAGTTTCTCTATGCTTAATAGCTTGTAGGAAAAACAAGCAAGTAAATCACAAAAGGAAAAAGAAGTTATAGCATTCAGATAATGAAACAATTATCCACTTCAAAATAATGAGAAAAGCACCTTCCACAAGGGATTTTCTTTTTTTTTCCTTCTTGTTTTTTTCCCCTTGGAAATATGCTACAGTCTATATCCCTTTCATCCTTTCCATTAGTTATTTTAAGGGTTACAGATGATTTTGCTGTGAAATGAAAACAAAATCCGTATTTTACACAGCGTATCAGAAAAGACAGTTTAAAAAATGCATAGCCTTACGCCTTGAGCCTCTACAAACACTCTTAAAATCAAGCAATTCAATGCTTTTCATGTCAATCATATACAGAGGTCTCCAGTGCCTCTGAATTTTATGAGCTGTCACTCATTCCAATCCCAAAGGTACCCCTACTAAATACAAGCTTAATGACCCTAGAAAATATGGTTGAAAATTACTCCTCTACAAAAATGTAAATTTAAAGCACAACAGTAATAGAAACTAAAGAAGAAAAAATCTGACAATTTCTAATTAAATAATATTTTTATGCCCTTGGATACGGGCAGTCTTTGTACATACTGAAATACACATTTTGGTCTTGGATGGATGAAAATGATGCTCAAATACATCTGCAGACAGTAAGTGACATCACCTTAAGCCAATGCAGATTACAGAGTATCTGGATTGTTTTATTCCCACTTTAATCCCTTATAATACATGATGTCTCCCATTCCATTGTATTTAAACTCTTAGGATAGACCAGAAAAATTCCTGTAATTGGTCAAACTGTACATACTAGCTTATTATACAAAGCTTCCAAAAACTCACCCTACTGCAGACTTCGAATTTAAGTTGCATTTTCCCTTTACATTAAAGATGGGGATAATCCGCAAAAACTGTGCACAGCATGAAATTCAGTGTGCATATGTGAGCTGTTTCACTGAGAGATACCACTAAGAAGCCAAGTAAAATCACAGATATTGACCCTATTTTTCAAGGGACTCACAGAGTGAAGAAATGAAATATTAATAATGCTTTGTAGGGCAATGATCAAAGAAATAAAATAGTCCAGCAGAAAAAGAAAGGGAACAAATGGCTACATCTACTCTGTTAATGAGCCTGGCAGCAGAAAATTAATTGGGTACCAGGTATATAATATTGTGAAGAACTTATGTCTCCATTTGCCATGAGTAGCACTGGAACTGTTAGAAATAAACTTAAAATGTCCTGGAAAATGTGTTATCTGCTTGTCTCATTGTTCTAGCTGTTTTTTAAAGTTTATTTGAAAGATTCAGGTCAAAGGATTCAGCTGTTACAAATTAACATACTCCTCAACTTCACTGATTTACATAAGCTGAAGTATCAGATCAAATGAGGAAGTAGAAATAAAGCAAAGAGATTTAACCTTTTTTTTTTTTTTAAAAAAAATCAAAATGTCCTGTGTTACCAGCATGGCAGCTCTAAAAATCAAATGACCTATGCAGACTGACCTGAATATTGTTAACACTTGCATTTCACCTTTTAAGGCACTCCATACTACTTTTCATCTGATGTACAAATATAAAATACTAGCATGAATCATCATTGTTATACTACTCCTCAATAGTTTACAGGTAAAGGCATTGTTAGGATGGTACAAAGCTATTTTAAATTTGTATACACTCATAAAAAATATTTTTATTATAAAACTGAGAAGTAATGTACTTTTGCAGAAGTTTCAACTAATAAAACCTATGAGAAAAATAGGTATAATTGATGACAAAACCAGAACTACCGCAGCTGATATGGTTCCTAATATTGATGAAAATATGTTTTCTAATGTTGATGCACATAATATTATACATGACAAGTGGAAAAGCTAGAGCTATGAAGAGTCACCTTCCTAGCATGAACAGACTAGGAAACCTTTGATATCAAGACTTCTTCCCTACTGAACCACCTAATAAAAAGTACTAACAAAGAACTTCACTTTCACAAAAACAATCAGATTTGCAATTGCAACACCAAATTCTTCTCAGATGGATACAAGTAAAAGATTCTTTGTGGTGTTCCTCCAAAGACCTCGTTGCCCCAACTCCAGATCAATGCAGTGGGTATCCGTATAACATGGTCACCATTGCAACTGCTGTTTCCCACGCTTCTTGGCAACCTCAGCAGAGAACAATGTAGGATTGAATGTGTCAGACAAGTTTGCAGAAGAAATTTAATCTTGATTATAACTTAATTTTAACCTACACTTTCCGTCCTTTCTTCTTTAAGTTAATTTTATTTTGTCAAAGTAGTTCAAATAAACTAAATATTTAGAGGTCAACTATGCTGACCTATGCAACTATGCAAGTGCATTTTGCAGTTTGGGTGCATGCTGTAATTTAAATATTATAGAGAGCCTTATTAATTATTAATTATACAGTGAATGTGCAGAAAGCCTATCCGCTAACAAATCCACCAGATTAGTAGAAGTGTTATTGCTTTTTTTGGTATTCTTAGATTGGTCTCACTAAGACCTACTGATTTCCTGATATGTGAATTTTATCCCTTTTCACTTGGCTTTTCTTATCCCATTCCCCCTCTCTAACCCAAAATAGAGCTCTGCATATCTTGGGAAGTATGTGAAATATGGCATAAAAAAATACAGGCCAGAAAAAAATTATTCTTTTTCAGATTTTGTGCGTTGTTCTCTTAACCTCATTGTAGACTTCCAGACAACGTGAATTGAACAGTTACAGGCTTTAGCCACAAAGATATCACTTGCTCTCACTTCCCAATCTTCTTTTTTAACATAAGAAGAAAACAAACAAAAAAATCTTGGGTGTATTTTACCCTTTTTATGGACTAGGAAAGCATGTTGTTCTTAAGTTTTGAATATGGAACATGGCTCTGAGGAATGACCCAGCTAGGAATTAAGGGAAAAGTACTAATAACCCCTAGGGAGATTTTGTGGAGACTTTACTGATACCACCATAAAGAACAAGAATACCTTGGGGTAAGCATATGGCTTGTCAGTGTATGTCTGCTAAGATATGTTGTTTCTCAGGGTACTATATTTGTATCACAGAATTCTGAAACAGATGAACACAAAAATAGTACTTATCTTAAAAAAAGTGTCTTTCCTGAACAGTATCAAACCAGTATCCTAATGGCACAATCAAAGTCTGTTTAAATTCAGAAATACGAATTAAATAGCACCTCCAGGTCCTTATTAACATAGACAATGATTTTCTTATCAAAACTCTTCAGTTTCCTTGCTAACATTTTGAGTTTTAAAAATCTGCAATTAATTGATTTTTTAACAATGATCTCTGCAAGCTAAAGCTGCAATGCGAAAAAGAAACAGACATAAGTAGGGGAGACGGATGGAGAGGGTCCAATGTTTCAGCTGTTCAGATTCTGGAAATTGGGTTAACATTGGTGTTGAGAGCAGAAAGGAAAGCATGCTAGCTCTCAGCTCCATCAGGAGCTTAAGGACTGAGATATGACTTGTGATATACAATTCTGCCTTCCCTTCCATACAGCTCCTTTGCAGGCAAGATATTTCATAAATACTGACTTTAAAAAAAAATAATAGTCATTTTCCTCACCAAAACTGAAATCCAATCACTGTTGGTGTAACACCTTGGGACAGTGAAACAAATGCTATTTATAACATCTAGCAGTAACCTAATATCATCAGGTATTCAAATATATGCCTTCAGCTACAGCGTTTCCCTAAAGCATTCAATCCTTTTAAATACCCAGTTTTTGTGGTAGTGGTTAAAAAATGTTCCTTCTACTTGATTAAGAGAACCATTTCATTCCCTAAAGGTATCAGATGTTACCTGTCAGGAACAGAGACAAGAATTGAGCCTTGTTTCACAGAAGAAATATTAAAAACACTAGACAAAATCAGTGTCACTGCAGTAAGTCAATGAAATACAGCATTTGGGAAACAGAGCTTTGGTTAAAAGCTGCTGGCTAAGATTTAATCCAGGAAACAGCAAAACCAATGCACACAAAAAAAAAAAAAAAAAAAAAAAGGAAAAAACCCCAGCAAGCTGCTTGGAAATGCTTTTAGAAGTTGATAAAGGCTATCAGCAAAGGCTTGTGTTCTCTCATAGTTAAAGAAGTAGACAGACTGGGAGTCACTGTGTCTAACCTCTCCAAACAGAAAGATTCAGTGTTGTTTTTAAGTGCTGACATAAGGTGAAGGCAGTAGCAGAAGAGACCTTCTGTACAGACTAAGGGACAAAACAAATCTGTTTATAATTCTTATTTTTATGGGACCAGTAATTTTATGCCTGATAAGTAATTAAGAAAAAAGTAAAAGAAATGAATGAGGAATTCTGTATATCCTGTGCTGTAGGTCTGGGGTTTCTGAGGGGGTGAAAGATGAGTCAGACTATGACTCAAAGAGCTGTCATGCCGGCACCGGGGCAATTGAGAACCACCTTCTGTCTTACCCTCAAAGTGGGTGATCTGGTCTCAGCAGTGCTGTAACATTAGTCATCTGATAGCAATAAATTCATAGAACATTATAAACTCTTTGCCATAAACACATAAAGCCATAGAAATAGAAAAAGGATAAAAGAGCAAAGAAGGACTAACCATGTGGATGCTCTTGCATGACACGGACCTTTTCAAAAGACTACTTGGCCATCCATATGCAAGAATAGTGGGCAGGAAGCACCTCCAAACCTGATCATAGCCTTTGAACCAGACGTGTATTATGTTTCAGCTGGGGTCTGGATACACCATACCTATAACCTCACACCTAACGAGCACTCTACAATTCAGCAAGAATCATCAGCTGGATCCTTATACTGATTTCAACAGATCATGTCAAGTGTTGGGTGTAAAGCCTTGTAATTCCAGGATCTTCATTAATTTTAAAAATAAGGTTGCTTCTGTGACTTAATGTTTCCAAGTAAGGTAAGAACAGCAGAAGGGTGGGGAAACTATATTCCACCCATTGAGCACAGGTCAAAGGCATTAAAGAAATGATCAGAAATTCACATGTTCACAAGAATAAGACTAAAGAAATGGAGCACTATTACAAAATGCCCTGCTGCAGCCCGAGGGCTTGTCTGCTGTGAATGATTTCTGGATTTTGGCAGGAACACATGCTAGTTTAATTTGCTTCTGCAAAACTTTGTTTACTTGGAGTTCTTTCTTACCAATCAACAAGCTGTTTTAAGCCACCGCTTCCAACATTGTTAAAACATATACACAAACCTGAAAAGGATTTAGTATATGGCTGGTCCATGGTTTTCCTCTTGAGGGCATATACAAAACAAAGACTTTACAGATTATAAATATATCCAATATGAAATTACAGATTGAGAGCTATCTGTCTAAAAGAATGGTCAGGAAAATAATGAAATAAATTAAAAGCTTTAAACTCTACACCATTACCATGAGAGGAAAATAATCTTTATGCTAGGACTAAATCAAACATGTCAATCTAAACTGTATGCAAACAAATTTTTGCTAGGGACAAAGATTTCAACTTGTCAGTTCTAGAGTTATTTGAAAGACTGAAAACAATTCCCACAAACAGTTTCAAGGAAAAAAAAGTCCTGGAATGAGTATCTAAATGTGTCAGTAAGATAAGACTGTAAACAAATGCACAGCTGCAGAGTGAAACTTACAAATTTAATTACGCATGATTGCTAAGTATTGGTTTTGTTGCTAAAGTAGTATCATCATCAGTAATACATGGAACAACAGTGTATCTGCTTTTACGGCACTGGTAACAATAAAATTTTTTGATGTATGGCATACAGCATGGTTTTAAGAAAAAAAAAATCATTCATTAGGAAAGAAAAAAATATACTTTCCAGAATATTTTCTGGTTTCAGAAATGTATCCAGTTTTAATTTTCACTTTGCTCTTCCCCACTTGCTTTTTTCTTAATCCAGTAAGATACACAAGAACTATTTAACACTCAAACTTGAAGTGGATGAAACTAAATATGTAATAGAACAAAATGAAATTACTAAATTTTCCATCCAGGATATACAAGATGGTTTAGCCTAACTGTGTTAGTTACAGAGGAAAGTAAAAAGTATTGTGAGAAAACCTTTTATAATTTTCTTTGTAGAAAGGTAGCCTTTGTCTCCCAAACAGACAAAAACTCCCCAACACTAATCAACTGGAAAAGATAAAAAACATAAGGATTTCTACTGCCCACAACTTTAGATGAAGCTCTATTGAGAGTGCTTAACCAGAAAAAGGAAAGGAAGGGCAATGCAAAAGCCGGAAAAAAGGAAATAGTGTGTTATCAAAGGACTATTAATTGCTCCCAAAGTAAGAGCAAGTGATGATCTTCTTCCTTTATTTACTTGGACTTTCAGCTGTCTAATCAAAGAAATGTTGTGTTGGTTGTGCTGAAAGAAAACTGTACCTTTTGTTTCAGTTATTGCCCACTAGACCTTAAGGGCTTTCATTGGATTGGTTTTATAGCTCACTAGGGCACTTCAGAGAAGAAAACGAGCAGCAGACAGCTCCCAATGTCAGCTTATATGGTTAGTAAACAGGACCAGGATTACAGAACACCACTCAGCTCACTGAAGTTTTGCGACTGTTATTACTTGGTTGGTCCTTCCTCCAAAGATGAAATTTCTAGTTATAGTAAATTTAGTGCATCTGGAAATCTGACTTACTAATTACAATTAGCTTTAATATTCAAGCCAATAGATCAAAACAAATAAACCGAAATATCTTACCACATGGAAGACTTAGATTACAGGTTTTGGGTACTTGCATTCCCTGCTCTCAAAGCAAAGCAGTTTGGCAAGAACGACATTTCCAGTGGCCCTCTTGCAGCTATAGTACCTGACTAAGTAAATAAAAAATGGTTTCTTACCGCCCTGCAGACATGGGTATATTAGATTTTTGTCTTCAACTCTAAAACCTGGAAGAATAAAAGATGGAAATGCACCTCCTCCTTTTGTCCTTTGCTCACTGCATCCCTCTCATAACAATCTGCTTACCAAAGTGTGCCCTACCAAAGCCATGAAAGTATAAAAGTATCAAGTCCTCTTCCTATATAAAGCAGTAAGTGCTATAATTTGCCTGCAGGCAGAATACGAACAAGCAACTTTTCAAGGTTTTTATGGCATAAAAGAATTCTTAAAACAGCAGAATTATTTTGGAAGCAAATTTCTAACTCCTGCTGGAGAGAGCAAAGATGTTCCAGATGATCGGTAAATGACATACAATGTATGCTGATTTTTTCCTCTAAGTTTGCTCTATTCTGCCTTTTTAAGGCTTTCTCAACATTGAAAACAGAGCGTATTTCTAATAACGGATACCATTAAAGAATGCATGTGTACTGGCTGAAAACAACTGCAAGCACATTTCTCAGAGCATGTAAGACTTTATAGTTATTTCTGTCCAAGATGAGGTCTACAGGAGTGAAGAAAACCTACGGTGATACTTTGTACCAAAATTTTTTGTTCAAGATGTTTACTGTACTGAAGATGTTATAGGTTTATTTCTTTCTTAGATACCAACTGAACACAGCAAATTGTTCCCCTAGGACTTTGTGAGCCAAGGCACACACAAGCATCCCAGTAAACGTCTGCCTGCATCCATACGAATCCAGACACCATTAAAAAGCCAGTCTTAAGGGGCTGACAAAGTTCATGCTTTACGGGACCTGACCAGAATTCTGGCATCTCAGTGAAATGAATGTACAGAAAATGGGCCATTTATGAAAAAACTTGCAGCACAACAGCTTCAGCTCCAGGTCAAACTCTGTTATTTTATGCTCCCTTTACCCCCCAACTTCTACCCCAACTGAAGAGAGGAGTAGTAAGATGAAAGAGGAGTAATCAGGCGCACTAAAAGTGCTTAACTAGCCAAGATGGGGCAGGAACCCTTCCCGCAGCTATAACAGTAAGCATCAACAACACAAGGTCATTGTATCCCAAACCTGTCCTGACAAAGGCAGCTCTGTCAGTCTATTTGCTTTTCCCAGTTTGTCTTGCCTTTGATAAACTGTCAGGACTAGTTCCTCCAAGGACTATATTCCCCCAAAAAACACTCTCTGCCAGCCTCACATATGGTACAGTTTCTTGTGCTTCAGAAGCCTGCAGTTCTCATAAGAACTCTTCATGTTTTCCATAATAATTTTAAATACTTTTTGCATTATTTCTCCAGCTGTGCTGTGTACAGACTGAGCAGCACTACAAATCCTGCCCTATAACATTACTTTTAGCTGGTGCTGCAATCTAGTGGGTTAAGCTGCAGAAATATTAAAAAATACAGATAGGTGAATGCCAAACACAGTACCAGTCTATGCACAAAACGGATAACTTTACTAACGTTACCCAGGCGCTGAAATAAAGCAAATTTTAAATCAGTTTACTTTAGTTCATTTGGCTCCAAGCAAGCGAAATGCTCAGGTTTCTCAGCTCCAGAGACATTTTTTAAAAGCTGATCAGGCTGAACTGCCTCCCAGAAATTAACACTATCAGCAAGATTATAAAGCAGGACATCTATTTGATAAAATAACATTTTTCAAAGGTCTTGAAACAGTCAGGACTCTTCTATCTTTGAAACATCCAGGAAGAGCAACAGGATAACAGTTCCTCAGGTGGAGACTTTTGTGCTATGAGATGGCCTCCCCGGGGTCCACTTTGTCTCCTCTGGAGCTAGGGAAAGCTGGAGCACAAAAAGGGAT